>NC_134181.1:40358489-40700659 GCF_964188355.1 Buteo buteo | reverse complement strand
GCAGGTATCCCTCCCTGTGCTGCTGCCTGCCTCGTGCTCGTTCCCAAGAGGAACGAGCTGCACGTGATGGCTCCTGAAATAAAGCAGGCTCCCAGGTGTCAGGACACGCTTCCTGGGCAGAAGGAAAGGAGCTGGAAATCGGAGCTTTGCTTACGTGCAAGTTGTTCGGGGCTTTGCCAGGGCAAGACCTGGCTCCACGCAGGTGCTTAGCTGCCTGCGCTGCCCGCTTCGCTCTGCCGCGGCTGGAGCAGAGGGGTGGGAAAAAGACTTGGCAAACCAACCACGCTGTCCCTGGGGAAACAGCGTGGGGTGGAAAAACGCTTGGGCACCGTTCTCCAGCTGTACCTGCTGGGCTGACAGCCCTTCGACAGGAGGTGGGACCGACTGAGCCAGTCTGGAGGGCTGGGAGGTGGTACCGTGGCAGGGGAGATGCTGGCTGCCCAAGAGCTGTCCCTGTCCCCCATGTCCCTGAGTGAAGGTTGGAAGAACGAGTTTAAAATCCAGCTCTGGCTCCCTGGGTGCTCCCAGGATCGTGGGCAGCAGGGATGGGCTCTGCTGCCTGCATTAGCAGTCAGACTGGCTCGGGTTGCCGCGGATTTATCCATCAGCAGTAATGCTGGCCAGCCCTGGGGCGACAGTGTGACTCGGGGTCCCTAAGGTCCCCGTAGAGAGGCACTTCTGCGAGCCAGGTTCAAGCCGGCTGCCAGGCATCTGCTTTTTCAGGAGCTCCCTTGGGCTGCGCGCCCTTCGGCACGTGAGGCCGAATCCTGTCCCTTGCCCTTCACGAGTTCTCCCTAGTCCCTGCATCTACACCCTGCAGCACCATCCTGCCCCGTTGGTGTAACGGCCCAACCTCAGCACCCACCGGCAGCTCCCTTATCGCTTTGGCTGAGCCATCTCCACCCCTCGCTGGGCTGCGGCGTGGCTGTCTGTCCGTCCTCCCAGCCATGCCCTCCGACTGCTCTGCCGGGGTCCCGGCCGCGTGGGGGGCAACCTCCCCCCGCTCCCTGCCCGTTCTGCCTTGGAGAAGAGCCCAACCTGACCGCCCTGCTCATTCGATTTGTTTTGGTTCGTGTTACAGGCGAGGATGAAGTTGCAGATATTTCTGTGCAGCGATAGGATCTCGCCAGCCAGCTCTCCTTTAATAAGATCCCAGGCGTTTGAGGTGCCCGACTACCTTATCTCCCCTCTGCAGATGTATGTTACCCCCCTCTCTCGCCAGACTGGGAGAAAGCAGCTGAAATGCTGCTACCCAGCCCGGTCTCTGGTAAATGCTACTACCTCTTCTCTAGCCCATAAATAAAAGGGGAGGTTGGATGCTAAAGCAAGGCATGAACACAGCATCGCCCACGCTTCTGCAGCTCTCAGGGCCTCCTGGAAGCTGTCTGATGCAAAAGGGAACATCCCCAGCCAGAGAAGTGAATGCCAGAGCATGTGCCCTGGCCAGAGTGGCCACCGTGAGCAGAAAATGTGGAAAAATAAGTGGAAAGTGGAAGGGGAAGCTGGGAATCAACAGCACTTCATGCAGCACGGAGCCTGGAAAATGCAGAAAATTTGAAGGGAAGCGAAAAGATGCGATGAGAAACTTCAGAGGAATTTCTAGCAGTGAGGAGGACGAACTGATTTTTAGCATATGAAAAAAAAGGGGAAAAAAGAAAAAAGCTCTTAGCAGTGCTATTGGAATTGGAAAAGTAGAGCATGTGGTGTTATCTGCGGAGAAGGGGTGATGCCTTCAGCCCGCGTGAGGGTGAACGTCAGTGAATCTATCTCCATTCCTGCCGTGGCCGATGGTCCCATCAGCAGCATTTGGGAAGCGTGGGTGGCTCGGGGCGGGCAGGCTCCCCCAGCTCCTGCCCTGGGGCTGGAGCGGAGCGAGGAGCAGCTCGCTGGATCACACACTGACCGCTTCGGCGTGAACCCTGAGCGGCGCAGGAGGCGAGCTGCTCTCCAGGCTGGGTTTTTCTGGGAAATGGTTGATGAAGGTTTTGTGGGAGGTTATATAATGATTGACCTTACAGGAACGGGCCTTATTAAAGCACGGAGCCAGCTTAGCTTGCAGCCGGGTCAAGGTGTATTGCGGAAGATGATATCGTTGCTGTTTAGAAATTCATACTTTTTTTCAGTCGGAAAGTTCTTCAACTCTGTCTTGTTGCACCCTGGTACAGAAACAGGCCTGGGTCACGGCTCCGTGTTTCCCCACAGGGCATCTCCTCTCCCTAGGGCAGGCTGAACTGTTGAACCAGCACCCGCCTGGCTTGCAAAGCCATTTTGGGGTTGCCCGCTGATGTTTCGGCAGTGCCACCGCATCTCTCTGAACCGGAGGAGTCCCTTGTCCGCGGCGGCCCCAGCAGGCTGCCTGCAGCACCGGGGCTCTTGGAGATCCCTCGGTGCGATGCAGATGAACCCACACCTAATTGCTTTTAAAATTCCCTGTTGCTATGACAACTTACCAAGCGTGATGCGCTCAAGTGCTGTCTCTCTGCTCCCAGGTCTCGCATCGCCACCAGAAAGCTGTGTGCGTACCTCTGTACGTACATGTGCTTTATTCCAGCTTTCAAAGGTGGTTTATAATCCCCTTGGAGCCAGAGCAGAATCTCTCCTGAGCTGGCGAAGGGTTTACTTAAAAGGTCTGATTATAAGGTTAAGGAGAGGCCAACAGCCGCTCACCCCACTGCTGAGCGCTCCGATAGCTAAATTTAGCCCCTTGAGTCATTACTGAGTCAGCAAATCGGGGGCGGGAAATCTTGATTTCTCTTTTCTTCCTTTTTTTTCCAACAGCCATGCACCCAAGGCAAGCTCCAGGTTGGCTTCGTTTCTGTCCTAATCCAGCACATTCCCTGCCCACAGTGCTTTCCCCTGGAGCATCCTTGAGCCTGTCCAGAAGAAGTAAAAACTCCTTTTTTCTGACACCTGCCGTGACGAGTGGCCTGTCCGCAGGCAAGCAGCATCGTTCCCCATCGTTAGTGGTCTGAGGCATGGAAAGCTCTGTCTCGTTAGCGTTGTCTCTTGCTGGGTAAGCGCTGGTCGAGGCTGCGGGCAGGTAGAGCATCCCTGGAGCTGCTTGGAAACACGGCGATGAGTGAAGGTCCATCTAGATGCTCCTCTCCCAGCATGGTGCATGAGGGTGTAGCAGCGTGGCTAGTAGCAACAGAAAAGCTCTAAAAAACCCCATGTGAGTTTTAAAATGAGCAACACCGGGAGATCCAGATTTGCTGGATCCGGAGCCGGTCTGTGCGATGCCCACGTCTCCTCCAGCCTGGCCTGTCCCTAAGCCACACGTGCAACCATCCAGCCCTCTTCAGAGGAGAATCAGGCTCCGAGATCCCCGGGAGGCTGCGATGGAGCAGGATCACCCGGAGCTCAGCGTTGTGCCTGGTGGAGACCCTCTTCTGGGATGGAGCAGGCCAGCAGGCTGTCCAGGCAGCTTCTCATAGTCCCCAGAAAGTAAATCTTGGGAGCGGAGTCCCCACTGCTAGCTGATTGTATCAGTTTGTATTAGATCCCTCTGAGTGTGTTTTGCATAATTTGTTTCCCAGAATGAAGTGTTTTACAAGTGCAGCGTTTAATCACCTTGCAAAAGGGGATGAAAAACTATCTCCACCCCTGGGGCTGGGAAAATAGCTAAAAGGGAATCTAGAAAAGAGACCGCGTGCTCACTCCATCATATTAGCTGGGCTGAAAAGCCCAGAAGAGCTGGTGTTTGTGCTTGCAGACAGCCAGGGAGGACTCAGAGTTTCAAAAAGCCCGTGCTGAAAACATCAAGCATGGAGATGTCCGAGTGGAGCAGACCCCCGGCGTCCTGCCCAGGAGCTGGAGCTTTGCTTGCCCTGCCAGCGGCCGTGATGCCTGGCTGGAGCAGGGAGGAGGTGGTGTGGATGCTGCCCGTCCAAAGCCTCCGCAAGCCATCTCTGTGTAACAGCTCCTGAAACATAGCTCTTCCCTTGGGCCCTGGTGCTCCCCTCACTTCTGTTTTCAGTGGAGGCACCCCAAAACCTGGCAATAGAAGTATCTTCTCAGCTGAGGGTGTGTGTTTCTGGCAACGAGCTGAATCCGAGCAAACCTGTGTCAGAAGCAATGCCGCAGAAGGGAGCACCACCAGGCTCTGCGCAGGACCTGGCCCTTCCTCGAGGCAGAGGTGCCTCGATTTTGCTTAAGGACTGTCGGTACTTGGACATAAATCAGTGGCTTGTTGGACAGTGAAGGGCACAGTGAGCGATGGGTGCTCCTCGCCCTGTTCTGTGTGTTTGCACGGTGAGGATGGATGCTGGGCTGGGGGGCTGCCACTCTCACTGTCATGTGTTTTTTTATTCACAGTAGGCGAAGGATGAAAAATCAGAGTAATGGCCAAGGAGACAGCATCCACTTGACTTCTCTTGCCCATGGCGGGAGTGATTAATCTAGCTAAGGCATTGCAGCAGGGCGAGACCACAAGGTTACGCAGCCCAAAGCCCGTGTGCTCCAGGACCTCAGGACGATGCTGGACCAGCAGCCGCAAAGTTTGTTCCCCCTCCCTCTCCCCTGCCTTCCCTTTAATCTGCTGCCAGGGGGGAATATCGTTCCCGGTTGGGAGCTGGTTCAACCCAGGCTGGTGAAGCAGCAGGAGCCCTGCCGTTACTAATGAGATGTTTGCTGCTCGCTGGCTGACGCGGCGGTAGGGACTCGGTGCTGCCCGAGACCTGCGCTGATAAACCGAACCTCCCGGAGATGGAGTGGCTTCCCTCTGCTCCGGGCCTGTCGTCTGCTCCCCCTTATCTACTAGGATCTCCCCTCTGAGCACCTCTTAAGCCTCCTCTGTAGCGTAACAAACCGCTGAGGTCTGATCCTGCCGGCAAGCGCCGTGAAGCGAGAGCGGATTTGTCTGCCGGCAGTCTCCGCTCCGGGGTCGGAGCGGGGCGGTGGTCCGTAGGAGGCTGCTGGAATTCTGCATTGCAAAGGGCACGGCCGTCACCTTCAGGGAAAGGCTCTGAGCCTTGCAGCGCGGCTCCGGCAGATGTTGGAGGAGAACCACCCCGCGCCGAGCCAGCGTGCCCCTCGTTTGGCTGTGGCTGTTCGATGCCAAAGATAACGAGCAGCTTGGGAGGACGTTTTTTGTTGGTAGCTGGTGACGCCTGTTTGCTAAAGGCTGCTGAATAGGAAAGGGAACAAGGTCGTGGCCTCCCCGCCTGGGAGCAGGACCTTCTGTCCCTTGGACACGTGTGGCTGGCGGGGTGTCTGAGTAATGACATCCCGGGGAAGATGCTGTCTGCAGTCCTGGGTTTGAGAAGCCACGAAGGGTGGGTGATGCAGTGCAGATGGCATTGAGGGGATGGGTGCCTGCCTCTCCCCCGTTATTTATTATGCCATAAAATCCAAGGTAACGTACATCAATAAATGCTGCAAAGGGTTTCATGCGTGTCAGCCACGCGTATGTGGCGGAGCAGACGCTCTTTCAAGACAAGGGGCTCCGTGAGCGGAGGCTGGTGTGATTGATAGGGCAGCCTTCAGCTGCCTGCACCTTCGCTTGGCTGTAACAGGGATCTGCTTCCCCAGAGCACCCCATCGCCGTGGGCTGGGAAGGCAGGGTCCCTCTGGGCAGCGGGGTCCCACCTGCGTGGGTACCTGCTGTGAGGGGTTTTTGCAGGCTCTGTGCTCAGAGCTGCTCGCCTGTGCGTGACGATGGCCAACGCCATCCCCGAGGCAGGGTCGGATGCCCGGGGAGGCAGGGAGCACTGGGGAGCTGCTTGGAGGAGCCAAGGTTACCACTGGCTGATTTTCCCAGGGAAGAAGACGTGTGCCATCACGCTTTTTATGTGCCGGTACATCTGACAGCTCCTGAGCCCCTCAGATGGTCTCAGCCGCGTGTGACAGCAGAGCTGTCACTAATGCTGACGGGAGATGTTCCTACACGGAGATGTTCCTATACAGAGACGTTCCCGCATGTCCCGTGAAACGCGGAGCCAGGTGGGAGAGGGTGATGGTGAGCATCACCACGGAGGGACAAGCCAGCGCACACACCCCAGGACACGCAGGAACGAGTCCTAGGCGCGTGTGGCCCTCTCGTGGGTGAAGGCTTGGGCAGGCGGCAACAACTTAGATGTCAAACTTGGGTGAACCAGGAGACATAAATCCCGGTATTTGGGATTAGTGCAGGTAATTTGTTTTAAAGACAGGCAAATCCCTTCCCTGTAGGTGCCTGCTTGTCACAGGAGACATTCCTCACCTCCAGGAAAGTTACCCCAGTTGAACAGATCCAGCCCTTTCTGGGGACACAGTCTCCGGAGCTGCTGATCACTGGGTTTGGGGATTTTTTTCCTAACACTTGTGGGTGATGCCTCCCTTTTGTCTCTCTGCAACATCACAGGGTTGGGAAGGACCAGCTGCTGATTTGATTAATGGCCCTTTTCTGAAAAAGCAACAGAGACAAATATCCTCCTGAACGTGGCAAAGAGAAATGGAGAAACAGACTGGCTAATTTTCAGCTATTATTTGGGAACCCAAACTCCTTCCCAGTATCAATTTAGCTATTATTTCAAAAACTAATTAATCTTCACTGAGGCAGCTCCAAGGGACCTGTGTTTAGATAATTAACAGCCCATGGATTATGAAAAAGTCTTGCTTTTGGATCCTACTACAGTGCTTGCCTTCGAGAACACGCCTGCTATCATCCTGCTTACCAACTCCTTTCATCAATCCATTTTATTTTGACAATTAAGAGCAAATAATTAGCCATGATGGATTTTGCTTGCTTTCTTGCAGCTCAGTTCCTTTTTCTTTTGGTCCTTAAATGTTCTTCAGCTGGGCAATTTTTTTGGTGGTTTTGCAGCTAATTACAGTCAAGCAGGGCAAGTCACTGCTGTTACCAAGAGGATCTGGAGAAAGGTTTTATTTGGCTTGTGGAGAAGCTGGGCAGCAAGGTATGCGAAAGGAGATCCTAGAAGGATAGGGGATGGGATTTTTTTTTTTTTCCCCTCTCCAGTCTTGCACAATGCAATGTGAACTCACCCCCTGTATTGCCGTGCCGGCGCTGGGCTCACCTCCCTCCCTGGGGAATCTCATCCTAGCCTCTCGCTTTGCCGCCGCAGCTTTGATCCTCCTGTTGCTCTGGATGGGCGAGATGTCCCCGAGCTGTCAGGGCTGCAGGAGAGCTCTGCGCAGCAAAGCAAAGGCGATGGGGTGGCATAGACCCAGAGGCAGCAGTGGAGCAGGTCTGCAACCGGTGCAGACCCCGAGCAGCTCCCGTCCGTGCCCTGCGTGCTCGCTGGCTGCGGGGAAGAGAATACGGGCTGGCAGCGCTAGCGGAGCGATGCCGTGCTTAATGAATTTGAACGGCAGCCACAGATGACAGCACTCTGCCCATTACATCCACCGAGTGCTGCAATTCTTCATTAAGCAGCCCAGAGTTTGCTTGCTCTTCTGCTGAGGGCAAAGGAGCCGGAGCGGTGAGGAGCTTGGCCTTTCAACCCTTTTTCTCATTGAGACGATTCTGAGGTTTTCTTTTTTTTAACCTTAACTTGGGGCCAAACTCTATTTGGTTCAAGAACAGCTTCACCTGGCTGAAGGCTAGGAGAGTACCAAGGATGTATAGTGGCTTGTACAGGGGACTGGGGACCTTGGGCATGATGTGGGGAGGGGAAAACCTGAAAGAAAAGCTGCTCTGGCTGCTGCTATTCTTGTGGCACATGAATTGCTCCAGACAACAAGCGCTGCAGAAGCAGCACTTTATCACCTTGAAGGAAACGATGAAACCTTCCCTCTGCTTGAGTGACCGAGAGACGAAAAGATGCACAGAAAGGAGATGCTGGCAATTCCCTGCGACATTAAATGGGAATCGGCGGGGTGACTCTAACTGGTGCCACTGCTGGCAGTACGAGGGAGGAGTGGATTTTGGGATAAATCATTGCAGTCCTTCCCATCTGGGACACGAGTTGAGCTGCACTGCAAATGCATTGGGGGCACCGGAGGACACGCTCGCGCTCAGCTTGATGTAGAGCAGCTCTCAGTTTTCCATCAATCACACGCTGGGGTTTTAGCTCCTTAAGCGTTAGTGATTTCTTAAATATAGGCTTGATTTGCAAGCTTAATGTTTGTAGGTGTATAGAGAGTCAACATTTCCCTCTCCTAACAGGACTTTGAGCTGTGTTTTCTGGGATCCCAAGCTACTGATGGACCATTCTTGGTGCCCTTGCAAAACCTGATGCTGTCCCCATGCCAGCACGGGGAGATTTCCAACCAAACCTCCCCATCTTGGGGTCAGTTCATTGAAGGAAGCAAAGAGGATTTTAGACCCTCCCATCCCGTGGTGCCTACAAGCCAGGTGGGAGATGGATGTGGCCGTGGCCACCTACATTTGAGACTCTCCAGAGCTAATGGATGTCTGGAAGAGTCCTGCAAGCCTGGCTAGGCAGGAAATCACTAGCATCTCGCTGCTGCGACCAAATCCTGGCTTAGGTAGGCTTTAGTGCAAGTTTTACCTTCTGAAAGGTGCCCGTCTGTGCCCTGTTTTCCTACGCTACGTGGCAGGGTTTGCCCACCCACGTGCCACTCGGCCGTGTATGTCTGGTGGGGTGGGATGCAGGGGGAGGCAGGGCATCTGCACCTAGAGCAAAGCCCCAGACACCCACCCCATGCCCAGGAGGGGGCACGGGTGGGTCTTCAGGGCTTTGTTCCAATATTCCCTCAATTTTGGAAGGGAGGAAGACGAGGAGGAGAGGAAATGCTTACTGTTACAAGGACAGGGTTTAAGAGCATCTTCCCTGGCCAAACTGCCCCCCCAGCCCCTGAGCCCGTCTCATCGCTGGGCTGGAGTGGCATAAAGAGATTCAACAGATTACTCTGGCTTTAAATAGCTAGGTGTGGGTTCAGGCTCAAGCAGAAAGAAATACTTCCTGATGAGCTGCTTACTTTTTCAAACAGATGATGTTTGTGTCTGATAAATCTCCGCAGGCAAAACTCCTTGGTCTAGCAGTTTGACTCCTAATTAAATATTTACCATGATGGCACCTCTCCCTGCCTCAAGAAATATCATCCTTTCACCTCCGCGTGGCTCTCACCTCTTTTGCAATGCCGCAGTTTAAGGAGAACTGTTTAAAGACTCGGCTCCAATAAAACGGAGGAAAGCAATTCTCTCTCCACCTTTCCAATCTGTTTCCGTTTTCCCTGTCTGTGAATAAAGTTCACTAGAGGCCCTGGAGCTCCCGCTTCTCAAAAAGCGAAGGGCTCTCGCAGGCGGGCTGGAAGTCTCCCCATCAGGTAGGATGATATCTCCTTTCAAGAGCAATCAAAGAGAGCAGCACAGCTCCCCGGGGAGAGCAGCACGGATGATGGAAATGTCACCCCGTGGATCCGCAGGCGCTGGGGGAGAGCTGGAGAGGGGAGCTGGGGGCAGCGGGTCGGGCTGGGGGGCTGCTGTGTGGGGTCACCAGTCACCCAGGGGTGGCTGTTTGGGATGGATGCGTCATTCAGGGAGGCTGAGCTGTTGGGGAAAGGGGTTTGGGTTATCCTGATTTTAACTATTTGCTGCAGAATTCTCTTTTGGATGGACCGAGCATCTTCCCCTCTCTTGCGGCAGGGGAAAAACGATGTCTGGTTTGAACCCATCTGAATTGAAGCAGAACCACAACGAAGATGCTGTGGGGGTCCCCTGTGTCAGCCGGAGCCCGTGTCTCGGTGGCACGGCCCGAGGGACCCCAGGTTGCCCACCACCCTCCTCTGACCACAGGCAGCAGCAGCCCCCCCATGCCGCCACTGACCTTTGAGATGAGGCTGCGTAGGGTGGAATGTGCTGGACCGTCCCGTTGCCACAGGGACCTGCCTGCGTCTGCTAATTGCTCCAGCTCCTTGGGTTCCCCCCCCTCCAGCCATCCCCCCAGCTCCCCAACTTCTATCCGTCTGCCGAGCCAGCACAAAGCTGGCCAGACCCTGCTCCTGCGTAATCCTGCCCTAGAGCCCATGGCCTGGGTGACACCACCTGCAAACCAAGGGCTTTCCCCTGTCCTCCTGCCTCTTGGGGTTCTTTCACATAGATAAAAATCAAAATTAGTGGTTTCAGAGCCCCTGCAACCCCCTGTCCCCCATACACGCCTGCACCCCCTGCATTTATTTTGCAGCAAGGCTGTACAAGGAGTCGATGCATCTCCATCGCCCCGCTTCCCGCGCTGGCCCGGGTTTATCTCCTTCCAATTAAATAAGTGCAGATAGCGGGTTTAATAAGGCCCTGCCTATGAAAGATTACTAATGATTTCATTTCCAACATGTCGTGAATTATGAGGCAGCCCGCAAAACAAAGCCGAGTGGGGACAGGCTTGGCAGCTAATTACTGTCCCCCACGCTGCCACCGCTGCTAGCCGGGCCTCTAATTGCTCCCTCTGCCTGATTGCATTTCGCTGGTGGTTGTGGTTCATTCGCAGCTCTTGCTTGGCATTCGGCTGTTGCTGCTTCTCTCTGTGCCTGTCGTGTCCCCCCCTCCACCTTCTTCAAGTTTATTAATGAGAACCTTATCTGTCTGTGCAGATAATGCCAGAAATAATTAGTACTCAGTGAGGTCTGTCAGGCTCCTCTCCTCTCCTACCCCCCTGCCCTGATCTCATTCCTATTTGCAGTTTCCTGGGTGCTTGGTTAAGGCTCGGGAGGGTTTTTGGGGGGTGGTTTAGACCTTTCTCACCCCGTGCCGCTTTCAGCCTTCCTGGCTGCCCCAGGCTCAGGGCTGTGCTGGGAAATCTCTGGAGGGGATGCTGGGGAGAAGGGGACTGGCTGCATCCGTGATCCCTGCTTAAAACCATCCAAGCGTTCCTTGCGCAGGGCAAACGGGATGCGCGTGGGGAGCTGCAGCCAGGTACGTCGGATGGGTTTGGTCTGAAGGGACCTGGCTGGGGTTCTGGTGTCCCAGCTCTTCTTGAGCTCCTCTTTTTTTATTATGTTTGTATTCGTCATTTCTTGGCTTAAATCTTTCAGCCTGATAAAGGACGACAGGGCTTCTCGAGTGCCTGGGATGGCATAAATAATTCCAGTGCTGAAAGAGAGATTTACAGTGATATAAATGTCAGGAGTGAGCCCAGTTTGTATTAATGGCCTTATTAGTTATGTTGCTGTAAAATACTGATACTCCAGTTGTTAAGCAGCCGTGGGTTTGCTCTGCAGCATTAATTCAATAAATTGGGGCTTTTTGATATAAATCTTAAAGTCTGCTGAACCCCATTAGAAAATTCTTCATGATATGTCAGAGATCTTCAAATGGCTTTGACTGAGAGAGACCTGGGAATAAAAAAGCTGTTTGGTGTGCAAGTATGGGGCAAAGATGGTGAGCGCCGCACCTCTGTGCCTGGGCTGCAGCAGCAGCAGCAGCATCTTCCCGTGGGATGGGGATGCTGCGGGACACGGCCGGTGTTGCACAAGCACCCTGTCAACAGTGGCTGTGGTTGTGCCCAGAGCCACCCTGGCCCTTGGAGGTCTCCTGGCCGTGCAGGGACTTGGGGTGGGCTTGGGTTTTTCAACCACCAGCTATGGAAACCGCATCTCAAGCTGCATCCCAGAGGTCAGGTCTGGACATCTCCCACGAGCCGGAGGTTGACCCGGCTCCATCCCCAAGCTCTGGCTCCCCAAGGTGTTGAGAGTAGGTCCCTGGAAGAGAGGGAAAAGGAGAGAAGACCGGTGCTGGGAGGGTGAAACTGTGTCTAGAGGGAAAAGATGCCCATAGCGCTGCTCTCATCCCTCTCTGCGCCCTCCCCTGCAGCGTCCCTGTCACCGCCTCTGCTTCGCTGCTGTCACCTCCTTCAGTGCATTAGTCCGGAGGTGAGCTGACAGCTGGGACGTCTCTCCTTGTTCTGACCCATAGCCCCGAGGTGTCCATCCATACCCCCCTCCCGCCGGGCTGCCATCCTCCTCCCAGCCCCGCGCTGCTGTAAGAGGTGCCAGCGCCGTCCCCGTCACGTCTGTCCCTTCGCCTTGTGCCAGAGCCGCCGCCGCTGCTGCTGCCACGGCTGTTTTGCAACTCTGCAAACTTTCCACCAGCAATCTGCCAAGCGCGCGGGGAGGGAGGCGGGGGGGAAAGTACCACGATAATTGAAAATAAATGATGCATTATATGAAATAAATGTTCTGGTGCAGCCAGCTTGCTGCAGCTGGTTATTTATTTATTTTTTTTGTTCCTAGCATTTGGAGGTGCCTTGGAAAAGGGGGGTTTGGAAGTAAAGGCATGGCACCCCCAGGCTGGTGGGGCTGCAAGGCTTTCACCTGTGGCTTGGGGAGCACCCTGCATCCTGCAGCGACGGCCGCTGGAGTGGAACATCGGCACCAGATGGGAGCCCAGAGCAAGAAAGGCAGCCGTTCTGGGTCATGCTGGAGGTCTGTGAGCTCGGTGCCCAGCCATGACACGTAAGAACGGGACAGGGGAATTGGAGGGAGCCTCCAGAGTCTCTTCTCTGCTTGCCACTGTTTGCATTTGAGGATGTCCCAGATCTGAGATGGTGTCCCTGTATTTAATGGCCATCCTCAGGCTATGCACACACCTCTCTCCTGAGCCTCCTGGCCCAGGACCTGCCTGACCGTCAGCTCTACGCCGTCCCTAACTCATCCTTTACGGGGTCAGCCATGCGTTGCCTTGGTGGGCGCTTGGGTTGGCCAACGGTGACCAGAGTTCTGCGGCTCCCCTGCCTGAGCACGCACATGTTAATGCACATACAGCAAACAGACCCGCTGCCCGAGGTGGGTTTTCTTTGAAATGTTCCTCTGGTGAGGATTAACTCCCGACACTGCTATTTGTTATGGGAAGAGGCTGCATTTTCCTGGGAGATGTTGGATTTAACCAGGAACAGGAAGCTTTCTCCTGCCTTAGATCTCCCACATCACTGACTGACCATGTCGCTTTTCTTATGCCTTGATAAGACTTATCCTGGATTATTATTTAGCTGCTAATTGATCTTGAGAGTGATGTAAAGGCTTTGAACTGCTGTTTGAAGATGGAGTGGATGATTTCTGCTCTTGTCAAAGAAAGAGGGATTTGGAGGTAAGATCCCAGCTCTGAACGACATCAAGTTGCTCTCCCTGGGCAGGTGGGACCGGCTCCTGCCTCCCTCTTCTGCCAGCACCTGTGGGGCCCCTGTGAGACAAATCCTCTTGGAAATCGGGAGCAAAATGGTGCTAGCTGAGATGACATCTGGCTGGGGACTGGACACTCCCTGTCCGAACAGTCAGATACCAACAGGAGTCTCCCGGCGGGGTCTGTGAGGTTTTTGGAGTCAACAGCCCAGCCCTTTTCTTCTCCCACAAGTATTTTTCCCTAATATATCTTGTTTGCTTACAAACTCATTGCAGCGCTGAGCGACTGCTCAGATGTCTCATTAATCAACACTGACGATGGCCATGCGGCGTCTGGCAGAGCCGTGACGCTGAGGTCCCGATCACTGCTTCTTCCCCAGACGGGGATATTTTGCAGCTGAGCGGCGCTGCTCCTCAAACATTCCAGCAGAAAACTGGGAAGAAACCACGTCCCCCTTGGGGTTGAAGCCCACAGAAGATGCTTTTTCTCTATACCAGCCTCTTGTTCCTGCCCGCAGGGCATGCAGTGAATTATGGTTGGTCCGAGCAAACCTGCATCTTTTTAAAATACATTTTTTCCTTCTCTATGCTTGCTGGGATCAAGGGCAGCTCCGTGGAGGGCTGGTGGGTTTGTCTGCTGCTGCATTGATTTGGCAAACGCTAGGGATGAAAGCCCTGAGGCCTCCAGCTGAGACTGTAGAGGTTTTTAGGCTTGAGTTTTCCCAAATTCTGTCCATCACAAAGTGAACAAACAGCACTGGCCAGGAGCAGCTTGAAGCTAGAGGCAGTTGTTGGCGCAGCGGTTGAGCATCGATCGCTGGCTGCTGGGCCAGACTTGACCAAAACCCCACTGGTGTCAGGAGGCAACTCCATCCCTCCCGGCTTCCGAACATCAGGCTGGGAAGAAAAACCCAGCCTGCTTAGAAAGCAATCGTTTGACATCATGCTGGTTTAGATTTCAGATGCTCATCATCACCGGTAATGACCCTGAGCAGAAAGCCTCGCGGACCTCAGCCCATTTTGGTCTTAATCTGACCTGGGTTTGTGATGTCCTGAAAATGGCACCATCCCTCACCTTCTGCCGCTCCCCCACCGCCACTTTACCTCTCCAGAGGCTGCATTCGAGTACAATTCACTTTGTTATTAATTTCTTTTACACAGCGGCTTTTGAAGTGCCTGGGAACAAGGGCTCGTGTCACGGAGACAGTTTACAGACCAGCAGCTGTAATACTTAAGTGCTGTTTAAATAGCCAGCTCATCTAAAAGTAATAGGCAACGAGCTGAAAGCTTGCCAGAGCTGCAACCTTGTGTGTGCCTATTTGAACAGGCCGTATGGAGGGGGTTTGGGGGAGCAGGGCTTCTTCCCCAGCAGCTGCCTGGGTCGGATCACGGATGGGACCATGTCACCCTTACACCCCCACGGAGCACCCCGGCGACCGTCCAGCTTGCCGGCATGGGCAGATCAGGGCTGGATGGCCATAGCCCACGGGTGTCCTTTCACCGGGTGATGCATTTTGATGGACCCAGGTGCCTCGATGCCCCTGCCCGCTGGAGGACCCATCTGCACCCCTGCGGTGGCCCTTCCTTGGCCGCGTGGGTCCCCGGTGCCTGCAATCCCCAGGGGAGCTCCACACACAGTGCTGGAGCCGTAAGGCAACCTCCCACGCGAGAGAAAGGCTGGCAGAGGGGCTGGCAACCTGGGTGGGAATGCTGAGGGTACCCTGCGGTGTCACCGTCACCGCCCGGAGCGTCCTGCCGTGGCACATGGTGGCTTCGGGGAAACAGATGCGCTGGGACCCTTCATAGGGGTCTTATTTGCTTTTAATCTGGTAGCTAAATTATATTCTTCCCAAATGTAATAAATGAGAGTTTTAATCAAACTCAGCCAGCCAGCACTGATGTAATCTTGGCGGCCGAGGAAAATATTGCATTTTTGTTTGTTTATCTCCCACCACGCTCCCTTGGAGATGTCCCAGCTCTCGCGGGGGCTCCTCGCGCTCAGCAGCCCCGGCGGGCGCGAGCTTTGCCCTGCTCTTATCCGAAGCAGCACGCTGTACGTGGGGCCATCGCGGCAGGACCACCACTAGCCCACCTGCTCCCAGCCCCTCTCCTTGGCCAGGCATCCCGGTGGCAGCGGTGGGACCGTCCTCCTGCTACCCCTTCCTTTTCGGGAAGGGGCTCTCACTTGATACCCCCATCCCAGGAGCCGGTGTTGGGTTCAAGCCCTCCGCTCCGGGTTTCCTATCGCCCACGACGGTGCCAGGATCTGGTCTTATGGCATCTTCAGGTCTTGTCTGCCCGAATCTTAGATGTATTGTGGCCCTCGGTCGTGGGGAACCTGAGCATCTCCCCAGGCTGGAAACAGCCCTGGGCAAACGGGGATAAAGCCACCGGGTTTCACTGGCAAAGCACCTCCCGATGTCCAGTTGGTCGATGTGGCTGGGAACGAGGGGAGACTCCGTGTTTTCCCTGCGCATCAGAGCCCTCGAAAGCCACCGGATCCCAGCGCGGAGCCAGCTGCTGCCGGAGACACGGCTCCACTGCCGCCTTTCTCCAGATGGCTTTTCTCAGTCAAGGCTTTTCCAGAAATAGCTTGTGTACACTGAGCAGCCAGCTCTGCAAATAGCTCTGCCTCCCAAAACGGAGGAGGCAGCGCCATCGGAGCATCGTCCCCTGTGTCCCTTCCACTCTCCTGAGTGCCTCGGTGCTGGCTCCAGCGTGCAGAAACCCTCCATTTCCCCCGGGACACCTCTGCCAGTTTGGAAACGGGGATGTGCCGGGGTCCGCTGTGTCCGGGTGGTCATGTCTGGGATCAGGGGAGGATCCGCAGCTTTGCTGGCAGCTCGCTCAGCCGTGTGCATCCCGCATCCCTGCAGGGAAGGATGGCTGGTGGCTTCCTGGGACAGGGCAGGTGGCCCAGGGGACACGGCACGTGGCCCCACTGCCACGGTGGCCAGGCACCACCGCCCCCAGCTGCAGCACTGCCTCATTTCCCTTCTTATATGTTTATTATGCCAACGTAAAGGGGGGGAATGCAGGGGTTTTTTCCTGTAGATTTAACTCATTTATTAATAGTCTGTAATGCCAGTAATAGCTCATGTATAAATCTGTTCTTAAGAATTTATAGGGCAAATATTCCAGCGCCATATTAAAGACACAACTCATAAATGCCCATAAGCACCAGCCCGGCGGCTTCGGCAGCAGGAGACGGTTATCCCAGGGGAGGGAGAGGCGGCGAGCTCACCCCAGTGGCTTCCACCCAGAGCCTCGAAAATTTTTGGGAAGCAAATTATTTCAGGGACTGTCCCTTCCAGCCAGGAGGTGCCTGTGGCCTCCTGCTCCGTGCTGTGCGGGCACCAAGCCCAGCGTGGGTGTCAGCACCATTCGGGTGCTGAAATGCTGTTCCCATCCCTGCAGCCCACCCCCAGCACCCTCCCCGGGGACCCCCCCAATCTGCCATCACCTCGTCCCCAGCCCAGGGTGACAGTATTTACTGCTGAAGTGCGCCGAGCGTAATTGCTAATCAGATACAGGCAATCAATTCATCCCCCCCCTCCCCTCCGCCGCCGCCTTGGGGAGGGGCCGCCTTTCCCTGCTGAAGGTGACTCCTGCAGGAATTCAGATTTAAAAATAAAGGCGATAATCATCAGAAGTTCATTAAATTAGCATCAGGCTCATTTGCACTTGGCGGCGGTGGGGGAGACGACAAGGCAGAGGGTGCGGGTGCCCGTCCCTGCCTTCCTCCCCTCTCCTGGATCCCGGGGTGTCCGTAGGAGATGCCTCCGGTGGGACGAGGCTCCGAGCGCTGCCGGGAGCCTTCCCTGATTTACACCTCCTGTCCCGGGGCTGCTGCAGTCATGAGTCAACAGCGCAGTATATTTAAATGCAAAACACCATTATCCTTCATTAAAAGCTCTGTCATCACCCAGACTGCACAGGAAAGAGTTATTACGCCATTACGCTCCCAGTGACACGCGGCTTCCCCAGCCCTCCAGCAGCCGCGGTGATGCGCGTCGGCCACGCCGGGTGCCCGTGGTGGGTGGGTGATGCGTGGCCGGGGGGTCTGCCATGTGAAGTGGCTGATTTTCCCTCCGTGGTGGCCTCAGAAGAGGGAGGGGAGGTGCAGGGGAGCTGGGTCTGGGGGTCCAGGGGTGTCACGGTGCAGGAGGGATGCTGCCGGCATGGCAGGGACGGGCGTTGGATGTGCTGGGGATGCTCAAGGATGGGCTGAGCCCCTGGAGCAGGCAAGAACTGTAGGGTCTTTGCAGACCAACAATTCATTTTTCCCAGGGACAGACAAGCCCGGCGGAGCCCGGGACCAGGCGCAGGCAGGAGACCGATGCCTGGGCTGGGGCCGGGGCCGTGGTCCCCCAGCTGCCCTGTGTCCCCCCACCAGCCCCAGCACCCACCAGGGACATGGGGCGGCTGCAAAGAAATCACGTCACAGCATCGCTCCCTGCTCTGCACCCAGTTCTAGGGGGTTCATGCTTGCTCTCCACGAGCCCACCAGCACGCAGGATCCGTCCCCTGCGCTCGTCCTAAAATCCAAGCAAGAGCAGAGCTGGTGCTCTGTGTAACTCTCGGCGATTCCCCGTTGCCAAGATTTGGAGACGCTATTTCCCTCTCGGTGGAGGAAAGTGAGCGAGGCAGAACAGCTTTTGTAGTGGCAGGGTGTTGATTCATGGCTCGTAATTTAATTAAGAGAGAGACGAGATCAAAAGGGGACTGTATTAAAAAGTAAATCAGGTAGAGGGAGTGGAGTTCCTTCCTTTAATTACGGCGTGGATTTGTAACGGCGAGAGACTCCATCAATCACAAAAGAAAGAAAAGGTGTCAAGTGGAGAGAAACCTTCCCTGGGTTAATTACCACTAACGGAGCAGGATATTATTGGGCCGGGTGTCAGAAAGCCGATACCTCCCCAGCGGCCGCTCCAGCAGGGCCGGGCGGCATGAAACCCCTTCGACGTTGAACGTAGCGATGCCGGAGGTGGCTCATGGGGGCAGTCGACGAGATGCTCGTGATGCCGGGCAATGGTGGGGAGGGTGGGCTGGGGGGGCAAACACCCCCAGGCAGGGGCAGACAGCACACAGCCGGGTCCAGGCACGGCTGCGGGGCAGCAGTGGCCACGACAGCCCTGTTTTCCAGCAAGGACCGGGGCCGGGCTGGCAGCAACCTGATTTGTGGAATAATTAATTCTCTTTTGATCATCTGCTGTGTAAATCATCAGTGGCCAGGAGTTAATCATGCATATGAAATGAATCCTTCTCCTGCCTTAATGAGCGCTGAATCGTGACCAGCATCTGTTTACTCCTGACACTTTCATCTTCTTGACAGTCTGAACAATTAATTGTTTCCAATAATCTCCTTTTTATTCTATTAAAAAAAAAATCTGAGAGCAAGCAGCCTTCCACTCTACACTCCTGCTCCCAGCGTTGTCCCCCTAATCTTTGGTTTTTTAGTCTTCAGCGAGGATTTGTTTTTCAGGAGCGATGTGAGGGCTCCGCAGGCGCCCAATGAGCCTGGGGAGAAGCGAGCTCCCCGCTCTCCCAACGAGGATGATGCCGGTGGCAGGACCGCCTTCCTCATCGGCCAGGTTTGAGGCCAGGCTTTTCATAGTTAATAGCAAATAACGAGCCTGTTTGAACACAGGAGTGTTTCCGCCTGCTGTTTACCTGGAGCAAACCGCAATTAATCCACTGGTTGCGCGGCCAACGCAATGTTGTAATTGGATTAATTAGAGAGGAGCTAGCGGCCGCTCTCGGGAGGTCTGTCCCTGGCTGCAGCCTCCTCCAGCGGTGGGATCTGTGCCCGCCGGGTGCCGGACCAGTATCACTGGGAGATACCGGGACCAGCCCCGCTTCCCCGAGGCTATGGCTTGCGCGGTCGCTGGAGCTGGGTGACGGCCGATGGAAACGACCTGCCCGCTAATTGGAGTTTATGAGGCATGGCCTGGTTAATGGGTGCTCGTAAGAGGCAGCGGGAGCGGAGGGGACTGTGGGTGGGCTCTGCCGCCAGCTGAGGGACTTGGGGGGGGGGGGGGCTGCGGTCTCGTGGGGGGCAGCGAGCCCAGGGGGGGACCCGGAGGTGAACGAAGGCAAAATATATATATATGTGTGTGTAGGTATGAGAAAAAGCTTTTTGGGGACCCCGTGCCAGGCCTGCTGTCCATCTGGCTGGAGGAAAGTGGGGGGGTCTGTGGGGATGGGGTGCTCCTGGGCACAAGCAGCATACCCACAGGCTGTGGGTGGATGCTAACCCTGCTGTTCCTGACCTAACTTGGGTCTAACCTGGCTCAGCTGGAAACCAAGGGCCTCAGGGGATTTATCGCAATGGCCTAAATCAACCAAAAAAAAAAAAAAAAAGTGCCTTTAGGAAAGCCAGCAGTTCCCCATGCTGGGGTTTATGGGGGCTGCTTAGCTGGCTGCTGGTACAAAATGCTGACCTGAAGCTCTTTTGAAGCCCTCTGAACTATCCTTGCTGGAGCAAATCCTAAGGCCATCATCAGCTAACTAAATCAGTAAAAAAAAACAACCCCAAACTGCTGAGAACAGGCTCTGCACCCCAAACCACGCAGGAGCCGAGGCTGAAGGTGAGGCCAGCGGGCACGACCCAGCATTTAGGTCCTTTATTCCTTCCTTTACCCAAAAGGAAGAACAAAATCCCACCAGCTCCTCCATTCTCCAGAAAAATGAGGGGTTTTTTTCTGAGATGAATCAGTTTCCCCAGGAGGCAGCGGGGACAAGCAGCAGCTTTGGCGACGTGCTGGATGCAGCGTGCGGTGGGTCGTAATCGGGGTCTGAAGAGATGCGCAAGGAAGGGGATCACACCTCCGGCGAGGGGGACCGGGGGTCCCTGGCCAAGCAGGAAGGGTTTGCTACAGCTCCAGCCTCATCCAAGCTCCCAGTTGGCAGCCAAGAGGGAAGAAGACCTTTCTGAGAGCCGGGCACCTCCAGATGCCCCCGACTGCTCCGGAGCCCGCGGGAGGCACAGGGAACTCGCATCGCCCCGGCCGGCAAATCTCGCCGACCTCCGGGATCTGCCGTGACCTTTCGGTAAGCGCCAGGAGCTGGCAGTTCTTGATCCAGCTTGCAAACCAGCTTGAACACTGATGGCAAGGTCAGCGAGATTTGGGGCTCCTGGACACGTCCCTTGTCACATCAGTTCCTGCAGTGTACTCGGCTGTAATTTAGCCCGGTTTAATTGGCACTTAAATTAGCCACAAATGGAACAGCGCTGCAGCTGCGGCTGTGTTCAAAAATATATAAAATTACACCACAGTAAAACATTTTCACATTTCATTAGTGCGTCTTAATGGGAAGTGTCTGCTCCCCAAACTCTCCGTTTGTTCACCGGACCAGTAAAAGTTTACACATTAGCAGTTGTGCTGCCCGTTAACATTGCGAAATGCTCCACATGTTTTGCAGGGGCAGCGCTGCTCCACAGGGACAGGATGGGAAGCCTAAAATTTAGGGAAACTGCGTGCTCTCCGGAGGCACCTATAAGTTGCTGGTGGGAGGGAGCTGAGCAGGGAGCATCCCGCACCCCAGGTGGGAGCATCCTGCATCCCAGGAGGAGCACGAGAGCCCCTTTCTGGGGATGGTGCTGCCTGTCCCCCTGGCTTTATCAAAGCTTCGGCTTTCTCACAAGCAGGGTAATGCCTCCGATCCAAATCAGGAAGCTTTTTCAGTCGAAGCAGCTTTTTAACAGAAGCCTATTTAACGCTTAGGCTGATGCCCTCAAGTGCTTTATTTTACAGTATTTTTGTTCCTCTCCATTATAAGTAATAGTCTATAAAAGCCGGAACGCGGCACTTTGCTCCCTCCTGCTTCATTCTGCGGCGGCACGGGGATCCCTGCATGACAGGGGCCGAGGAGGCAGAACAGGGCTCCTCTGCTCAGGGCTGCTGCTAGTCCAGCACAATAATCCCGAAAAAAACCTCAATGAGAGGTGATTGCATGGAGTCAGACCACTCGTCCCATCAGCATACCCCAGGCAGGTTCGGTTAAATAGCTTTAGGTTTGTGGCCAGCTCTGTGTTTTCTGGGGCAGCATCTTCCCCATCCCTGGTAGACTTGGGATGGGGGGCTCATGGTGTGAAATGAATTTTGGGGTCTGAGCCCAAACTGAAAGGGTGGGGATTGTACCTTGTCCCTCTCCCACCCTGTCCGGATCTCAGCTCCTCCGGGGAGATGGGCTTTTGTAGCCAGGGTGGCCAAGGAAAGGTGAGGGATGCTGAGCCTGGTGGGCTTTTAAAGCTCAAGCAGTTTGGGGAAACCAAACCTCCCCGTAGGCCTGGTTTGGCTCATGGGTTCAGTGCAGTGAGGTGCAGGCACAGGGAGATGCTGGAGGAGGAGGAGGCAGGAGCTGGCCCTGCCACGCTGGCACCGGGACCTGGAGTGAGCCAGGAATGGGAACATCCCGGTGTCAGCTTGGAGGAGGATGTGGATCCCGGGTCTGACCCATCCTACCCTTCCCAAGCTGGAGGCAAAAGCCTGATACCTTCCAGCTCTGCAGCCCATATCTGTGTTGAGCATCCCTGAACCCACCCCTTTAGCCAGACCCCGAGCTGGAGGCTGGGATCCAACTGAACTGCCTCCGCTTCATTAACTAGTAATTACCCCAACAGGCAATGGTGCTATTTGTGTGATCGGAGGCTGCTAATTGCCACCCGAGGAAGGCGATGAAGAGGAGGGCAGCTTTGTGTTTTGCCCTCCCCATCTCTCAGGCACATCCTCGGGGCACTGGGACCCTCTGCCTGTGGTCGGGGGCTGCCTGTGCCCACCATAGCCCAGCGAGGGGCTTTCCTCCATTTGCTCCCGGGCTGGCAAACCGGTCCCTGCCTCTCCTGCCCGGACACGTGCGGCTGCGGGCTCTGTCCCCCTCCGTCCCCCTCCGCCAGCTGCGTTTGACCTTTCGGCAGTGGCGCTTGGAGAGCGGCGGCGGCTGCGCGGCTTTGCCGCATGGTCCCCGGGGGCCGGCTCGCCGCCACGGCCACTGCAGCTCGGAGGGGAAAAATTATATTTTCATCTCCATCCCTCCATCCCCCTTCCCGCTCTGGAGCTTTTTTTAGAGCCAAAGGGAAGAAAAGGCCGTGGTCTGGCTTTCCTGCCTCCCCTCTGCTCCTGCCCTTTCATTCCTCTTTTTCCGGCAGCTGCAAACGGCTTTGCCTGAGAACACACGCACTTATCTGTCCCTGCGCCTTTTCATCTTGCGCTGCCTAAATATCAGGGCCGGGTGGCTTTGGTAGGTGAGCGGGGAGGAAAAAGTGCTTTTGTTGGAGCGCGTGGGTGAGCTGCGGAGCCCCCTCCTGCCGACGGAGAAGCCGGCTGCCTTCGCCGAGGCTGGCGCAGAAAGCTGGAATGGGAGACCCCTGGTCCTGCCACCGTGAGCGGCCCCGGGGAGGGGGACGCAGGGGCTTGGCAGGTCCCCGGTGTCAGTCTGGAGATGATGGAGAGGCATCTCGGGACCGCTGCGGGGCAGCCGGGGCCTGGATCCTGGGGGTGACACCCTGTGCTGGTCCCACTTCCATCGCAGTTTTTCACGCCCCAAGCCCGTGGGTTTCTCTCTATTCCTCCCCGAGGGCTGCACCAGAACGGTGGAGCCAGCGCTGACGGCGGGGACGTGGGCACCCTCATCCTTCATCAGCTCAAACCAGGGGAGCACAGCTACATCCCCCCCAATATCAGCCCCCTCCCTCCTCCTCCCCGCAGCCCCCTCGTACCACGTCCAGCATCCCGAAGCGCTCGAGCCAGGAGCTGATGGATGGCCCTCGCCGGCGATGGATGTGCCCGGGTGCCCGTGGCCTCGGTGCTCTCCAAGGAAGGCTGCAGCTCCGCTTCCCAGCCTCTCCCTTATTTATCTCCTGGCAAGACATGGGGCAGGGGGATGGAGGGAAGGGGCAGGGTGGCCACTGCTACTGACCTGCGCCCCGGGGGCCAGCACAGCCTTGCAGCTGCCCCAGGGATGTGGGTGCTCCTGGGGGTCCCGTGGGTGAAAATGGCTTTTCCACGGACAGAGAAAGGAAGGACAAAAAAAAAAAAAAAAGATACCTTTGGCAAGGGCCTTGTCCTTGGATGTACCTGGCCGTGGCGATGGGCAGAGGGGGGACTCTGGGTGCTGGGCTCTGCCCAGGGCTGCGCAGGCTGCGGGGTTGGCCGGGAGCCCTTCAGTTTGGGGAAAAGAGCCATTAAACAGATATTTCCCACCGGGAAGACGATAAACGCCCTCTTGCAATGGTTTGACTCTGCAAAATGCATTTACCGAGTGAAAGATGCTTTGGCAGCAGCGTGGGGCTGCTCGGCCACCCACCACCCTCCGAGGGCTTTCCCCAGCTCAGCACACGGTGCTGCACATTGTCCCACGGCCGTTGCTGTTTCCCTGCCCCGCAGCCCACTCCATGCTGCTTTTCTTGGGAAAACCAGCTCGGATCCAGCCCCACCGAGCATCTCCCGGCCCCTCCGCCTGGGCAGCCCCGTGGCCAGACCCGCTCAGCATCCATCCGCATCTGCCACGACTTCCAAAGCGGAGCTCTGCATCGCCTTGCAGGTTCACACCTCAGTTGCAAATGTTATTTTAAGCAAGGAGCCTTTCTTCCTTCTCCTTCTCCCTGACCAAAGCGGGAAGACGTTGCAGCAGGCAGCCGCGTTGCAGCATGCGGTGGAGAACCCCCCTCCTGCCAGGCAAGGCTGGTTTAGTCAAGGGAATAATTGGTAGGTGCTTCTGAAGTGCCACGAATAGAGGGCACTCGTAGCCTTTGTTTATTGACTCTTGAGTGATAATGAATACTTCCAAAGATAATTGTTGATTTTCTGAATTTGCAGTAAACCTGTTTGGCTGGGGAATGGGTGGAGCAGCACCGCACCAACGCTGCGTGGAGGTGGAAACGGGGCGGTTTGGGCAAAACCAGGCTCCGGCTCTTCCTGCCGGATGCAAGCCAAATAAGAAAAAAAAATAAAAAATTCAGCATTTATAGAAAATTATTTGTGCAGCTCCAGGACAAACCCAGCTTTCTTCTCTCTACTAGGGGGAACAGATTAAAATTTAATCCTAGTTAAACACATTTTCTCCTTTCCCTCCCCTTGGGTACCTCTTGAGCATACACAGCTTCGCCCTGCTGATCACTTCTTCCCTCAGCCCCAGAGCTCGTCCTCCTTGACAGCAGCTGAACGCCCACAGCGGGTGTTCACCCAGAGCAAAGACCGCTCTTTTTTCTCTATCGTCCCCAAAATCACAGCCTGGGGGTGGGAGGGGATGGGGACATTGGGCCCTTTAAATGTGGGAGAGGATAAAGCAGGGGAAGGCAGGACTGGGGGGCCTGAGCATCCTCACCTGCCTCTGAGCCAGGTAGGTCCCTCTCGGGTTCCCCAGGGGGTTTTGGGCCCCGAGGGGGGGTTTTGCAGGGCGAGGGGGTGCTGGGTGTTTAATTGTGTGGTGCAGGCGGTTGTAGGGCTGCGGAACAGGGCGCAGCAAGTGGTGCTGGGGGCCCGGCAGCCTTGGGGAGAGCCCCGTTTGCAGCCCCCCCCGTGCAGGGTGGGGGAAGCCCAAGTTCAGCCCTTTGTGTAATTTAAAAAGAAAAAAGCAAATCATGGAAGAAGAGCTTTCTAAGGAAGAGATTATTTTTGTTATTTCTTTTTTTTTTTTTCTTTGGAGGATATTGTGCAGCTATCCTCCAAGTCCCAGTTTCCCTGTTCGCATCCTGGGACCCGCTCTCTCTGCTAGAGTTTATTGCGCCCGTTTGGGTGCAAACATTTGAACCTGGCAGAGCCCCGTGTTATCGCTGGGGCTGTAAATAACCCAGGGTGGCATTTATTGCAATGCCCGCGGGATGAGTAACCGCCGGCTGGATGCCGCTGGCAGACAGCGGTCTCGCAGGGTAGGCAGTATCTGCTGGGGATGCTGTTTGCAGAGTACGGCTGTCACCACCCCGCGGGCTCAGGGCTGCCTGTGCCCCGTGGCACTGCCCCCATGGCTCAGGTTCCCTGGGTTTGGGGAAGCATTGGCAATGCCGTGGGCTAATAGTTAGGCTAGAGATGTAAGGTATCATTTCTGCATGTGATACAGTGCTTTTTTTCTGGGTATCTTGTAATGCTTTTTCAGGCTGTTTATTTATGAGACAATTTATTACAGCGCGGTTAGTCTATAGCAGGGAAGTCTATTCCTAGGAGCCTCCGTTAACTGAGGCAATTGCTTAATTGGCTCATTGATGTCTCCACAAGGTATGCCAGGAGAGAGGGTTCTTGTTGTAATGATCGCAGCCTTCCTCCTGCCCACACGCCACCCGTGCTGCTAATTTAATAGTGCAAACATTTATTATTCCTTTTATTTTGTAGTTAATTTTAGGGTGTTTAGAGCTGTTCCAGGATTGCCGGTGGAAGGGGGTGAAATGCCCTGGGGTGCAACGAGGACCCTGGTTGCAGCTGGGGGTGGTTGGACTCATCCTGCAAAGCCCCGGCGGGGATGCAGGGGCTGATGCCTTGCAGGGTATTTGATTAATGAGCTGCAAGCAGAGGGCTGGGGCCGGCTGTGCCGGTGGGGCTCCTGCCTGACCCCCCACCCCACTTTTCGGTCATTTGCCAACAAACCAGATCGAGACCAGGGCACGTGTGGGCTTAGACCTGATCTCTCTCTGATGAGTTTAATGTGCTCTGAAGGGAAACGGGCTCCTAACGAATAGGCTGTGTGTTATGGGAACGGCTGGAAGGGCCAGAGGAAATCCGGGCTTGGATTTGCTTGGACGGGGAGTGCCTGTCCCTGCCCGCCCGTGGGAGAAGGGTGATGGGGCAGTTGGCAGCACCCACTCCTGCCGGTGGGTGCCTGCTGTGTCTGCCAGGGGTGCTGTCTGTACCCTCCCCAAGCTGTGCTTTTACAGCGTGGCTGCTCTTAGACCTCTCGAGCCCTTTCCCCTGCTCCTTCTGCTCTGCCCCGCCGTTTGCTGGCCATGGCAATCCCTGGAGGGTCCCCACTCCGACACCTCCTGCCCATGGCATGTGTGATGTGTCCTGGGCTAGAGCGGAGTCGCAGCTCGCAGCCGGCCTTTCCCAGCCCCAGCGTGGTACCCGTCGACTCTGGGCGGTTTCCCCACGGGGGGAGCAGCCTCCCAGCGAGCATCTCTCCACCGTGCGCGAATATCGTCCTTCCCTATCAGGCTTTTTAGGCGATGTCTGGCAGAGCTGACTGTAAAGCCCTGCTGGATCCGTGCCCGCTCCCGCTGCCGCTTGCTGCTTCTCCAGCATCCGTCTCCAGCCGTTCGTGGCCTCGCAGCACAAAGCCCGCCGTTGCCGGTCGGCGTGTGCCGCTGAGGCTCTCGCTTTGCGGCGTTCGGCGTGGGGACGCAGCCCGGGGCCACCTTGTCCCCGGGTACCAGCAGGGCAGAGCCCTGGCACCGGGAGCAGAAAGCAAAAAGGGGCAGGGAAAGGAGGAGTTCAACAGACAGCGCTGTCAGAATGAGCCTTCTGGTAATTTTATATTTATTGCATGAAAGCGATTAAGTTGCTCCGTGATTTTCATTCTTTCTTGGCTCCCACCACTTATTGTTCCTGGCTCCATTATCCCCCCGTCGCTTACATAAACGTATCGTGCGGGTTTCCAAGGCACAATAGAGAGAGTCTCATTCAGCCAAGGTCACCAGCTTTTATTTGTGCTTCAAAGCATCTGGTAGAAGAAGCGTTTTTTTTCCTAAAGATGTTTTTATTGTACTCGGTGCAGAGGCTAAGGGAAACAGCACCGCTGCACTTGTGCTGCCCCAGCCCTTCCCTCCCCCTCCCCATGTGCCTGGTCCCAGCAGGTCGAATCCTGCCCTGGAAGGTGAGGAATTGTTTTTTGAGCTGGTTGGGACCCCACTGCAGGGCTTCCCAGCCTGCTGCTGCCCATTGCTGGGTCCAAGAAGCAGCGTGCCCCATCCCTGCCCCTCCACGCCAGTGCCTGTTAAATGGGAAGGAACGGGGAGGGGGAAGAAAAAGGGGGTTTCTTCCAAAATCTCCTCCCCATACAGGTCCCAGCATGGACCAGTTACAGAGGTCTCTGTGGCCTCCTGCTGCTTTGTCCTTTGGCCATCCGAGCTGGTGGCTCTAGGCTCTGCCTCTTTCTTCCAATGTGCCTGGTAAAAAAGCTGGGAGTGGGTAAACACAAAGGCTACTGGTAGCCCGTGTTTGGGGGACGGCGACTTGTGGGGGTCTGGAGGGTTTGTGCCCCGCCACGGGCAAGACGAGGGGGTGCCCACGATCCGGCAGCGAGCTGGAAGGGGCTCCTCGGCCGGGAAAGGTGATGATGGGGACGGAGCAAGGAAGGTCCTGGGGACCGTGAAGACACCCGGGTGGAAACATGTCCTGTGGGTGAGGGTGCTAAACCCCCCCGGAGGGTGGGAAGCCGCCCGAGCCCCCCCCCAGAGCCACCGAGACGAGTGATGCAGCCCCTGTGTTCCACCGGGAGAAGCCTGGATCCAAGCCCAAGCGGGACCGGCCCGGTTTCTCCCCGGAGCAGCCGGGACAGCACCGGGGATGGATCACAGCCCCCGGGGTAGATCCCCCCCCCCGCCCCGGCTTCCCCGTCTCGGCGGGTCGGGCCGGGCTCCCCGCGGCTCCGGGCGCTGCCGCTGCTGCGGGAGGCGGCACCGGGGAGGGAACGGCGGCCGGGCCCGGCCCCTCTCCCCGCCTCGGCGGCACATAAACGGGAGGCGGGGGCGGGGGGGAACCGCACACCTCCCCGCCAGCCGGGGCAGCGGCAGGTTGGGCTCCCGGGATCGAACAGAATCGAACCGGGACCGAGGCGGCGGCGTGGGGGGGGGGGGGGGGATGTAGCGCTCAGCATCTGCGGAAAGCTGGGGGGGGGGGGTCCGTGGGAGAGGGGTGGTGGGCCATGGCCAGCGTGCAGCAGGGCGAGAAGCAGCTTTTCGAGAAGTTCTGGCGAGGAACCTTCAAAGCTGTGGCCACGCCGCGACCCGAGAGCGTCATCGTGGCCAGTATCACGGCCCGAAAGCCGCTGCCCAGGTAAGGGCTGGCAGGGCATGGGGGGGGGGGGGGGAGCTCAGGGACACCCCCCCATTCTGGGGCTGCACCACCCCCATCCTCCTCCCCGCTCCCAATTAGTATCCCCCCCATCGTGAGGGTCTGGAGTGTCTCCTCTCCCCACCCCTGGTTAGGGGCTGAAGGACCTGGGGGTGTCCCGTCCCCCCCCCCCGGTGCCTGGGGCGGGGGGATGATGGCTGGCTGGGCCCCCTCCCCAGGTGGGTGCTGTGCTCCGGAGGGGAGCAGGCTTGGGAAACTTTGGCTTGGTGGTGCTTGGAGCCTGGGAGCTGGCTGCCTCCTGGAGGGAGCAGGCTGGGGGCCTGGAAAGGTCTAGCTGGGCTGTGGAAGGTGTGGGGGGGCAGGAGTGGGGGTCATCAGCTAGAAAGTGTGACCGCCTCCATCCCTGCCACGCAGACCCCCGGGGTGTGCGTCCTGCTGGTTGTCTTGTCTCTGCATCGCTCCTTCACCAGGGACCTTTGGGAAGGTGATGCCCAGGGAGGGGAAGACCCCCCCCCCCCCCAGCTGGACCAGGGGGGAGGCTGATGCAGCCCAGAGGCTACAGCTGCCCAAGGAGCCTGCACACAGCCACGGACTGGGACAGCTCTGGGGCTGGTGTCCCCCAGCTCCCAAAACCGAGCAGTCTCGGCTTTGCACGTCTGGTGCCTGCCTGCCCTGTCCCTCCTACTCCCAGGGAGGCCGGTGCCCCCCACGTTTGCCAGAGGCAGAGCAATGGCCAAACCCCATGAAACGAGGCGAGGGGGCTGCTGGTACCCACCGAGCCGCTCAGCCGGGCTGTTGCATGGGCAAGGATCCGTGTGGCTTCCTCACAACAACACGCTCTCTAATTTAGACCAGTTTTATTTTGCTGACTGTCTCAATATTGGTTAAAAATATCCTCGTTGCACTGTTTTTGTAAGGAAAGGAGGCTTTTGCTGGGTCTCTCTCTTTGCTCCGTTTCCACTGCTGGCTGCTTCCCACCTGCTGTGGGGAACAACCCAAAGTTTCACGGAAGCAATGGGTCTGTAGAGGAGAGGGGCTCGGTCTGCAGCGGGCTGGGTTTTGGGGGCTCAGCCTGTGCTAAAGAGCAGAGAGCTCCCAGGGAGCGAGCTGTTTCCAGTGCCTCTTGTACCGGTGGAGGCTGTGAGCCGCAGCAGCGATGGGGACGGGGGTCCCGCTGCTTGTGCGATGGGGGTCCCACTGCTCATGCGATGCGGGGGTCACTTCTGCCCCTTTTCCGATCTCTCTGATTGTCATTAATCAGGGTGGGAAATTGGGAAAGGCACGGCTTAGGCTTCCAAAGGAGAAGAGCAACTCTCCTTTCCACGGGCAGTGTTTGCAGGGTTTCAGCCTTTGTGGGGGAGAGGAACCACGGCGCCTTTCTCCTCCTCTGCATTGAGCTACGGTTGGCACCCGGTGGGGCTGTCAGCGGGCTGGGTGCTGGCTCACGCGCTCTCTCCTGCCCGAATGTGCTGCTTAAATAGCTTGCAGTTGGAGATGTAATATAGCAACGAATTAGGGCACTGGGGAAATAAATACAGCAAGCCCAAGTACCAGGAGCGATGCGTGGCTCTACATGGCAATTTGGATTGCCACGGATATCCTGGTCGGGCAGGGAGCGTTTGCGGCTCCGTTAAAAAGTTAACGCGCGCGTGTGCCTCTGTTTTGCTGGCAACGCCAGCTCCGGCGGGAGGGGAACCGCCTGTGCCGGGGCCGGGAGCTCTCGGCACATGGCAAAACAGACCAGCCAACTCAGCTTTGCTACGTTTTGCACCTTGGCCCCGGCAGATCCTTCGCGACTGGGTCCCCAAGCCGGGGTGTGCTCTGCGCAGCCGACCACGATGCTGCCAGGTCCCGGCGTGGGTGCAGCGCGGTTCCTTTTGTCTGGTCGCAGCGTGTGCCGCCAGCCGCGGCCGGGGGACGTTCCCCGTGGTGCGGCCATCTGTGCCGCCGCCTCCGCTACAGGTGTCGAGCAGGGACAGCCCCGGCGGAGCTCGCCCTGGGGTCTGCGGGGCACTCGCTGCGCTCGCTCCTGTCCCTGTGCCACGGAGGGGCTTTGCTTTTCGGCGGGGGCTGACGCCAAAGGCTGGGGGACCAGAGGAACCGCGGTCCTTGGCTTCTCTCGTCAGGGCTGCCGGCTCGGTTTGCATCAGGCGGGGCTCTGCCGGGAGCCTGAGGCTGCTGTCTTGGCAGGATCACACCTATGAGATGCCAGATTTTGCATCCCCAGGGGCCTTGCAGCGGGACCCCATCAGGGTAGGCAGCGATGTCCCCAGCACCCTGAGCTGGCACCAGGTTCGTAGCCCAGCAATAGCCAGAGCTGGCCTCCTGCTCCCCATCCGTGGGGAGAATGGCCCCAAGGCTTGCGGCAGCTCCTCTTGCAGCCGTCTCCGCGCCCGGCTCCGCTCTGGGTTTGATTTTCCTGAAGGCTTTGCTGTGCCGCTGCTGCTTGGATGGGCCTTTCTTCCCTGACGATGCTCCTGGCTAATTTAAGAGCAAACGACTGCGGTGCCAGCAAGCAGAGCGTACCAGAGAGGAGACGGGGAGACCAGTTAGCCAAATGAAAAATTAAGATGACCATCTGGATTTCTGTTTTCTCCCACACTTGACAGCTGCTCCTGTGCAAACGCTGCAGATCTCTGCCCTGGATCCGGCCCCGCGCTTCCCACAGCGGTGGAGGCGATGGCGTGGTTTCTAGGCCAGCGCTGCCTGTCTCCCCATCAGTTTTGCTGGCTGAGGCTGTGCCCTTGTGGGGTGCCAAGCGGCTCAGCTGCGGCGTGGGGGTCCTGCTGGGAATCCCCACAGTGGGCATAGCCCAAATCTATCCCCACAGGATGCCCTGGGCACGGCTAAGGGCTCAGTCCTGCATCCTTGTGGGGCAATGGTGGGGTTTCTGGGGCAGAAGGTGATTTTTTTTATTTTTTTATTTTTTTTCCCTCCTTCCCACCCCCCTTGCAGCCGGCTCGGCACCCCGTCCCTTGCCACCACCTTGCTGCTGGTCCTAGAGATAAAGCCTCTTCCATCTAAATTCCCATCAAGCTCTCTGGGAGGTTTGGAGGGTTAAAGCTCTACTAAACCCATGGTTCATCCTGGAACAAAAGAATACATTAATCCCTTCCCTCCCTGTCCTGCTGGAGCTGGGGGGGCTGCGTACTCCGGCCCCCCGATGCAGCTTCGTGCCCAGAGCAGGGCTCTGCCAAAGTAAATGGATTATTGACCAGTTTGCAGTGCGAAAGGAAAAACCGAGGTGATGGGGAAAGGGGCATTTTCAATTAACCTTTCCCTACGCAGGGCCTGGCGGGGCTTTGCCATGCAGCCTGGGGCCGTGCTGTTGCAGCTGGGGGTGAGGGACTCGGTGGTGTGGGGAGGTTAGGCAGGGCTAGGGCTACCCCCATGCTCGCCTTTACAGGGGGATTACTCCAGCACATGCAAAACCCCAGGGTGGGATTTGAGGATGGGGTCGGGGACAGGGACCCCCCACCCTGCCCCAAGCCCCTCCGCTGAGCCGGGGTGCTCTTGCTCCTTTCTCACCGGTCCGTAAGGATGCTGCGATCCCCGCTCGACAGCTGCTGGAAGGGGCTTTGGCTCTTGTGAACTAAAAATGCTCTTTAAACCTCCCGTGACAAGATGCCACCGGTCTCTGCCCAGCCTTTGGGGACGGGTATCACCGTCACACTGTAGCCCTGTCCCCACAACCGGGATCCCCTTTCCTCCCTCTTGGCTGGGCTTTTGCCTCCATCTCTTCCCTGGCCGTGACCTCGGCTGCGGTGTGGTAGCTGGGAGCCCCTTCGCACTCGACAGCCTGACTTCTCCCAGCGCTGCTATGTCTTTTCATCAGCACCCTTCTGCTGGGGAACCTGCACGTGCCAGGGACAGCCAGGCTGGGGGATGCTCCAGGGTCCCCCAGGGACCCAGAGCCGGTGCCAGTCCGGGGGCTCGCGGGATGCTTTTGGGGGTGTTTGCGTTCCCCACTCCCACACTACCAGCCGTGGCAGTGTGGCACAGGCTGCCCCGTCCCAGCACCCCCAAACTCAGCTGAAATCCACTTCTATGTGAAAAGCGAGGGTGTTGCTGAGGCTGGGGGCTGCAGGTGCCAGTATCGGCTCCTGGGGCAGCCGGTGATGCCGGGTGAGCACCGGCGGTGCTGGGAGAAAGGAGGCTCCTGCATCCCTCCCTGCCAGATGGTCTAAGTGGGTCACATCAGGGCAGCGCAGGGGATTTGTGCTTTAACCCTTAATCCCCCAGGAGGCACTCTGCACGGAGGCAGGGGGGAGGGATGTGTTGCTGAAGTGGGATTAAGCGCAATTTTGCTGCCTGGTTTACCGTCGCGGGTGATCTTGGAGACGGGTCTGGGCGCTGCTGCGGCAAACCTGCTGGGACAAGGGTGGCAGCGGGTGTCCCCCCCCAAGGCTACGCTGGGACCGGGCAGGAGCAGCCGTGGCACTGCAGTGCCAGGGGGTCAGAGTACCCCCAGAAAGGGCAGAAGGCGGCTGCAATTCCCCCATGGGCTTTGCAGTGATTTTTGGCCCGGCAGAGGGTCCCTGATGGGCTGGGGACCAACTCTCTCCCACCCTGACCTCTGGCTTCCCAGCCACGTTTTGATGGCCCCAAACCCCGTTCGTCCCCAGCAGGCTGGCGGCCCCCAGGCATCGGGATGTGCCGCTGGGGAAGAAGCCTCCGCCGGTGGCCTCGTCGTGCCCATGGCCCCCCGCTCCCGTTAATCCTCCCCCTTGCCGATCGGGCATCTGCTCTGCGGGAAGAGGCGACGGCAGGGCCGGCCGCGCCAGCCGCCTGGCTGCCATCTGCTCCCTCCTGCTCCCAATGAGCCCAAGCACTAATGAGCCCGTGGCCCCGGCCCAAGACGGGGGGGAGAGGGGCTTGAAAAGAAAAGCAGAGGGGAAGAAGAAAAGCCCCTTCCTCAGAGGGGCTGTCAATAGGGAGGCTTTTGTCTGCCCCTGCCCTCCAGCTCCAGCTGGACTGCGGGAGCAGGGAGAGCTAATTAGGCAGATTGGGAGCTGCTGGGAGGCTGGGGGGAGCCGAGTGAGGGGCAGAGCTGGGGATGCCTGTGAGACCCCCTCCCTGCTGCTCCCAGAGCCTTCATCTTCCTCCTCCCCCTTCCTCCCGGCCCCCATCCATCTGCCCCTCTGCTGGACCAGTGCTGGGGACTGTGTCCCTGCTGGCCTCTCCGGTGGGGTGGGGGACATCTCAGTGGGGTGGGGGACATCTCTGTCCCCAGAGAGGTGGCCCTGCTGGCACATGGGTGGGATGGACCCATACCAGGTTGGGTGGGATGCAGTGAGCGCCGGGCAGCACAGCCGGGCTTAGCACCTATGGGCGCCTTAGCCAGGCAACCTGTGCATCAGTGTGGGATGGTGTACAAACACCTAAGGATTTAGGGAAAGGGGCCTTTGGAAGCCCCCATAGGAGCCCCAAGCTCATGGACAGGGACTTCTTAGAGACTTTGGCTACCCCCCAAAAGTACCACCTCTGCCCGCTGTGCCCCTGCTGCAGTCATGTGGGGTTTTGTCACCTTCACCTAAAAGGTCCCAAAAGCGGACGTAGGGCTGAGCGTTGTCCCCAGACCAGTGTCACAGGGACTGGAAACCAGAAGGGCAGTGGGAAACACCATGGTTTGGAGGACGGGCAATTTCTGACCTGTAGAGGTTTATTTGAGTGCTCTCCTTGGGGCCCAAATCTGGCCCCGTGGCTCCAATTCCCACACTCGCCAGCAAGAACACGGGCAAAACCCAGCCCTCGTTCAGAATTAAGGTCCACGGCGTCTCGTGGGGAGACGTGGGGTGCAGCTTTCTCCGAATCTGGCTCTTCCTGCTGCCCCCATCGCTGGGGAGGAGGGAGCCTGCAGTGCCCACGCTGCGCCGGGGCAAACACCGTATCCGATCTCCTCTCCTCATCCTCCTCTTCAGATGAGGGATGAAATCAGGTGGAAGGAAGAAAAAGGGGGGGATGTCTGCTGGCTGGCCGGAGGATTGTTCTGTAGAAATATTTGATTTTACTCTTGAACAGAGCCTCCCACAGATGCTCCCCCAGCTGCCAGGGAGCCCCTGTGTCTGCAGATGCCGCAGTGGCTCGGCCGTGGATGCTGGATTTGTGAGCGCAGTCCCAGTGGGGTCCGGTACCTTGGGGGGCTGTCCTGGCCATGGGGTCCCCTCCCTGCTGGGCTCAGCACCTTCCTAGCACTTGAGTGAGGCTGTTTCAAAGAGGTACCAAAGTGTGGAGTAACAGGCCAGGGCAAAATGTGGCAGTTTAGGGTCTTGCGGGGCCGGGGCTGCAAAGCCCTAAATAATAAATAGCAGCGATGACCCTGATGCCCGGGATTGCTAAGGAGCTTCTGCCCACCGGTGGGTCCTGTGGCCGCTCTTGTCTCCTTGCTGTCACCATCCTAGCTCCCCCATCCAGGGCAGCCTGTCCTGCTGCGGCTTGTCCCCAGAAAGGGGCCCTGCAGACCCCACTTTTGCTGCGTGTGGGGGTCCCCGTTCTCCCCTGGCATCTCCAGGCTTGGGAGATTTCTCCTTCCAGAGGGCCATGGCTAGAGCTGAACCCTTCTCTGCTCAGCCCCGTTCCTATCCCTTCCCACATCTCTGTGTCTGGCGGCTAGACCTTTCTATACATACATTTTTCTATAAGATTAAGTTATCAAATGCAAACCCCGCGTCACTGAAATGAAATCATTTAATGCATGACCACCCTTTCCTTTTCTCTTTTTTTTTTTTTTTCTCCTTTTCTCCCTGCGGCCACTGAAACCTCTTCATCATTGCAAAGCCTGACCCAGGCCAGCAAATCCCACCTGCGTTTTGGCTGCGGGTGGCACTGGGGCTTTGCCACAGCCCCTGATCCGTCTCAAGACCCCAGGGGCTCTTTGCTGTTAGGAAAGCGTGGGTCTGCTGTGACCCACAGTCCTGTCCTGCCCCACGGGAGACCCACACATGGCTCTCAGTCCCCTGGGTCCTACTCTGGCCCCGATTCCCAGCAGTGCCACCAGCTGGAAAACAGAACTGGGTTTGATGCCCGGATTGGAGCCCTTTGGCATTGCCAGCAAAGGGCAGGGAGAAAAGCCAAACCCCGGGACCCAGTTTGCTTTCACAGCCGCGCTTGCTGATTTTATTGATGTGTGCAAAGGCGGAGAGGTCGTCATGCCTGAAATCTGGGAAGAACGGTGGATCCCAGCGGCACAGCATCCATAACAGGGCTTTGGTGTGGTGCGGATTTGGCACGTGCCGGGGGGATGAGCGGGCTGGACCACCACCTCCGGCAGCGTGGCCGGGTGCAGTGCCCACGTCTTGGTGCCACCATCGCCTGGCAAAGGGCACGCAACCCTCTGCGGGATGCCGGCTGCTGCAGAACTGGCTTCTCCATCAGCCACTTGAGCCGAAAGCGCTGACAAACACTGGGAGTTTAAAAATAGGCTTTTTTTCACATGTGGTGGGAGCGCTTTCCCTGCCAGTGCAGTGGGGACTGCAGGAAGGGCTTAAAAAAAAAAACACACCAAACGTGGGGAAAAAAGCTCTATCAAAAACTCTATTGGTGTTTAAGGCCAGCTGAGACGGATCCCCAGTCTGGAGGCAGCGACGCTGGGGCTAACTGCTTCACTGATGACCCGTTTGACACTTCATGTTTAATTTATATCTCATCATTAATGGAAGAAGAAGCAGCTGCTGCTGCCCAGCCCTGGCTGGGGGCTTTGTCAGGGGCAGAGGTGGGAGTGGGGGCACTGGGGAGGCCATCTCCTCATTTGGCCCCGAGTGGGTGCCTGGGTGGGCAGAGGGGTCAGGGACAGCGTGGGCAGGGTGCTGCTGCCTGCGGGGTTGCTCTGCTCTCTCCTCTAGTCCTGCTTTCTCCCTCGGGGCAGGGGAGGCTGTGATGGGCTGGTACGTGCTGCAAAGACCTTCAGGCCAGGGTCAGATGCCCATCTCGCACGCAGGTGGCTGAAAATGCTCTGAGACCCATGGGCCGTGATGAGAAAACAGGTTTTCTCCGCCACTAATACCAAATTCCAGCAGCGCATCATCCTGGTGGAACTTGACGGCACTGGCAATGGGCTGGTTGTATTGAATTTATCTCCATGCCCGCATGCGCTTGGGAGCGCATGTGTTGGGGTGTGACTGGAAGAGAGACTGGGAGGAGGCTGTGATTTTAGCTACATTAGTGTCAGGATGAAAAATTATCTATTGCCCAGCAAGAGAAATATTTTTGCATTATGAGAGATTTCACAGTTAAAGACCACCTGCTGAATTAATCTGCGGGTCACCTGGAGCTGCCGTATAACCAACCGCCCGCCAAAGCATTGCATATATAACACCAATGTATAATAGCATGTAAATATATCATAACTTATTCTCCTCTGCTCCGTCATCTGCAGCCAGTGGAGCAGTCCTCCTCTGGCGGAGCAGGCATGGCCACAGCCATGGCATACTGAGTGCCGGAGGCAGTCAGGGTTTTGGGCTGATTTCCCCCAAGTCTGGTGGTTTAACTCTGGGAACCTATTGTCTATAAAGCATTTGTCCCCCTCAAATCCCCCCTGCTTTGATCAGAGCATGGCCAGGTTTGTTATGATGGGGAGAAGCAAGACAAGTGGGTTCAGCACTGCTTCTTCCAAGGGATGGTGTTTTTATTTGCTAAAAAACTCCAAAATCAGGAACATATAGGAAAAAAAAACCCAAAGCAAAAAAGCAGCCCAGTTTCGCCTGCCACGTGGGATGGGCTTTGTGGTTATCTGCCTGCCGCAGCCACCTGCCCCGTCCCTGCCTTTGTCTGCCCATCAGCCACGCGTTGGCCAACTTAATGAAGGACAATGGTGCAGGGTCACCAGAGCAGAGAGGCAGGCGGATAACGTGTGCTGAGGAACAAAGGGAGACGCTGGTTAATGATCGAGATGGGAGTATTTTGCAGTCTGACCCGCCGGGGAGTGGTGGAGCGCACGGGCTGTCGGCCCGGGTGTGCCCCGTGCCTCCTAATTGAGGATGGATGTGATCTCCTGGTGATCTCCCCTGGCCCTGTGTCCCCAGACCCTGGCTGCCCTGGGGGGGTCCCTGTGGGGGTCTGAGCTCTGCAGGACACGGGACATGTTGGCTGCTTCTCCCCCAGAATCCCAGGGCAGCCCCGGCTGCAGGGACTCCGTTGTCCATTCTGTCCGACGGCTGGAGAAGTCATTGCCACAGTTTTGGAGCGGTCCTTGTACTCTCCCAGACGTTTCCCATGCGTGGTTCAGGAGCCAGCGCAGGTGAAGAATATCCTTCAGATGTTTTGGAGGGCTTTTTGGATGTTTCGGAGAGTCCAGGCTGCAGATGCAGCTATTTCATGCTCCAGGCACATCCCTGCCCTCAGGTGTGCTGGGGCCGTGTGGCTGTGGCCCCATCCCTGCCCTCGCCATGAACATGGAGCATCTCAGCACCTGCAGGGACAGAGCTAAAGGCGCGTGCCAGTGGCAGGTTTGGCTCCCACTATTTCGTGCCTCGTGGCAGTATTTACTGCCCCATTGCCCTCAGGGGCTTCCCAGAAGTGTTTTTTTCCACCCACAGCCCCAATTTCCCCATCCTCATCCCTCTGAGCAGGTTCGGATGCTCAAGGGCAGGCGCTCAGCATGGGAGCTGCCACCATGGGGACGGGTGGGTTAATTTTGCGGTGGAGACTCGTGGGCCAAGGAGCTGGCTGACGGCTCTGCTGGGCTGCGAATGCCACCGAAGGCACGTTCATCCCTGATTAATGGAAACTGAAAAGCAGGATTCTGAGGACCCGCGGCTCCCCTGCCCCCTCCCTGCCGCGGGCTGCCGCTGCCAACCCTCGCCCTGCACTGCTGCTGGCTTTGTCCTGCGTGAAGCAGGGGACGGCGGGTCTCACCTTGCCTTTCCACGGCAGAAAAGCAGGCAGCGAAGCCCACGGCCACAGCCTGCACCCTGCCTGCAGAGCTGGCGCTAGGACACGGCCACTGCCCTGCTCCCCCCCGCTCGTCCTCCCCACTGTGTCGGTATTGATTTGACCTGAACTCCCTTTAATGTGCTGTGATTTCTTTCAATTAGGCTTTGAGCGAGGCCTCTGCAGCGTTCGATAGTCAGCCCCAGCATGGTGCCTGGACCAGGATGGTCCAGAGGGAGAGGCTTGGGGATGCTCCCGCATCCCCGACAAGAGCATCCCTCCATGTCCTATTTTCCCCATGTCCCATGAGGATAATCCCACTGCTTAAAGCTTGCTCCTTGTTCCCTCTGCATTTCCTAGCTCTTTCCGTCCCTTGAACTGGTGGCTTTCCTACCCCAGCCCATAGGACAGTTTTGCCGCATCGTTAGCTGGTTGACCTTCCTAATTTAGACAAGCACCAGACCTGCGTGGTCACCCCTGCTCTGTGTAGGAGCAGCCCTGCTGCAAACTGGAGCTGAACCGAACCTGAGCAACCCTAATCTTCCCATCCCCGGCAAAGCCGCCTTGCTTTCCCCTTTCTCCTTGGTGGCTGTCATCTCCTCGGGGATGTACTTAGCTGAGTCGGGGCTTGGTGTCACATTGTTTCCGGCAAACTAATGGGCAGAGTGCTTGTTTTCAGAGATAGTATAGAGCAGAAATCCCTGCACTTCATCTCCAGCTGCAATTACCGAAGCCAAGTCGATGCGGTTGATGGTAATAGGATGGTAACACTGTCTGAATTTGTATTTAATGCTGATTCCAAGGGTCTATAATTTTCATCAGCACCACATGACTTTTTATAGAACAGAAAAATGTGAGAACAGTTAATGAGCTGTAATTCTGGAGAGCTTCTGCCTTGATTGGGACTAATTATTTTCTTTATAAAAATAATTAACAATCCATACAACCTATACAGTGAAAGGCATGTGGCATTAATTAAACCACGCGGTATTTTCAACGCACCTTTATCTCCCCTTTCCCAGCACACCCCAAATACACGGTGGCATTGCACTGCACAAAGCCAAGCTGGGCACAAGCTCGCATCGGGGCGAGGGCTCATGCAGAGCGAAAAGGGCAGGTCCTGAGCGAGAGGGCTGCATCCAAATCCCATCTCCTCAGCCTCCTGGCCCTGCACGTACCGTAAAAATCCTCATTTGGGTAGGAAAGGCTGTTTTGGCTAGAATAAGGTGATGGTTTTCATGCGTAGGCTATCCATGATGGTTGCGGAGGGGACGTTGGGGATGCCTCTGCTGTTTTGGCTGAAAAACAGCCGGCGGGACCGTGGGGCGGTGGCGGTGCAGGGGTCTGTGCCGGGTTCTGTTGCTTGCCGTAGAGCATCAGGATATCCCAAAACTGAGGTGGCTGCTTTGCACAGGCCAAGCCCTTGTTCTTCGGCGCTCTGAGATCCTGGGACAAGTCCCAGGCAAATGTGCCCCAGCACCGATAGCGTGCGGGTCTGTGCGTGCTTAGACACACACTTACATAACATATAATTGTTAACAAGACTAATTCCTCTATTTTCCTGGAGGTATTCTGAGAACTAATGAATATATTTGCATAATCTTGATTTTGTTTATGAATAATTCTGGATTATCCAAATGTGAATAACACCGGGGCTTTGCCGTTCTAGATTGCCTTTCAACTGAGGATAGCAAAGCATTTTACAAATATTAGTTCAGCCTCACAAATCCCAGCAAGCAATAAAATTATTATCACACCCAATTAAAGGTGGATGTGCCGAAAAGTGAAATGATTCTCTCCAGCCCCTCCTGGCAGGGTCTGCCATGAGGCCCAGGAGCCCAGGCACCCACCTACCTCCTCCAAACCTTCCCCCTAGGGAGCAGCAAGCTGATAAATATCCTCGCCTTTCTTTTTTGGGATGATTTAAAACATCAGAGTTGCAGGGTGGTGTGGATGGCTGGGGACAAGACCTGGGAGCAGAGAAGAAGATTTCTTTCTGGCTCTGACCCCCAAACAGCCCTGGGTGCTGCAGCACCGAGCACCCCGGTCCCCGCCGTGTGGCAGGGTTGGCATGGCCATACCAACCTCTCCCTCCTCGGAGCACAGAGAGAGGAGAAAAGGCCCTGTCTTCCCTCCCAGAAACTCTCCTTAACTTAAACCCCCCTCACCAGTCCTTTCCAGGCAGCCGGCAAGACCACCGAGCTGCTTCCCATGGGACCAGGGTGTGTTACAGGGAAGGAGGATTGGACTCAAACCAAACCCTCCCACCCATGAAGCTGCAGTTTGGGAATTTCTCAGCTCAGCTGACATAGGAGATGCGATACAGGGAGGCAAAGGGTGCTTCTGGCCATAAAAATCCCCTGGCAGCATGTAGCGGGGGGTTGAAGCCCGCTTGCCACCGCACTTCCTGGGCTGGGAACATTACAGGCTCGTGTCTCCGGCAGGAGAAATCTGTTCCTTAATTCCTTTCCGCAGGAGCTAATTGCTGCCCACGCATCCCCGCGCAGGGACATCTGCTCCTCGCGGCGTCGCTGAGCCCTCCCGGCCCCGTGTGGCCCTGGCAGCGCGGCCCTGGGCATCGTGGCAGGATGGATGTTCAGGAGACAAGTCCCAAACGGGACGATGTCCAGGAACCCCCCCTCTCACCAGTCCCCCCAAGTGCAGCAGACTGGCTGCCGTTCACAGGTTGGCAGAAAATATTATTCTCAGCTAAGTCTGGCAGCCCCACGGGGCAGAGCAGCACCAGTGCTACCCTGCTTGGGTGATGCTCCTGGACACCCAGCTTGGGGACACGCGTTCAGATGCACCCACAGGTCTGTCCTGGGTGGGAGTTGAACACTTTTTTTAGCGTCGGAGTCGTTTCGAGCTGAGCTCTTGGGATTGCTGCTCGTTAGCTGCAGGCAGGCATGCATGCCTGTGTCCCGGCACAGGGGGTGGTTTATTAATGGAGTGCGGTGTCCCCAGCCTGGATGCATGGGGTGGCTGTCTTCTCCGTGGTCTCCCCGTCAACATCAACTAGAGTCGTTCCCAGGACAGCTCCGCAGGCAGGCGGCAGCTGCGTGAACAGGTTAGCGTTTTGGAGTTATCTGAGTATTGGGACATCCCATGTGTTTTCCCCTTTTCCTCCAGTGGCAATTCAAAAAAAAAAGCAAATTAAAGGAGAGGAGGAAAAAGCTTTATGTGAGCAGCAAAGGGAGCATTGCTGCTTCAAGTGGATCTTCTCCAGCCGTCTTCTCCTTGCTGCTTCCAACGTGCCTTATTACTAATTCATTTTTAAAGTGGCTTCTCAGCACTCCCAGGAGCTCCTGGTAACTGTGCGCTTACAATCCCTTATTTGATTAAAATTTAACGAGCTGTGTTATTGGCAAATACACTATTTCACTGCTGTTTGCCATGCCAAACGGCATAGGTTTTGGACAAAGGAGGGAATCGGCACATCGCAGAGAGCACCTGTAATGACCGAGCACCGTGATGTGGCATCCCATGGCCTGGCCCTGCCATCGCTTGGCAGCACACAGGATGGCTTCCTCACTAAAGAGCAAGCCCAGGCCTGCTGGGAGGAGAGTGATCCTCAAAAAATCCTGGATTAACCTGTGCGAGGGACCGGAATCTTGTATGTAAGCATGGTCCCATCCGTAGCAGGCAGCACTGAAGCAAGGCGCTGCTGGGGGGGCTTGGCTTGAAGCCGGGGTGCTGCGGTGACACCGGGGACATTCCGTGGTGCAGGGGGGGTTGGCACCGTGCAGCCCATTGGGCGCAAAGGTGCTTTCCAGCCTGACCACATTGCAGATAGTGGCAAAGCGCTTCTTTTCTGGGACATCCTTCAGTTTGTTTTTTTTTTATAAAACCCTCCTAAAACATTAAGCATCATCTCCTGGTGCTCCTCGGCTTCTAGCTCCCAGTGTTGTGTCGGGAATTTCCCAACCACAGCCACTGGGCTCCCTCCTGGCCCGCGGTCCTGACCTTCGCCCGCCATGGTTTTGCCCTGCGCTGCTCGTGGGTGAGCGATTAATAAGAAATTTGAGCTCAGATCCAGACTTTTCCTAATTGCAAGCTCTGCATGGGCTGCTTAGGGTTGCCCCTGTGCCTGGCTGTCAGCTCTGCCCCCTTCACTGGCGACCAGTTGCCCCCATGGCCGCTCCAGACTCCGGTGGGGAATGATGGCAGGGATGGGGTCTGGGAGTGCAGTTTGTGGCCGGTGTCCTGGTTAAACCACGACAGCCGGCCAGGAGGAGAGTGGCCATGGGGCTATGGCAGGGTTTAGTATAAGCTCTCAGTCCCAGTCCCTCGTCAAACCAGTCCCTGCCATGCCAGGGTCACTCAGGAGCCTGGAGTCCCCCAAAACGTGGATCAGGGATGTGCAGGATTGCTGTGCCGTGGTACGGCATGGCAATGTCGGCACTTTCGGCTGCGTTTGCTGGCGCCAGGGACAGCCAAGGCTCCTTCTTTCCTATTCCCTGATTGAGGAGAAAACTGGCTCCGTTACAGGCGTGGGAACCTCCAGGGTATTTGTCTAAGGAGGAGGATTTAAGGATAGGAAAGGCACAGGTTGTCCCCCTGAGAGCAAGCCTGGCCTGGCAGCGTGCAGGTGCTGATGGGCACAAAGCACCGCAGGGACCTCCGAGCCGGCAGCGTGGGAGGCACAAGATGCAGCAGAAACCGCTCGAGATGGGGCAGCGGTCCAGGTTTCCTTTAGAAACGCTAGGACCGCGTGCCATATTCCTCGGGTTTATCTCTGCTGTCGCTGGCAGGCGGTCGGCGGAGCCATCCCGGTTTGCTGGGCAGCGAAGGGAAGCTGACGCCGAGCCCTGCAAGGCAGCCAGGTGCTCAGGAAGGAAGGGGGACGGGGGTCCCGGTACCCCGGGGGGAGGAGGACACCCAACTGTGGGCAGCAGGGAGAAGCTGTCCTCGCCTTTGTGCCTGACCCTACCTAAGAAAGACGGTCCACGGGAGCATCGCTTTCCCTCGTGGAGTTTTACGCTCCGCCAGAGCCATCCATCCTGTGCCGCGCAGCGGGAGCCGCCGCCGCCGCCAGCTGGTGCCCGGGACAGAGCCCTCCCCGTGGGCTGCCACCGCACAGTATCCCCCGAAGCATCTGGCACTGACCCTGCACCGCTACCGGGGCCTCTTCCAGCAGGGAAGCTCCTCTGTTCTGATTCAACCATGCATAGCAAATCAACTGCTGGAAAATAAAGAGCCAAGCTGCTTTTTTTTGGCCCGGGAGGCGATAAGAGCGGGCGTTAAATCTTTCTGGAGTCCGAGAAGCAAAAGGAGACGCTGCTGCGTACAGGCTTGCAGCAGGACGCAGGGTTCCCGGGAGCAGGAGGGGAAGGCAAGTCGTGGCTGGCAAAAATTGGATGAAAAATGTATATTACAGAATTGTATTTCTCTTCTGTGTTTAAACTGCCGCAAGAAAACCACATGCATTTCTGCAGCTGGTGCCTCTGCTGATGCACAGGAAAAATAGTGGCGAGAAGATTAAAATTGAACTGGCTTGAAGTCTATGTAATCAGGGAAAATATCTCGGTTATTTGCTATTATAATTTTCAATAACAAACTGCAGGGCTCCTGCCGCACTAATAATAACGGTTTGAATGAGGTGGGGAAAGAACCTGCCATGGGGTGTTTGTGTGTGTGTGTTTGTGGGAAGCACTTACAATTTTCCCCATCTCCTAATTTTGAAGAGGTATTTTTAGTGCATATTTCAAAGAGATTTACGTAAACAAATCTGCTGGAGTTTTTGCTTGGAAATGTCTTTACAACCATCTTTTCTGCCCCCTCCCTCTCCCGGGACAAAGGAACGGTTCAACCATTTTCTTTTTCAATCAGATGAGCAAAGCCAGAGAGCAAGAGAGAAAAAAAAAGTGTCATTTTGCCAGCGCCAAAAGGCTTCTCAGCCCAAAGTGGTGGATTTTAGAAGCCCCAGGAGCAGCTCAGTCCACCGGGGCCAAGAGCCTAAGGCAGTAGCACATCGGAGGTGGCCGTGGCAGAGAGCCGCAGGGATGCGGGAGAGCGGGGACCTCAACCCACCGCCTGCCTCCTCCTGCACAGCCAAAACCTCCAGGTGAGGGAAGGAGAGGAAAGGTGAGATATTCAAACATGTGTCCACCCACTTTTCCCACGTTACTCAGGAGAAGCAGCAGGAGCATCCCTGGTGCGAGGGGCTGCGGGCACAGGAGTTTCTCCTGCTTCCCCTCGGGGCGGTTCGCCTGCCACAGACCCCATGTGCTTTCACGGGCTGATGTTCCCAGTCCCCCGGCGAGGCATCCATCATTGGTTTAATGGCAGTGAAACATTCACGACTAATAGGATCACCAGAGATGCTTTAACCTTTTTCATTTTCGGGGCTCCGGTTGGCTGGAGCCGCTCCTATGTTTTCAGTGGGGGCTGTAGAGATGATGGGAATGTGGAGCCAGCGAGGGCTGAAAAGGGTAAGGTAATAAAGTTTCTGTATTGGCTTTCCCAGATACTCTGTCCCGAGCTTGGAAATGCTGTCAGTGCAGGTCTGCCAAGTGCAGTCAGTGCTCGGGGCCTCCGAAGTGCTTGTGTATGCGGCCGGGTGCATCCAGCACCCAACCCAGCTGCATGTGCAAAGTAAAATAAATGATTAAAAAAAAAAAAAAAAAGCCTTGGTTAGCATGATCCGGCCACAGCGTGCTTACGCTGCTGCTTGCAAAGCAGCTGAAAAGGGCAGAGGGGCTGTGGCAAGGCCACCGAGGGCTGGGACTGCTGGAGCCCATCCTGCGGAGGCGAGGGACGATGCTGCTGCGGGTAGGGAGATGGCCTGTCTGGCAGCTGAAAGGTCACTAGGAAGGCAATTTTCCTGCTTTTCTCTCCTCTCGAGAAGAGGAGCTGAGTTACCGCAGGCGCAAAGGGTGATTGATGAAAGCTTTGTGGCAGGAGACTGCTGCGGGGCCAGGGCAGAGGAGCTCGGCTGGGACGCAGGAGCCTGCAGGCAGGGGAAGGCAGCTGCCCGGCCCCGGCAGCACGCAGGGATCTCAAGCGCACACCAAACCCACCCCGACGGCACGTCACTGCGGGACCGGGGGGGACGGGTGTCATTGGGTCTAGCTCCCGGTGAAGCGTGTGTCACCAAGTGCCACATTTCATGGCCCGATGAGATGGCACTTGGCCGCGGCACCGAGCACGGCGGCCCAGGGTGGAGGAACGGGGATGGTTTCTGAGTCAGGTCTGCTCCCTGAGGCAGCGAATACCTTGTGCTTTTGCCTCGTCCTCTGTGAAGGGTGCCAGGATCCATCTGTGGGCAGGAGGGGCAGTGCAATCCTGTGGGGGATAACGGGGAGGGGGGATATTTCCCCGTGGATGGGCTGGTTTAAGCCCCCACGACTCACCCGTGGGGCTCACCCACAGCTCTGGAGGCCACAGCACATCTTTAAAAACTTCCATGAGGGGTCTTTGCTGAGCCCAGCGCATCTCCCGTGTCTTGCAAACATGGGAGTTTGCAAGGTCTTGCATTTTCCTTGGCCTCTGCAGAGAAGTGGCCTTATCCTGCCACCCATGCGCACGGCCACCTCTGGCTCCGGTACGACAACCAGTGCAAAAGCCTCCCGCCGATTCTTTCTACCTTTCCCCAGCAAACAGTGATGTCCAGTCCCAAAGGGAGCCGTTGCGGCGTGCAGGGGCCGCGGTGTGGTTAACCGGCCTCCTTGGTACCACTACAAACTGGAGGTGACGTGCCAGCCCCCCCGGGAAGGGAGGAAGGATGGGGTGGCATCTGGCGATGGGGATCCGCGGGGCGCTGCCAGCAGCAGGGAGCCCGGTGGGATTCAGAAACAAGATGTGCGTTTGGGAAAGGCTGGTGGGAAGCGGTTCAAGCTTTGCAGAAATAAACAGGGCCCCCTCCACACCTCACGGGCAGGCTGCCATCACCCGCCCCGTTCTCTTCCAAATGGCCATAGTGTTTTACGGTGGTTTCACCCCCCTTTAAATTAGGAATATTTGGGTTCTTTCCCACTAGTGACCTTTTCTGCATCATTTCTATTAGGGTAGCAATAGATCATTTCCCTCTGCTGTCAACATATTCTGTTAGGGAAGGAGAATATGGGAGACCCCAAATCTGATACCAAAATGCAGAGGTGGGCTGGCTGGGTTGTAAAAAGCAGTGAAAGGCTTGGGCTGGTGGGAGAGGTGAGAGCCCTGCATGCCTGCTGCTTACTTTCCAGCCACTGAAAAGCTGGCAAAAATTGCCATGAGCCCAAAAAACCCCTCCTGGACTGGAGACTGCTATGAAGGGAAGGGACAAGGTGAGCCGTCCATGGTGGGAGGTTGCAAAGGGCATGTTTTGCTCGGAGCTGGCTGCAGGCAGCCCGGCGGGTGCCCTGCCGTGTGAGGTCTCCCCATCAGGAGGAGGGATGCTGCTTTTGGACAGGTCTGATGGATAGGCTGGATTTCTGCGTGGGAAAAAGAAAGAAAAAAGAAAAATAAGTGCAAGTAATCGAATTGTCTAATGGAAATGGAGAAACTTGGAGGGCAGGCAGGACGGGTGGGCAGCTGCCTTGTCCTGGCCCAGCTGCCCATGGCCAGAAGTGCATCCTCAGGGACAAACATGCAACCCATACGTTGGGCAGAGAGGCTGTGGTCCTCACTCCAATGGCGGAGCACTGTTGCCCCCCAGCAGGGCAAACCCTGGGCATCCTTCCTGCCTCCTCTTCCTCCTGCCTCCTCCGGCACAAGTCTCTGTGGGCTCCAGCAAAGCACCCACAGAGGCTTTCTCCTTTCTGCTGCAGGTGGGGACCAGCAGGGGAATGTGTGATAATCTTCTTCATTGAGGCCACAGTAATCGTTCACTCCAAACTGCAAGCACTTTTATATCAGTCATGAAAGACAGGAAAGACAACAACAAAAAAAATGGTTTTATATATATATTCAATCAATGTCTATGGAACTTAACACAAGGGGATTACCAGCCAGTTTAGAGCATTAGTGACTCTCAGCATTCATCAGAGGACACCATTTGGTTGAATTGAAGCCAGGCTTTGATGGAATTGGAGAATAATTATTTCCATCAATAATTACTTCCAAGCCCAGAAGAAAGGGTTCCTAGCGCGTTTCAGGACAGTAGTCTTTGGTTGCCTCAAGGCCAATATGTTTTAACCCCAGGACCTGAAAATCCCATTAGTGGGAGCGGAGGCTGGGGTGACAGGGACATCACCGGCCGTGCCCGGGTCCCTCCTGCAAAGTAGTGGTGCCCCAGCATGTCGCCAGTCTGGGGAGGAACCCTCCCGCCTCCACCGCTGGAGCTGGTCCAGCCCAGACTTTGCACAGGTCATTAATTTGGGGACATTTTTAATGGATCCTAATGATTGAGCCTCAGAAGACTGTTCTTAAAAGGGGTTCCGGAAAGGCCACGAGCTAATTAGCTCACACAAAGAAAGCAATTAACCATGTAGCTTCCCAGATGGTTAAAAATAACATAGATGTTGGGAAGTGACTGGGGGATTTATTACAAGCAGAGTAATAGATTTTTCAAGCCAGAGGGACCATCATGTCCTGCATGTCCTGGGCCAGAAATATTTCACCCAGCTTCCCCACACTGATCCCTGTTGCTTGTATTTGGCTGATGCGCATCCTTAAATGTTCAGGCATTACAAAACGGCCTCCAAGAAGGAGTCAGCTATTAGAGAAAGTGGGAGTTTGTTGAGAGAGAAAACACAGGTGAAAAGAGAGGGGTGACCCTTCTTCTGCAGGTGCTCCTGTGCCAACTCCAGCCCCAAACAGTGTTGCTCATGGCTGGGGCAGGCAGCGGGATGTTCCCTGGGGCATGCAAACCTCTGGCCATGCCTAACCAGGGCTAACATGCCATTTTTAGCATCACATCACTCCTTAACCACCCTCTTGCCCCCCCATTTAACTCCGCAGATGTGCAGCATGCACCTGGCCCCAGCCCCTTGTTCTTATTCCCACAGCCTACGTGTGATGGCTGTGATGGTCTCTGCAGCCAAAACACCCTCCCCGTATCCCTGAGCCACTGTGTTTGCAGGGCTGGCAGGGCGATATCCCAAACCCTCCCTGCTCCGGTGGGATCCACATGGCCCGGGGGCTTTGGCGTGCTGTTTTCCAAAGGGAGCAGGTAGGTCAGGTGGCAGACACAGCAGCGGGACCTTGCAGAGCTGACCTGGGGATGGCTAAACCCCAAAGCAACACCCACAACCTGTCCCTGACATTGGCTTCAAAACGATACTGGGAAGAAATGGGGACACTTTCACTGCCACCTGAGCCCAACCCACCATTGGTACCACCCCGCAGCCAGGTTGGGCTTGGACATGCCAATGCTTGCTTTATTTATTTGAATAATACTCTGGAAGACATCAAAACCATAGTGTTCTCGGCGCCCCTGCTGGGTATGGTTTATGGCTTTCCATTAATCTTTCAGTTCTTTGAAATAAACATCTGCAGGGCCTGGAAGCCTATTTACTTTCCTCCCAAGTGTCTGAGCTCAGGCTCGTTTGGGTTTGTTTTCTCCATTTGGCTTCTTTTCTCTATTTCAACTCACCCTGCCCCAGCCTCATGTTTCTTGGAGACCTCTCACCCCAGGCTTTCCCTGCCCTGGCTCTGCTCCTAGCCAACGCTCATGGTCTCCCCAGGACTCTTGCAGGCACCTGCCTGGCCCAAGTGGTTCCCTTTAGCTCTGCTGGGCTGTCCCAGGTTCTCCAGTTTGGGCATTCAGCAGGACCAGGTGTGTTTACTGGCCCAGCACCCTATTTGCAGGAGACAGGAAGAGGACTTTTCCCTAGCTGCTAAAAGTTTGCTTCCACTTGAGTGCTGGCAAGGGTGATAGGATGAGGATGTGTGGCAAGATATTAGTAATGCAATAGCAGGTTTGGAGAATGGCATTTGAAATGCAAAGGCTTTTTTTTTTCCTATCAGAGTGCAACACCAGTGCTATCTCTGCAGAGCTGGTAGCTAAAACCCACAACACAGAGGAAGATGTCTAGGGGTGCTGGTCTGATTAGCTACCATTGCCTCTTTCTCTTGCATCGGATCCGGACCCTGTGCTGTCCCTGCAGTATGGGGCTGTCCAGCTGCTCCTTGGCTGCACGATGCCCCTGGCATCTCTGCCTGAAAGCTGAGCACAGCGTGCCCACGCTGGGGTGCAGCTTGGCTTGGAAATGGGGGCTTTCCGGAGCCTTGTAGGACTATTTCCCACCGCGGTGCTGAGCACCACGGGCTCAGGAGGCCCGAGAGCAACCTGCAGCTCTCCTTCACAGCAGCACGGGTCCTACCTGTGGAAAGGAAAGGGGATTCCCCAGTACATGGGAAACCTTCAGCCAACAAGCCCAGCTGAATGGACAGTCCTTTATTGCTCTCTTTCTCTCTTCTTGCTCCTGTAGTGGGACACTCAGCTGCCTGTCGTACCCTGCGGAGGACAGACGTCCCGAAAAGCTGAGTGGCCGTGCAGTCAAGGAGAGCTCCACCACCAATGGCTGTGCAAAAGGGAAGGAGAGACGAGACCATGCTCACCGCAGGTCACGCAGGTAGGAGCCAGGGCTGTGAGCGGGGTCACCTAGAAGCAGGGGGATGCCAGTGGAGGTGTCTGTGACTGTTTACCCAGCTCCTCTGCGGGTCTGTGAGAGCTGGGGATGGCTTAAATTACTGTGTGAGTGTACAGCAAATGTATGCAATCCCCGTGCGTGTCTGCAGGGAGAAACCTGCAAACCTGCAGTTCGCTTCCACTCCGCATCTTGCTCTTACAGCCTCCTTGCAAGTAGCCCCAGCTGGAAGACAGGCAAACCTGCCAGCATCCCCATGCGCTACCAGATCTGCAGGGTACCCCTGGCTGAGCATCACCCTCAGCGATTCCCCTCTCCCCAAGCCTAGATCAGAACAGCAGCATTGGTTTCATTAAGACACAGCTTCATTATCAGTTCATTGTTAGCCCCTGACAACTTGAGAGGGGAAGAATGAATTGAATGTTGCAAATGAAGCGGCGAGGGTCTCTGAGCCCTGACTGCTAAAGTCTCTCTGGGATTAAAGCCTCTCCATTCGGTTAAAGATACTGGAAAGAAAGAGCAAGAAAGCACATTTCGTATCTTCAGATTTCAGGCTAAGCGGAACAATAATCTAAAGCGTACTTTTAATTAGACTTTGATTACAATCGTGGAGAAACAATTAAAGTCAGATCAGCGCAGGGTAAAAGCTTCCACATCAAAGACAAAAGGCTTTGTCTTGGGAGAGGGAGAAGGGCTCTGCAGAAACCGCCTGTGGCTGCCCAGTACAGTCAGAGGTTTCTCCCTGCTTTCCCTCGGCCGTGGCCCTGGGCGAGGGGAAGCTGAGGTGCACCCAGACCTTTTTGCTGTGGGGAGCCCAAATCTGCGTTAGGGGAAGGCGCGCGGGAGCTGGGTTTGAGCATCCTGATAACTGAGGGGCAGAGATGGGTGTTCAGGTCCCTGCTCTGGCACGGACCCTTAAGGTGTCTTTGGGCAGATGTCTGAGCTTAGCGACAATGAGCTGTCTTGGAAAACATGTTTTTCCTACCTTAATGCAAACAAAAGACCCACTAAGCCCAAGGTGTGCCATATCTCCTAACAGTGCTTCTACTGTTTGGTGAAATCCTTGGGAGGAGAAAGAGGGCGAAAAAGTGTATTAAAAGTACTAAGCAATTGGCTTTTTTTGATAGTGTAATTTTGGTAATAATTCAAGCCCCAGGTGCGTAAGTGTCAGGGGGCAGTGGAGCCTGAGTCTCCCCGCCACATCCCCCCGTTACAGCCCCTGTTACACAGTCAATATGCTGTGACATTTGCTGCGTGTTAGGACTCTTAATAATGATAACATTTGTTCTTCCTGCAGAAACTGCTCCATTTTCAGCTGGTTTCTGCAGTGAAGATCCCACAGCATTTTCCAAACATGGGGCTGCCTTTGCACATTCCCTGCTAGCAGCTCCTCCTGCCAGTGGGGTGAGAAGTGGGGAAACTGAGGCACAAATGCAGCACTCTCATTTCCAACACTAATTTTGCAGGACCCCTGGGAAGCTGGCTGTGCCCCCCATAAACTTCATCCGTGGATCCATCTGGGGATCAATTAGGGGGTCCACAGGTTGATTTGATCCCCCTGATGCAGGGGATTAACCTGGGGATCCCCAGGCTGCCACTGTCTTCATGAGAGTTTGCTTTGGTTAATGAGTAGCCATGGATAATCTGTCATATTTTCAGCCCAGTGCTCTGAATTAATTTAACCATGGTATTTGCTTTTCATTGAAATGTAATGTGATTTGGCATCATACGTTTAAAAAAGAAATTAATTTACAGGAGGATTTTTTTTTCAAGGTTTAACAACTGTGTAAGAGATGCATATCTCATTAAATTACCATAGCATCTCAAGAAATATATATTTCTAATCAATTGCTATTTAACATATGTCAAGTCTTTTATTATAGTTGCAATAATTATTGTATGCAAATTAAATGCCAATTAATTATTTAAAGCATATTTACAAAGAGCAACAAAACCTATAAATCTGTTACGGAGTTGTTAACCTCAGCAAACATGTTTTAAATAATCAGCCGGCATCGCTGTGGTGTACAGTAGCTGTCTCATTATATCTCCATTAGACCCGCGGAGGAGACACTTCATTTAAACTGTGACTAAATTATTCGTTAGAGCATAATTAGGCACTTGCCTGCACCCCAGGTCCACCGTGAAAACTGATGTCTCTGCCCCAGATGTCCCTGAGGTGGGGAGGAGAGAGAGCAGTCCCATGTGAGCTGATTCAGGTTTTATTTTTATTACTTTTCGTTTGTTTTTTTTTTTTCCCCCCCTCCTCAGCCCCTCGTGCGATGGGGGGCGTGCGCCGCTGCCAGCCCGGGGGAAGAAGAAGAAGAAGAAATCCGGCCGCAAGAAGCGAAGGAGGTGAGGGTGGGAGGGAAGACGCAGTCCTCGGCCGTGTGTGAGGGAAGAAAGCGGGTGTAAAATGGCGGCTGGATACCCTGCGGGGAGGTGCGAGGCGCTGGGGGTTTCCACAGGCCCAGGGAGGCGCCGCCATTTTCTCACCCTCCCCTCAGGGCAGCAGATGCTGGGCTGGGGCTCACCCCACAGCCCGTCCTGGGGGGGGCTCCGGCAGCCCCTGGCCCCTCTCCACCCCGTGGGGATGCCACTGGTGACAGGGTAAGGGTTGGGGTGTCTGGGGAGGGCTGCGGGGAGCCCTGCGGTCCCTAATGCCCCTCTGCCTCCTCAGGTCTCCCTCCTACAGCCCCTCGCCTGTGAAGAAGAAGAAGAAGAAAAGCTCCAAGAAACGAAAAAGAAACAGGTATTTATTTTTTTTTTTTTTCCCCCTCGAAAATGGAATTCCTCGCTGGCAGCGGCTGTTGGGGAAGGTTTGGACAAGGGGTGGAAGGCGTTACTGCTGTCAGGCAGCTGGTCGAGCCCAGCGCCAGGAGGCAGAGAGAGGCGTCAAACTCCTGACTCTTCATAATGGCTGCCCAGAGGGCAGAGCCCCACTGGGAGGTGAAAGCTGGACAGCTGAGGAAAGGCAGAGCCGGTGTCCCTCTGGGCGAGGAGGGCATGAAATGGGGTGCGCTCCTGGTGCAAACAGATAAACAGGAGCTGTCGGGGTGTGGGGGAAGAGAGACAGATGAGCCAAATCACCACGAGGTCTGCAGAGCCTCTGCCTGCTGTCCTTGCTGTCCCATTTCACGTGGCTCCCATCCTCTGGGATGCCAACAGGATCGGTGCTCAGGGCTTGCACCGGTCCCTTTCCCTTCTCCCCAGCCTGCAGAAAGTGTCAGCGTTTGGACCAGGAAAAGGCTCAGACCCAGCTCCCCACATCCACATCTCAGTCTTCCCTCCCAGCTCTGGGTGACTGCCTCCACATTCCCCTTCTGAAGCCCATGTTTAATTCAGAGAGCACGATTAAATTTTAAAATTGCAAATATTTCACTGTTTTCTCTCAACCGTTAAACCAATATTTGAAGAGAACAGTGGATGCATCTCCCTTGGAAAGTTCATGTATTTATAATATATTGAACCAAAGAGAGAAGCTACCAAAAATGGATAACAGTGAAAAGCTGATGTTGAATCTTAAAGAAAAGGGAGGGAGGGAGGAGGAAAGACAAGGATATAGAAACTCCTTTAAAATACTTCCTTCCCAAGGAGAGGTTCTTATGGTCTTTTACGCATGTCATGTCCTGACGGAAGTCCTGGGTCTGATGCTCCTTGGCTTTGAACCGTTAGTACCCATCTATGCCTCTGTAAGCCAAGGATAAGCTGTAGCTGGTCCCCAAAAGTATCCCCAAAGGATAAACCATTAAGCATTAGTGACCAATGGAGGTTGTTTCCAGACACCTGGTAGCACTTCAACTACAGATCCTAACTGAGCTTGCCACAGGCAATCTCATGGCCCCTCTAGGCAGGACTTCAGTCTGCATCTTCTGCAGGATGATGTGCTCCAAGCCGAGATGAGACACAGCAGGCTGTGCGGTGTACTGGGGCCAGGCCTCACTGCAAGGAAGAGTGTCCTCCATGCTCCCAGGGTTTTCTATGAGGACCACCAGCACAGTGGCTCCTGTGTCATCTCAGAGATGCTCCAGGAGGCAAGACAGGGGCATGATGCTGGTTTGGCTCTGAGGCTGCTCTGGAGTTATGAAGAAAGGATTTTTCCTTTGACTGCTACTTGGTCCTTCATACAGAAAACCAGGGAATGGACTCACGTCTGCACCCTCAAACTAAGTGCAGTGCAAGACTCTGGAGGCAGTAGCAGAGAAAAGGGACCCACCAGGGATGACATGTATCTGATCTCTATAGAATTGTTATCCTGAAGATGATATTCTCAGTTATTTGTAGAGTGTGCTAGTCACTTCTACCACACCAGCATTTCTCAGCTACCCCCTTGCCAGCTGGCTAAAGGATAGCCAGGGCCATACTGCCCAACATGAGGTGGTCTCACGATGCTCAGGCTAACGCTCGGCCTAAACACATTGTCTCTGATTCAAATTTCCAGTTTTGTGAGACCCTGTATTCAATGTACATATTTGTGTCTTGCAGGCTATCTTCAAAGAAAAGAAGACACAGGTAAGAGTTGAGAAAGTGTGAGTGGTCCTTTAGAAATTAGTTCAGTGGTCTCTTCAAGATCTCACAAGGTTGATGTTCACTGGGTGGGGGCAGAAGGCACTTTTCTTCTGTATCTCCTTGTGGAATCCCCTTGGCTCCCCGCATTCCCTGTGGGTCTGGGGCTACCCTCTCCCTATTCAGCCTTATGTGTTCCTCAGACTCCCCTGGAATCAGGTCTCCAGCCCGACCTGTGTAATCGAGCACATAACTGACAAAGACCTCTTGGTATAACCTAGCCCCTGGCAACCTCATCCATGTTGCATCCATCCTGCATATTGAGTCTTCATTTCTCTTATAGTTTCATTTGCAAACAGTATGGCATCCCACAGCCGTGCCCATCTTTGAAACATTCAGATTCAGTGGCTTTCCAGGTGTGTACTGGAAGAACTCTCCAGATTCCAGTACGTGTGTGTACAGTATCAAGAAGTATTCATCTTCTCTATGGGAAAATGCAAAATCACCAGGATGGCTCATCCCTTTGAGGATCCTTTTTGGCCAAGCCCACGAGCCAGATTTGTCAGCAGGCACTCAGACCCCCTGTGCTGCGGCAGAACCATTTAATCCCTTTCATTCTTATTGCGCGCTCTTGGGCAATCTAGCTGTAACATTGACATGTGATTGTGCAGCTTTTTATCGGAACAGAAATCTCCGAATTAATTAGCCATTTCTTATTTAGTTCTTCAAGCCCCAAAAGTAAGAGAAAGGAAGAAAGAAAACACAAAAAACAGTAAGTAGCGATTCATGGAGTTCCCTGCGCAGAGCTGTGGGGCTAGGAAGTGCTTGATGTGGTGGGTTCCCTGGAGCTAACACCGGCTGCACAGCCCTAAGCAATTCTCAGGATTATTTTGCAGCTAAAGCCAGCAATTCTGGTTTTGATGGAATGGAAAAGGGTTTGTAGACGCTGGAGATCTTTCCTCTCCCTCTCTTTTGTGCTACCTCATTCAGTACATTCTTTGAATCTCACAGGGATGTACAGTGTCTTGTTCATCCAGTCCTGAGCAGAGACTCCAGCTTTTCTGATGAGGTCAGCATGAGAGAATGAGCTCAAATCTACAGAGCATGGTGCCCCACAGCCTCCACTGCCCGAAGGGCAGGCTGGCACACTCTTACTGGGAAGGGCCTTAGCTCTTCCTTGTTTGCTGCTTTTGGAGGTTACGGTAGGGGCTACTCATGACATACAGTACAACCAAATATCCAAATGGGAGCAGAAGGCAATGGGGACTAGGGAAGAGAAGGGATTGTTTGGAGGTGATGGAGGTTGTAAAAATCTGGGGTTGAGGTTCCCTTCTGCCATGGAGTGTTAGCAGAGCACAATCCTTATCCTATGGGGGACACAATCAAGGGGTATGGTATAAAATGTGGTTCCTCAGGGCTGGAAGGAAGGCCTGTAAGCCTTTGTTTTTCGCTTCCTTCACTGGCTTCTCCTGGGAATTGCAGCTCGCGGCTTCTCACCTGCTTTCAGAGCAAGGAAACAGTTCTGGGGCTGAACCCTGGGCACCAAACCCCTGGTTGGCTTTGCTGGTACTTGGGATACTCTACTAGAGACAGAAGCTGAACTAGCAGTTGGAAATCTGCTGGTTGGGTTGGTGTATAGTAGGACCTGCCCTTTAATTCTTCCCAACAGAACTTCTAGTCCTTAGGCAGAAAGGTGACAGAGGCACAATAGCCCAACACCACCAGTGTCACCCCAGTACACACTGGGACTGAAGAGATTGGGAATCCATGAGGTGCAGAACATGTTGCACTGCCTGCACAGGCCATCTCTATTGCATACAGAAAGGCCACCTCCTTTTCTCTACGATTACTGCATGTTCAGTAGCACAGCCACTTTTTTTTTTTTTCTTTTTCCCCTCAAACTGGGCTACTGTGCACCTAGAAATCTCAGTGGTAAAACTGAGGCTTCCTAGGTTATCAGTAAAAGCAGGCACATCCCCAACCCAGCATAGCACTGGCCAGTATGCAATAGCCTAACAGTGTGGTTAAAACAAAGATCAGATGCCCTGCAGATATGCACTGACCTAGGGGAACAAGAACTGCTGGAATTGCTCTTTGGGGATAAACCAGCCAAGGCATTTTAGCCCTCATTTTTCAGCTCACAAATCAGAGCTGAGCCACTCCCAGTTTCTGCAAACCTTCTTATTGCTCCTGGGTGTGGATCAGATAGATCCCATGAGCCATCTCGGATCAGGATTTTTGTATAATCACGCTGCTTTGGCTTATCTTTGTGTCAAGCAACTAGTTATCTAAATCACACAGGACCAGTTTTTCCTCCTGCAGAAAGGGAAAACTCTTAAACTGGAGGGACTGATGCAGAGAGTGAAGAGCAAACATGGGGATTTTCACACAAATCCAGCATGTGAGGGAGAGATGTTCAGTGTTGCTGATTTCAGCTGTATGGAAATAAGGAACGAGGATCCCCAAATGTGAAGTTTTTAAAAATATAATCATAGGGCGTGAAAAGCATCAGAGAAAAAAGCCAGGCAGAGTTCAAGCAATTGCCCTGGAGGTTGCCCTTTTGTCTTAAAGGAGATGCTGTTCTCAAGCAATTGATTTGCTGAGGGGTTTTTTTTGCTGAGCAAATTGCTAAATGCTGTCCAAGCAAGCCGTATTAGTGCTGTCAGTGACTAGTACAGTGTGGCCATGAAACCAGACTGTTCCCACCAGCTAACCCGTCGTTAGCTTTGCCTGCTGGCACAGTGATGCCAGCCTGAGCAGATGGTTACGCTACCAGATCTAAAATAACTGTTGTGGCGGGGAACCATGAGAGGGAATGGGCACAGAAGGTGACAGGTAGCCTGCCACCCACATCGCCCTGCTCTCTGCATGCAGGACTTCAGCTGTTGGCACAGGCAACAGCAGCCCTTCAGTAATAGAGCCAGGGAGTCCATCAGTAACAGCCTGAATGCAGCAAAGGAAAGCGCAGCAGGGCACTGAACCTGGGTCCCTATGCACGGTTTGCTGGTAACTGTCCTGTGGCCCAGTCAGAAAAGGGAGCAGCAGTGGCTGGACACCTACAAGAAGCCAGGTAAAATGGTCCTGCCCCTCAAGCAGGAACCATGCATAGGGCAGGCTGCAGTTAGGGAAGCTGTGCTTTATGTTTATATAGCAACCATAAGAGCTGCCCACAGGACTGGCTAGACCCTCCCACCTAGCGTGGGGAAGGTTGGCTGTTACCAAGTGTACTGTATTATTTGGAGCCCGTCCTTCTGCATCTGCTCCTTAACAAGGAGCCTGCACTACAGAGAGGGTTGGAGCAAGAAATGTGAGGGTTGGAGCTTTGCGATGGCTTGTCAGAGGGGCAGCGCTCCCCCAAATGGGGCTCAGCAGTGGGAAGGTCCCAGGCTGTTTCCTGGCTGTCTTAGGGTAGGCTGCAGGATGAAGGGCAACCAGATGAGCGGGCAAGCACATAGCTCTTTAAAGTCTTGAAAGCAGGAAGGATTGGTGCTGTCTGCTGCACTCCTGCATGCTAGTCCATAGATCTTCCCCCAGCAGGCTACAGAGCCAACCTAATAGCTTGTAGTTAAAATGCTAGCATAGATCTCGGTAAGATGGCTTGCCTTAAATGTCAGTGTAGCTATGAGGGGATGGAGAATTTCTCATGCCTCGGTGTCCTGCATGATGTTTCATACACCAATCCCTTTGGTTTAAAACGCAGATCTCCTTTCTGATTTGAATGTTACTGACTTCAGCCTCCAGCTGCTGGCTTTTGCATCCCCCCAGTCTGCTAGTCTAACTGTGGTTTTCCTCTCTGTTTCTTAAAGCTCTCGTGGGCGCGCCCGGAAATCTCATCGCCATCGCCACCGCCACTGCCACTCTCGCTCAGAGAGCTCCGACTCCCATTCCCCCAGCTGCCGAAGCAGGTAACGTCACCGCTCCCTGAGCTGAGTGTCCTGCAACGCTTCCCAGTGGGCTCACAGATGTGATTGCAATAGCCTGTGTGACCCACAAACTCTGTGCAGAACCACAGCCCATTCTGGTAGCAGCTATGCCACATACTGGGGGTTGAGCTTCTTGTGGTCTTGGCCATGGAAGGGTTTTGCCTCAAGGAGCAGTGGTTGCAGCTTTTCAGTCTGACAGTCACTTCTAATCCCCACGGCCGATGATCAGCCCATGACAGCTGATTCCAGCTTAGTCTCCCTTCCTCAGCCCAAGGGCTCTGTACTGCTGATGTCCCAGGAAACTCTTAAACATGGTCTTAGCAATGGAAATATATTTGCCCATGGCAATCTATAGCCACTGTGTTTGACCTGATTAAAATCTCTGTCCTGTGGATGACAGATGCATCCTGGGGCCAGCTAAGTGGATGCTGGTGCTAGACCCGGCATCACTGCAACAGCAAGTCACGTAGTTTATACACATTGTGAGTTCGTGTTTCACGTTTTCTGCAAGCACTTGAGCAAACCAATCCCATGCTCCCACTTTGCTCCTCCTAACTACTGGGAATTTTCTTAGGAAAATCCGATGATCAGTGTGGGGAGGAATGCAGTCAGTAATTGGAGGGGTGTTCATGCAAGAGCAGAGTGTCTCTTCTCTTGCAAGTGTATTACGATAGGGACATTCACATGTGTGTGAAAGTATGGTTTTCCTTGAGCCACCATAAAATCATGAACTGGAGCTGAAATTTGAGGTTAGAGTCCAAAGCCTGGATGCAAAATATTTTTTAAAAAAGTAGAAAAGCAAAACAGCCCTTTTCTCTCCACCATGACTCCACAGAGCAGTCATGTGGAAGACCACCTCCCACATGCAATGGCCTAGCACAGAGCTGCTGAGGGTTTGTATGGAGCTGGTAATGGGCACTACTACAATACCAAGGAATAACAGTTTGACTGTCCATGTCTTCTGGAGGCACAGAGCCAGGTCTCGGGAGGAAGGGCGTAAAACACGGCGAAGACACTCCCGGCACCATTCAAGGATCGTGGCAAAGCGAAGCTCCTCTGCAGAGGTTCAGGCCAGCCAAAAAGCCAGCCAAACCCTCCCGCTCTACAGCTTCCTGTCTCCTAAGGAAGTAGTAAGTATTACACACTGTGCTTCTTTGCTTGAACTAGGCACAGGAATCTGGGCAAGAAATCTGATATGAAATTTTTATAACTCAATTATAGCAATGTTAGACAAAGTTGGTTAAAACTGTATTATTTATTAATGGTGCTGTTCTCCAATGTATTTAAAGTCATTCCTTCCTTCAGCACTTTCGCACCGAGGGTTGGGCTGGAGAGGGGAAAAATTTGCAAAGGCTCTAGCCTATGAATAATGAATTGAGGACATTTAACAAAAAAAAGTGGCCTCCAGCAATGATATTTTACAGGGAAGTGTTTGTTATGCAGTCTTTGCTCAGCTGGATGTGAACTTAATTCACTGGTCTTCATGTCCAAAAGTTTAGTCCTTCAGGGGAAGAAAGGGAATCAAACATATATAAAAGAAACATTTACATTTAATGAGTTGGTGATTATTGGCAGGGGATGTTTTCTGACTATCAGGATCCTCCTAGGATCACTGTTGCTCTGGACTGACAAGCCCAGGGGCCAAATTCAGAACTTATGAGCAGCTCTCATTGATGCTAATGGGAACTGCATGTGCAGCCGAGGGTAAAATCAGGCTCAGTGCCTTGGGATGTTTTTCCATATACATGGAAAGAGATGATATAATACATGCCTTAGAATTGGGGGAGCAAGAGATGGAGAGACATATTAGATACAGATCGATATGAAGTCTTCCTTTTCCATGGCATGTTTCCCCTTTGTTCCTGGTAGCTGCAAAGCAGAGGTGTGATACTCTTTGATTGTGGTGTTAGTATCTGATAGGCATTCTGGAGAAATGAATTGCTACATAGGACTCAAGGTAGTGCAGAATCTGGTACTCGTGTGTGGATGTGTAATGTTAGAGGTGTCTTGAGTACAGAGTCCTCCAAGCCCCAAAGTGGTATATAATGGGGAACTGATTTTCTCCTTTAGGCCCAGTCATCATTGGAAATAGCTCAGCCATACACATTAGCTACATCAGATATGAGACAGATAGTGCCGGCAAGAGGAGAGACTTTATCTGCTCACCCGCACAGACAGTGTTCCCATCAAAATACACAGAGATTATACGTGGGTACAGACAGGCACAAGCTGTCTCTCAACATTATAGATAGGCATATTTGCTCTCGCTATATACATCTGCTGAGTGTGTAGTGCACATACAAGTCATTGCTTATAAACCCATATAAGGTAGAGCGAATAGCAGAACCTGCACACCACACTTGGATGCGCGTATGTGTGCACACGCAAAGAAAGAATAACAAGGTACAAAGCTTTTATTGCCATGAGCCTGGGGTGTTGCCCTCTGTCAACTTTGAAGGCAGGAATGAGTCAAGAGCTCCTCCCAAAATACAACCAGCCAAAGACTGCATCATGTCACCAGGGTTTTTTTGATTCAAGCTGCATATTTTACATAAACGTTTTCAAGTCTAAGCCTGGTTTTTAATTGGTACTAGGTTTCCTCTCTCTGAAGCCAGGCTCCCTGAGTCCTGTGAGGCCGACTGCCAGCTGTTCTGTTCCCTGAGCAAGAGTAAACTCTAATTTAAAATTGTAAAACCTTTAAAATGAGCTAAACTCAAGCATGCTGCACTCCCCTTTCCACTTGAATCACTTGGAGTAAATGAGCACACAAGCTGCGGGGCAGGGAAAATCAGAGCTTTATAGTTACAGATGCAAGGGATGGATGCAAAGTAAAAGTCATCAGGCCCCTGCTGCATTTTTTCTAGTAAGGGTTAATAACACAGGCAAATATTTCAATGACAAAAAGGCATCAGTGCTTTTACTAAGCAACCCACTAGTGTCCTTTTGTTCCCAAAAAGAACTACGCTCTCTTGGGGCATCATTCAAGAGCACATTTAAGCACTTGTTTAAATTGAAGCCCCTGGTTAAGTGCTGCCCCTGAAATTTTTCTGAATAAGGTCATTAAAGATCATGTACTCAAAACTGGCAAGAGAAAAATGGAATGGGAACTTTTAGTCCCATTTATTAATGACTATACGCAACTCTTTGATGCCTCTCCTTTTTGTGAGTTAAATGGTTGCTCTATAAATAAACTTAGTTCTGTCAGAATCTACTTTGAGAGCAGCCTGGATGTGTTATGAAATGAAAACTTGCTCTTGCAGAAAATGTTGATCACATGTCAAAAATAAATTACTGGAAAAGAAAAGATTTTGTGGAAAATTCCAGAATTGGGATTCAAAAATGCTATGTTTCTGTCCTCTATGGGGGTTGGTGTGTCACACTCCCTACCCTTCCCTCTGGCCTGGGCTTCCAAGCCAAACCATCCTTACCTGAGGAGATGCATTGTCATATCTCCAAAGGAAAGGGATTGTCCAGGGAGGATCCCAATGCGCAGAAAAGACCCAGAGAGACAATACACAAACTCCCATCAGGTAATGCTATAGCACTTCCAAATCAAAGATCTTGCTTTTTAAGACAATTTTTATTCTATATTCTTTTTCTTCAGAAAATTTGAAGCATTTTGTGGTAAATTCTGCCATCCCCCCTCCCTGGATTGTTTTCCTTCCTTTCTACTGGAACAGCCACAGTTTCGAACTAGGTCTACCTGTAATTTATGAGGGATAAAGCATACAAAATAATGCCCTGCCCGTGCATCTACCTTGCTCCTTCTTTCCCTCTTGCCTTTATGCAGAAGTTGATGCACGCACACGTACAGAAACACCCCAAAATTCCCTGCTACTTTTCTTTTTGGCAGTGAATTTCTAAGCTTCTCCCTCTCGCTCGCACTTTAATCCCATGCAGCTGCAATAGCCACCTACTGAGAACAGGATTGTGGGTCTGTGCCTCAGCATGCAGAGAAACTGTGGGTAATAGGCAGCATCTATTTTTGAACAGAATACCCCTAACCTGCTGCAGACACTTTATTCCACACTGACACAGATGTATTACATGCCACTGTGCTTTCAGTTGAGCAATGCAATATAAATACCTGCAGGGTACAAATCTAATTGCCTTTGTTGTACCTGATGAAGATAACTACGCGCTGCATACACTTTCGTTGCCAGCTCCTTTTCTTCCACTGACACTCATTTACGATGTCACAAATTAACACAGGCTTGAGCCAGATTTTCAGTGAGGCTCAGTGGGGTACAGTTGTTCCAAATGATGCTGTTTGTCTTTGTGCTCATGTGTCTGCAGAAAGGTAGAAGTGGTGAAATGCTGTGCAGGGGCTGGGACAGTGTGTGCAGGAGGGCTCAGGAAACTTTATAGCAGACCTGTATATTGGCTTGCTGTTGCTCTCTGTTTTCTAGCCTGGGTTTTGGTTTACGTAGGAAAACCCATTCTTTTAACTGTTAGGCAGCATGTTTCTGACAACAAACAGGGCCCTTGAAGAGCAGAAAGGCAAAGCCTTCCATAAATATGAAAGTTGTTCTGGTTTTGCTTTTCCTTTTCTCCCCTCCCAGACAGGAGACTGGGGTTACCCCCTGGTTATTGCCCGGTAAATTCGCAGCTCAGCGCTGGGACCACAGGGAGGCCAGCAGCCTGAGGTGAAGGAGGGATGCCTGCAGCCATTGAAGGGCTGTGCTGTACACCAGGTACCAAAGGAGGTGGTGGAAGGCAAACCCTTGTTCCAAAGTAGTGCCAGCCTGGCCTGCATCATGCTATACTGGCTGTACCCCAGCAGGCTGAAAAATTCTTTGCAAAGGAACAAACCTTTGCCTGGCATTCTCTGGAATTTACCCCCAGCAATGGATCTGTGAGCCAGGCTGCTCAGCAGTGTTGCTGTCCAGCCCCAAATAACCCAAGCTCTGACCTTGCAGGGGCAGTTGTGTCATTGCCTCCATGCTCCTGGACTTAGCTTAGCCCTTGTGGTAGAGAAAGCCTCACCCTGAAGTCTCCATCTAGCAAAAGAAAAAACAAAAAACCAAACCAAAGTATTTTCCACTCAATATTCCTTGAGTCAGGGATTCATAATTGTGCAAAAGGGGATTATATTGTATTCCTACAGCACTGCTATATTTTGTACTCCCTTAATAAGAGGTTGGCTTTCCAGCTGGGGCAAACTGCCAGCAGAGGTGAGCCCATTTCCCCCAGGTGAAGGCCTCCCCCCAGTCCCCTGCTCTGGATGGAGGTACGCCAGAGCAGGCACAGAGCCTCTTTCCCCTGAGTAGCCCCTCTCAGCAGGTGCTGCTCCCTGCGCCGGCGGCTCATCAGCAGATGTCTGCTGGGCCCTTGCTGAGAGCAAGGCTCGCTGGGGTCATTGACGCAAGTTTTTTATTCCTTTCATTATTACAATGCACAGAAAAAGAGACAAAGGGAGACATTATGCACCTCTGAAAAAGAAATTAACTCTACTTTGAAGCGAGTTGCCAAACAAGAGAAAAAAGACCCAAGAAAGAAATTTATATCACTGTAAGTGAGGCTATGTCATGCTGCTTGTTGATGGGTCTCAGTCCCCTTATGGCTGAGAAAATGTATAGTCATCTCTCGCCTCAGGGCTGTTTGCAGCACAGTAAATGGACTTGTTCACTTTAATTGGAAGACGAGTAGTGATTGTATTTTTGTAACCTATCAGACTGCACTGTCTCTTGGTCTAGGATCACACTTAAAATTACAGTCTGGAGTATGACTGAGGGCCTCATTTCTAATCCCCCTTCATCTTGATTAAATAATGATTTGAAACAAAAAAATCCAATACATAGATATCTTGGGTTCCCTTGAGGGCAGCAGTAGGTCCCCTGCTGAATGCTGGAGGAAGCAAAGTTCACCAAGATTATTTAATTACTTATTAGAGAGGGGAAAAAAATCCAAGTGTTCACATAGAGAAAATTAGATTCATGAAAGAGCAGACTCTTTTAAGACATCCTAGAAAAATAAAAAGCCATTAGAATTCAATTGAGCTCCACACAGTGTTTTCAGATGTGGTGCTCATTTCCATCTCGTGTGGCGGGCATGCCCTTCAGAAGCAGTAGAATGGGACCAGAAGCAAAGCCAAGGTCATCAGATGGGGGATTTGTCCAAGCAGACAGGCAAGTCGAGCACCTTGAGACTTGTCTTGGCTCTTGCCACAGGACAGAAATCTCTCCTGGAGCTCGAAGGAAGCTACTGGCTATAGCCTGGTGCCCTGAGGTGGTGGGACTGGGAAGCTGCTGTGTTCCCCCCCAGCACAGACTAGCCAGACCCTCCAGCCCTCACAAGGACTATGGGCTCCATATTTCACTGATATCCAGATGTTGCCTCTTCCCGGAGTGCTGCTACCACAGATGTTGAGCTACAGAGGAGCTTGTTGATCTCCAGGTCATTTGACAGATTTTGTGATGTGCTGACAACAGTTGCTACTTTGAAGGTAGACTTCACTGAAGGCAAAGCAAAAGCATGCACCCCAGGTCCCAGTGGCAGTCTTAAAAGCTCTTTTAGAAATGCCAAGAAACTGCTGTATTTCTTGACAGAAATAAAGGCCTTTTGGTTTAGACTGGAAGGAAACAGAAGCAAAGTGTTTGCGTGTGCAATGCTGGGGTCACTGTCCGTCAGAGCAGCCCTGTGCCTGCTCCAGGCTTTTCTTACCTCTGTAGCCAGGGAGTACCTCACATGGTGGTTTATGTCTGTAAAGGAAAGGTGGTCAAAAGCTGGTTGTCTCTTGGTTAGGGTTCAGATCTAATGTAAACCATAACCCACCTTTAAAAAAAAAAACATCTGGTGCCATATTTGAAAGCACAATCCTGTATCTTCTGGGATGTGGCTGGGGAGAGCGCAGTGGTTCATAGCAAGGGGGCCAGTTTTCTCGAGATTCTGGATGTGGCCTCGGGGTTTCACAAAGAATTGGTGAAAAACAGAGCTGGATAGCTGGCTCTTTTATGCTCCTTTGACATTCCAATTTCTACTGGAGCAAACAAGGACTGGTAGGGAAGTGCTAGAGCTGAAAAGTAGCAAGGAGCAGTACCAGATGCTGAAATGAGGACTTGCAATGTGTGTCTCCACCCATTCCTAGTTGGGAATATTTGGGAGACGTTTCTGCTCTGTGCAGGGCTTCCGTGTTGAAGGTGCAAGTTAGCTAGTGAAGAAAGATCACTTAATTGCCCATGTCTGCTGCTGGGGCTCCTGATGCCTCTAAGTTAGGACTGAGTATGTCTTAGAAGTTAGTGTGGGAGTGGGTGAGTCCCCAGCTCCAGTATGGATTTGCTGGGATGAACTAATTCCTGTCCCTCTGTCCCTTATCCAAGAAGCAGTAATGCCTCCCTCTCTGGCAACATAGGAAGTACTTGGAGATCCTCCAACTCCAGGTGTTTTCAGAGCATGAGGATGTTGTGGGCAGTCATCCTTCCGTGGACTGTGTCCTGAGAGCTGCTCTGTGTGTTGGCAGATCTAGTCTGGTTTCAGTCGCTGCTGGTTCAGCACATGCACCTGAGTCTGCTGTCCCAGTTAGCACCTCTTGAACTAGGTTTTCCCCCCCCCCCAGGGACACAGATCAGATGCCACAGGCAGAAGGATGGATGTGAAGGCACCATCTGATGGGATGAAGGAGCTCTATGTAAAAAGTGACAAAGGCTGGGTCTGTAGCCCCTCTGTGGATGAGAAAGAGCTGGGTCCCTGTGCCAGCCAGTCCAGGGCTAAGCTCTCCAAAGGGACTGGCCCTGTCCCTACTATGTGACAGCTGATCCAGGTCTCCTCTGCTCCCTGAGATATTACCAACATTGCAATGTGGTTTTCTTGGCTCAGAATACTGCAGATTTGTAAGGGCATGGCCCAGGTCCCCAGTGTGGAGAGCATGGCATAGAGGGAGGGCATAGTGTGCCCCACAGCGCGACGTGAGGACATGTGCAGGTGTTTGAGGAAGCACGGCTTGCTGGGAACATGTTGGGGGACTATCCCGAGTGGGGGGAACCAGAACTATGTGCCCACACTCTAAGGACCAGACCTTATGGGTGGGAATGAGGAGAGCAGAGCATCTGAGTGAAAGAGGAGGAGGCCACATGAGAGTGCAGATGTTCTGGGTCCACATTTGGCCCTAATTCTCACCCCATTGCAAGAGCAGAGGTTAGCACTAATATAGCCTCACTCACAGGGCCAGTACATTCCTGGACTAGCTCAGGTAAATGCCGGTGGAGTTAAAACTGAACTATAAAATACTCAAATGATGTAAATCCCCTTGGTCGTGCTCAGGGTCCCAGGCAACAGCCCTGCCCAGGGCAGCCTGTGTGGGTTTGGGGTCCTTGCTGACCCCATTGCATTCAGCAACCCACCGAAACCCGGCCAGGGTATGGCTGAATCCCCATGCAGAGGCTGGCAGGAGCAGGGCTGTTGTCCCCTTCCCCATAGGTCTCCAGTGCAGCACGGGGGGGATATTTTTCCCCCTCGACTTTATTTTTTTACCACTTCCCTCACTTGAGTTCCCTTTGTCACTTCCATGAAACCCAAGGGGATTTAGTGCAAGCTGCGACTTTTCAGCACAAGCGATCAGCCTCCAGGAACGGGCTAGCCAGCCTAATTTAAAGCAGAAGGAAACAAAAATGAATAATAAGTGAGACAAGCAAGCAGACAAAAAGCAGTCATGACATTTGCATAGAGGAGGCGAGCGAACAGTTGGCAGTGTGGATTGAAGAGAGGGTTTATGTTTTTTTCATGTAATTTGAGACTCTAATGATGGACTTATGTTGCCCGCTCTTCCTTTTTTCTTACACCTTACCTACTAAAGGAGGAGTTCTTGATGGGTAAGTGGATGCTATCCGCAAGACACCAGGGAATTTATTAGAGGTCACTCGAGCGCATTAGCTATATCTTCTTCAGGGGGAAAAAAGCACACAAAGAAGTATCTGTATACTTTTTATTTCCAGAGGGATTTTTCTTTTTTCCCCTGCCCCTTCATTTTTTCTTTTTTCCTTTTTTTTTTTTTTTTAGTTTCAAAGTGATAAGCTTGTTTATTTGCCAGTTTTTACTTTGTACAGAAGCCCTTAATTTGATTTGATTTTATTTTTCTTTGCTTATTTTAGTGACATTCATTCAGCCTCTTTATTAAGGAAGCTTAAAAAATTCACTCATTTAAGATTTTGTTTCATTTTTGTTTTCTTTCCAAGGATTATGTAGGGTTTTTATGTGTATATACCCGTTTCTTTTTTTTTTTCCTCCCCCTCTTTAAGGTTAAAAAAGGGCTTTGTCCTCTGTTATACCTTTTTTATTTAGTTAGTTAGTTATTTTAATTCTTTGGTTGCCCGTTTACTTTGTTGAACTCTTTTGTTTAACATGAATTGCATGCTGATACTCTTTGCATGATCTCTAAATCTTCCCGTTATCATAGCAGGGGGAAAAGAAGTTTCTTCTTACTGTGGATTTCTTTCAGGGATATGTGCTTTTGTTTTCTTCTCCTCTTTCTTCTTTTTTTCTTTCTTTCTTTCTTTCTTACTTTGTTTCTTTCCTTTCCTTTTGTTTCAGTGCATCATGATGGTAAAATTTCTGGGTTTATTTAAAAAACAAAAAAGCAAAGTAAAACCAAAAACCACCACCCCCAAAACCGTTCAAACAATGCCAAATGGCTTTTTTGCTTTCAGATCTCTCAGTCAGGGTCTTCTGCTGACCTCTTTACCAAAACAGACAGCCCGCCTGGCAACCTAGCCAGCCAGAACGGAGAGTATCATGAATATGACTCAGGAAACGATACTTCCTCCCCTCCCTCCACTCAAACGAGCTCATCCAGGTCAAAGGACAGCCAGGAGAAAAGAAGTCTAGTCCATGATGGCTTTGGCCATGCCTTCTCGTCCGGGAAGCCCAAACTGGCCAACAGCGATAACAGCTCTGATTCAGGAAATTCCTTCACCAGTTGCTTTTCCCAGACCAAGGGAACAGCTTTGGAAAATCTGTCTCCAGATGCCCAGGGACAAGACCGAAGGTCAGTGATTACCAGTAGCTGCTTCTGGCAGCCAAATACCTGGTACGTTGTTGCTCTGTATCTCCTGCCTGCTCGCCAGTTGCAGTGGTGAGCTGGCAGGGAGGTTTTTGTGGTCTGGAGGCAGTTAGATATAAATCAGACCCACGGTCTTGCCAGACTGGAGTCCAGAACCCAGCAATGACCAATACTGTAGCCTGAGGAGGAAGATGAAAACCCAGCCATCGCACCCTTGGCATTGCCTGTGCCGGCTCTTCTGGTGTTAATGTGGCTAATGCAGGGTTTGGCCCTGGGTCGAGCTGTGTCTTGAACACATCCCTGCTCAGCTGGACGTGCCCATGTCAAAGAAAAGAGTCGCTGGCCCTTCTGGGCAAAATCTAAAAGGTGCATCGGGGGTTGCCGTGCTAACTCTTCCCCTCTGCTTACTGAGGGGAAAGGAAGTGGGGTTCATCTCCACCAAAACCATTACAGGCTGTTTTTTCACCTGTCCAATGAGGCAAATCCAGCCTGCCCCTTCCTAGCTCATTCAGGACTGGTGCTGGGTGACAAGATAGCATCTCCTGCAGATGGGGAGCACAGGAAGGGACAAGTACCTCGCTGGCTGCAGCATAACACAGCAGCAGCTCTGTGCGCTAGGGCCACGGGGCATCAGGGTCGGGGGCAGGAATCAAACCACCATCTGGTCCCACAGGTCATCATCAGGAGAGGGGAGCAGATCCTCACCTCAGTCACCGCCTCCCATTCCTGGGGGTTTGCCAGGTGATGTTGGGGGTGAAGGCACTGAAGCACGGTGGCTGGTACCCAAGGCTATGCTCGGGCAGTGGTGTTAGGGAGCTCTTCCAGCTCAGGCCCTTGGGTCTTAAAGGCTGAAAGTCAGAGCCAGGATGTGGTCTGAGGGTGGGAGCACTGAATGAGAGATAGAGAGGGAGCCAGGGGAATTGGTGTTAGGAAGAACAAGCCCTCAATTTTCAGTCAGAAGGTAAAATTTTAGGGCTGTGTATACTTTTCACAATGTGACTCAGTGGGATAACTCTGCCTTCACATGGGTGGAGCTGGGACTGCAGCTGGCCCTGGCTGTTGGAAGGCTGCCTCGCTGCTGGGCTCTAACCCCAGTTCATACCCAGGGCACTTCTGGAAGTGGAGGAATTCACGCAGCCCTGTCCAAAGGCAACAGGACATACCCGCTCAGTGCCCGCTCGTGCTGCTCCACAGCCAGGCTGGAGCACAGGCACTTGCCCTGCCATGCTCTGGCTTTCCCTTGCTCCAGCGCTTCTCACCTCACTCCCTCCCCAGGACCTGCACCGCTCGCTGGCTTGACGCAGGCTCTGCCAACCAGACGCCTCTGGTGTGTTGGGCATGGGGCAGAAGAGCTGCCCCTCATGCCACCAGAGACCTCTTCCACAGCCCTTCCCTGGCATAGCCTGGAGGGTGAGCTCTTGGGCTCTGACCCACACGCACAGGGTCTCCTGCAACAGCAGCCTGGGGAGCCGGGAGGTCTTTTTTATCCCCAGTTGGGGAATGGGCGAATGGGAGTATTTGTTGGCTGGAGTGTGGTGCTCCTCTCGGGCAGGGACCAGTCCCAGTTCAGCCCCAGCTTCAATGACTGTCCAAATATATGTTCACAGAGGGTGCCTGTCCTTGTGTCTCAGCTGTTCGGAGGAGAAGCAAAACTTCCTCCCATCCCCAACCCACAGCTCCCCGCTGAGGCCATGCTCCCGCAGTGAGTCGTACACCAGCACTGGCAGATCATCCCCTGGCTCCAGTCGCTCCAGCCGCTCCCGCTCCTCACACCACAAGGCCTCTCCCAGGTACTCCCGAAGCAGGTCCTGCTCTTCAGAAAAGAGGTAAGACCAGCTAAAACGGCTGTCTGTGACCCTGGGCAATGTCTAACTCTTGCAGGCTGGCAGGCTCCTTTCAGGGGGAGGTGTAAGAGTTTGGGGGGTGCCTAAGGACCCACATGGCTTGGGGTGAACTGGCCGCACAGAGCTGAGCCGAGACACTGAAATGTGGGGCATCTCTTCCCAGCCAGATTCGGAGGAGTCTGGAACAGCCTCACCTTCCAGTATCTTTAACTCTTTTATGGTTCTTGCCTATCCCCAGGTCTTCTTCACGTTCCCCCAGCTATTCCTCCAAATCCTGCAAAAAAAGTCCTGGGAGCAGGAGTTCAAGGCCTCGTCGGAGCCCCAGTTACTCCCGCTACAGCCCTAGCAGGTACAGCTGTCTCTTCATGTATCTGCTGCCTCATGCTTTCTCACTGCCTCCATTACTTGTTTGGACTTCAGCACACTTGCTGGCTCCTGCCAGCCCCAGACTGCTCCCTCAGCTTCCTCACTGGGTAATTTAGTCCTCAGATCTGGGGTGAAAGGGAGCAGGGGGACATGGAGTAAGACATATGGCAGTATGTTCTGTTGGCCCTCAGTCCAGTGGAAATTTCATTTATTGCCCCAGAACTGGTGCTGGTTGCAGAGGGAAGAGCCCAGAGATGAGCCTTTCGCTTTATGTGGGAAAAGTGGATTTTCTATAGCGAAGGACTGCCCTGCGTAGATTCAGAGCAAGTTCACGCAAAGCACTTTTGGGGCTAGGTTGCTGGGAAGGAGATCTGGTTTATCCCTGGCTTTGAACCATCACGGTATCTCACACTCAGAATGTATGGCAGGTGAAGTGGCTGTTCCTCCACTCTCAGCCCTTGCAGGGGATATGCCATGCAGCTGAGAGTGCACAGATGGCTGCTTGGCGGTGTTTGCCAGGGCCTCATGCAAGTGGGAAATGCCTTGTAGGAAAACCCAGGAGAGCGTCCCTCTCTATCGTGCTGGTATAAATGGTGGGCAAAGCGTTAGGCTCCGCTTGGGTCTGCCCACAGCTTTCATTGCCTGAGGAGCCTGCGCCAGCCAGCAGCCCCTGCAGCAGGGCTGCAGCCCTTATCAGAGGGGGATCTTACTGCAGTAGGGAAAGACTCTGCTTTTCAGAGTTGTGGCTCTGCCAAAGAGTTGTCAGGCCCTCAGAAGTGCCCCTGCTGCATGGGCAGATGCCAGGTACCCTCATGCTGGCACTCACACAGCCTTGCAGAGGGAAACACAGTCCAGGCAACTCTACACCTTCTGCACCCCATAGAAAGCACACATCTCACGGCTCAGCCCTAGAGACGCCTTTGGGCAGGTTTTTCTGGTAACACCTCTGCTGCTGCGAACATTTTTCACCCTTAAAATGTTACATTCCCAGGGTCTGACTCTTGCAGGCTGTGACAATTCCTGTACTGGCGTAGGAGAAGATTCCCTGTGTGCAAGGATCAGGCCCTTGACCTGCAACATGTCACTTTGCAGATGTCATTGAGCAGGGTGTATGAAATCAGCCACACTCCATGGAAGGGCCTGTGCTGACGCGTATGGGAATTTAACAAAAGACAAAACCATAGCAACACCGGCACTCCTTCTGGTGAGCTGTGCAGAGCTACACAGCCCTGCAGGGATACGGGGGGCCCTCGTGGGGCCTGCTGGCAGGCTGGTTCTCGCCTGCTTCTGCGGCATGGCCAGCAAGAGCAATCTTAGCACAGCTAAATACAGAGTGCATCCACAGGCACAGGTACACGGAAAGCCATCTTAGTTTAGCAGCGCAGGGCCAGCAGGAAACTCTGCTGAAACCTCCAGACACAATTAGTGGGTGTCCATCTGTCCAGCCAGATGAGTGTCTCTCTGTCCAGCTGAGCATGCACAGGGCTGATGCCACCAGAGCACTTTGCTTAGAGTGGTCCCTTTTGGAGCTGAGTGTCCTCCGCTCATCCGTGCCTTCACGGGTCATTGCCTCCACGTCCCAAACCCACCCCACAAAAACCCAGCAATGACAGTTTCCAATCTGTGCCTTCCCCAGAGACCGTGAGCGAGAGCACAAGTATGGCTCCAGCGAGAAGGAGTCGCACAGGGAGCGTGACCGGCAGCGGCGGCGGCGGTCCTATTCACCCCTGAGGAAACGCAGGAGAGACTCTCCCAGCCACCTCGAAGCACGACGCATCACGAGGTAAGGGGATGCAGTCCCATCGTTTGGAGACAGGCTCAGCTGGCACTCCCCAGGGGTACATGGACTGTCCTTGGGTCCCAGCCCTTGCCAGCCGAGGTGTCTCCAGCAGGAGACCGGTTTCCTTGAGCCTGATCAGCAGGCCCTTCCACACCTCCTAGAGCTTGGGAATTTCCAGCTACAGGCAGAGGGACGATGGTGGGTGGGGTGTCTCATTTACAACAGCTGAAGAAAAAAGGCAGATGAAGTCAGAACAGGGACTCAACTGCCAGGTGCCAGGAGCATCCCCCCACGGGCTTTTTGTTTCACCCTCTCCTGTGGCAGATGTCCCACACTGCAGAGAGAGTCAAATATTGACTCTAACCTTCACACTGAGGGCTCTTTGGACAACATCAAGCAGAGCCCAGCCTCAGACTTAGTGCTTGGGACATTCCCCAGGGCCGCGGGGGTGGGTGGTTTGAATCCCAAGGCCTGTCAGCTACCTGATCTCTTCCTTTTTTTCTTTTACACAAACACAGCCGCATTTTGGGGGAGTGTTGTGCAGCGTAAACAGTGCTTTTTGGAGATTTTGGCAGTAAATCCATCCTTGTGTTGGCAGTAACCCATGTCTCTCTGTCCCCACAGTGCCCGCAAACGCCCCATCCCCTACTACCGTCCCAGTCCCTCCTCCTCCAGCAGCGCCAGCAGCTATTCCTCCTGGTACAGCAGCTTTAGCCGCTCCCCAAGCCGGAGCCGGAGCTACTCCAGCTACCGGACGAGCCGGAGCCGAAGCTGGAGCAGCAGCAGTGCCGAGGGCAGGAGTCGCAGCCGGAGTTCAGGCCCCAGGAGCAGCCGCAGCAGGAGCAGGAGCTATGACTCAGGAGGCAGCTCCGACAGCCTGCGTCGTTAGGGAGTGCCACCGACGGTTCACGTGCCGGCGTCACCTCCAGATTCCTGGCATTCTCCGCTTCCTTCCCACCTACCTGGCCATCGATAGCAATCATCCCTGATACTGATGTGGTGGCAGAGCCAGGTCCCCCTTCCCCGGTTCAGAGTAAGAGCCTTCGTGCACCCGGTGCGGCCCCTTTGCCACCTTGCGGAGTGAGTGGATCAGTCCCAGCTCCCCTGGCCAGGGCTGGAAGAAGGGTCAGTGCTCTACAGAGGGTCTGTCGCGACAGATCTGCTCCGTCCTCCCCGATGTCCCCCCGTCTCCCCATCTCTGCTGCTCTCCAAAGCATTACCAGCTGGTCCAAAGGAAAGTATTCAGCTCCTTGCTCTTCTGCCAAACCAGGAACCAGCAAATTAATTTCTGTTGGAGGGAGAGACCCAGTTAGGGAGGAGTTTGCTGGGAAGCTTTGGTGATGAGTAGGGGTGACATGTCCCCATAAAGGCAAATATCAGGTCCCTCGGGTCTCTCCTCCAGAGTTTCTGCCCACTCTGCAGCAGGCCTTTTCCATGAGAGAATATTTATTTATTGCCAGTCAGCCAGTCCCTGCTACAAATAGAAGGCTAGAAATCCCTCCTGACGTAATTCCTGGGGAAAAAAAGGCCATTCCCTCTCTTTCTCCTGCCCTTTCCTACCAGGTACGCATCATCATTCACAGGGTTGTTTTATCCCCCTCCAGCACTGTGACTTGCTTGCAAACAAACTGCTGAGGTCTGAAGCAGACGTGGGGCCGGTGGGGTACAAGGGAGAAGGGAGCTGCTGCTACACTGTGCTCCGAGGGCCAGGCCATGGTGTGGGAGATAGAGGTCATGGGGTTCCCTTCTCAAAGGAACCTTCTTGCAGTTTGGGTTTAAGTTTTTCTAAAGGGAGCCTTGCCCTTGGAGTGCAGTTCTGGTGGGCCTGTTAAGGAGATAGCCTAGCTGTGGGGTGTAGTGACAGCACACAGGGTTAAAAGGGCACTGCATGAGCCAGGGGACCCCAATTCCTCTTCCTCATAACAGGCAGCAATTCTAAACCATGCCGGGAGGATTTCAGGAAATCATTTCTCCTTGAGACCCTCAGGCTCCCCGGAGGCAGGATTAGCAGCCACAGCAGCCCTGTCGCAGGGCCTGCGCAGGGTTGCAGCGGGATGCGCTCACACCCCAGTTTGTTGCTGGGAGGACAGAGCAGTGCAGGGGGACAGAAAGGGCCCCCCACTAATTGCCTGTTTTTCCAAGGAGCCGCAGGCAGTGGCAGGAGGGCCCTGCCTGCCTGGGCGGCCCTGGGCCCTGGGGTTTTGTCTCCCTGCCAGGCCTGCCAGCCCAGCTGCCTGCGCAATTACTGTGTTTTGCAGGGTAACAAAGGCTTCTCCCAGCACAGGCTGAGCTGGTGCTGAGGAGTTTCTTTCTCTTACAACACCTGGGTGCTTAGAGACGCTAATTTGGGCTTAAGACTTCCCTCCCTCCCTTTTTCCATCCCCTCCCCTTCCATCCTGCATGATTATTAACGAGTTTGGGCTTAATGAGTCAAGGAGGTGTGTCATTTAAGTGTCACAGAAAAGGGCTAAGTGGAGCCAGCATCTGCTGGAGGAGGAGAGGGGGTAGAAAGAAATGCAACTCCCCCCCCCAGCTAAAGAGTTACCTACAGCCCCCCAGTCCCGCTGGCAGCAGGTAAAGGGGCAAAGTTGCAGGTGGAGGAAGGCCAAGTGCCATGTGGTGCTCTGGTGGAGCTGGCTGACTGCCTTAGCAAGCATATAAACCTATTATCTGTTGCAAAGTACAGCAGTGTGGGGTGTCCCTTTTTCCCAGTATCCTTGCTACTGCTGGTCCCCCTTGTCCTGTGCCTTCAACCCCCAAAGCCCCCCTTTTGTCCAGTCCCTCATCCCCTGCCTTGCTCCCTGCAGGTAATTTGAGGATGAGGGTGGTGGAGGGAGAGAGCTGGGCACTGGTATGGTCAGTGGCTTGGTGGGGACATGTGTCCATCTCCTGGGAGGCCACTTTCTAGGACATAGAGAAAAGCATTCCTGGTAGGGCTGAGCAAACGCTCTAGGGCTGTGGTTAAGAGATCAAAGACGGGATGTTCTTGCAGTGGGGTGACACTGCCTACCCTCCTGCGCTGGCCCTGACAGCAGCCCCTTGGCCATCTTCTGTAGTGAACTCCCTTCTCCTAAAGGGCTGAAAACCTCATGCTTCTTCCCCAAAGAGTCTCTCCCAGTTTGACGCTGAAACACCCCGTCCTTCTGCTCCCCGGGAAGATCCAAAGGCAGTGATGGGAGCCCAAACCCCAGATCTACCAGTGTTTCCAGAGTAGCCTCGTGCCCCTTAACACCCCCTAACACGCACGTGCATCTGTAACAAGGAAGCAGTGAGCCAGCAGGTCAAAAACTAGGGAAGAAAAGTAGAGGGGCTTTGTGCAACTGGTGTAAATATCAAACACAACACTGACTTGAGTTCCTCGTGGCTGGGGATGCATGATCGAAGCACCACATCAGGGTCAGCGGCACCCACCGACTGTGGGACAGGAGATGACTCCGAGGGTTGTGCGGGGCTGACAGCAGCTCTCGTACCCATCCGGCTGATCCGTGCTTCAAGGACTGCCTCCGCTTGTACAGTCCATGGCAGCTAAACGCTCCTGGGGTTTCCCAAGCAGACTTACGTTGGAGTAAACCTCTTAAATTATTTATTTATTTATTTATTATTATTATATTTTTAATTGTATGTCAGAATGGATGCAGGAGGTCACCATTACCAGTATTTATTTATTCTTTTTTTTTTTTTTAACAGTAAGTTATTTTTGGATCTGTGTGTTTGTTTGAATGTATCCATGCCACTGTTCTCATGTAAAGATTTACAGCGCTGGCCCCCTCTCGTTGAGGTGGCTGGAGGTCACTCCTGCTGCCAATGTGTCCCTTTGTCTGCACTCTCTGGAGCAGGGCGGAGAGCGTGTGACGGACAGAGGGATGCAGGGCAGAGCTGTTTATCTGTTTTCATGTTAAAAGCTAGGGTTTCTCATTAGATTTGTGCAGGAACGCGATGGATGTGACCACAGGAATGGGTCTGGGACCTCACGGAGGTGACAGCAAGGGTCTGCTCGCTGGCCGGCTGAGTGACGGGGTGTTTTCAGTGCTGCAAGGGGAAGTCTCGCCCCGGTCCGTGCTCACGCCGGCTGGGTGCCAGCTGGCCGCCACCGCTGTTTCCTTTGGCTCCGCAGCCAGCGCACAACCCGAAACCAAGCTGCTCTGCACAGGCACCGCTGGTTTTCCTGGGAGGATGCCGTCGCTAGGACTCCCCTGCCGTGTTTATTGCTGCACAATGACCCACCCATGGAAAAACTAAAGAAATGAGACCGTGAGAGAGTGATCCATGATCCATGGTGAAGATGCTTGCAAAATCCAGCCTCTGGTGACAGGACCTAACCAATTCTGTGTGTGTATGTGTACGTATATGTGCGTGTATATGTGCATATACATAGGAGTTTCCCTCAGTGGTGGTATTTATTTTTTAACTTATTTAAGATTTTTAGTACAACCTGGAACGTCACCCTCCCTGTCAGTGGATGACTGGGTTTTCTGTCAGTTTGCATAAAGCTCATGAGCTTTTCTGTCTCTGTGCCTTTTGCCAGCACTTTTTTTTTTTTAATGTTGTTTTGCTCATTCATTGCTTTTACGGATTTTTGTTCTGCGTCCAGCATCTCAGATTGCTGCTGGCGCTCTCTGCAAAGAGCAGCATTCACCTGGTGGAAAGGCAACTCGGTCATTTTGGTGTTGGTGAATCACTGCTTGCCTGCAGTCAGCAGCACGAGGGATGCCCAGGGCTGGCTGCAGCCTCAAGGCTTCAGGAAAATAGCTCGGCTATTTTTTGGAGGCCCTATCTCAGAGGGGTTTGCTTTCCTCAAGCACGGAGGCTCTTTCTCACCCACGATTTTGTTTCCATTCCACAAATGCCCCAGTTGCCCTTCCCTGGCAGAGCACGTGTCGCAGCACCCGCTCCCAAATGTCCCCCTGACCCCAGAGTCATGCTGTTGGCTCTCCCTGCTCCCTGGAACTGCCTTGGCTCTGGGTTCGTCACACTGAGCAAGGTTCGTCACACTGAGCAAGGTTCGTCCCACCTCTCCCAACCCCAGGGCTGGAGCCAGGCTCCAGAAAACCCAAGACAATCTCTGCAGGTTTGCTGGAAAGCAAAGATAAGGGATATTTCAAAACACTGTTGTGTTCGTTCTTTTCTTCATGGGTTACAGCACTCAGTTGAGCTTTGCTTTATGTTGACTGCAACTTTTCTCAATGTTTTAGTTGTTTGGAGGGACTGAGTTTGTACCAAACTTGTCTGCAACAGCCAATCACTGTTATTTTGCTATGCATTGTACATATATTGAACAGGCTGAGAGGACTTAGCCTCTATTTAATATTTATTTCTTCTATTTATTGAGCATAAATTTATAAAAAGCTATTTGGGTCTTGCCATTGGGTCCATGAAGGTAGGAGCCTTTGAGTTGTTGCCATATACACTGGAGAGAGGTTATCAGAGAGATGAATTACTGAGGCTGTCACCTGCTGGCATGGAGGCATCTGGCAGACAAATTGGGCTCATTTGTAGCTCAACCACCAGTGATTTAGGGAGGAACCTCATTTAGATGGAGATGAGCCAGGCAGGGGGAAAATACTCCATCTTCTTGGGCCAGCTTCTATTGAGAAATCACAACCCCCTGGAAAGGTGCTGGGCGTTCAGAGGTGACAGGCCAGCTGTGGCAGAGGAATAACCCTGCTATTCCTCCTCCGTGCTGCGTAGGGCTGCTTGGATCGCCAAAGATCCCTGGAGATCTCTGATCTCCCACCACTGACCCCCTCTTGGCTCTCTGGGTTATTGGGGGAAGGGGGTCTTGTCGTCGCCCTTTCATCGATGTGAGGAAGGGGATAGGGTTGCAGTGACTTGCCGTGGTATCTATCAGGAAGCAAGGATGTCCACCCAGCCCCGTCCTGAGACACTTGTCCTCACGCCATGTCCTACTTTTCCCCCTTCCTTGAGCTTTGTGCCAGAACCAGTAGCTTTGCCCAGACGTGAGCTCGGGAAAGGTGGCCAGGACAGGAGTGGGGAGGTGTCTCTCCTGTCATCTCCAACACGAGCCGGAGCTTGCTGCAAGCATCCCTCCCCTAGCTTTGAAAAAAGCATGGGATGTGCTAAAAATCACAGCCTGCCCCAGTGTCACTCCACCAACGCTGCAGCCGTTGTCCTCTTCACCCGAGTGGGAGGCAATTCGTGCTCCGTGGGCAGAGCTGCCTTGAGCTGGCCGAGGGTGGATGTGGCTCCGTCGTCGCCAGGCGAGTGCCCGGCGCTGGGTTATTCCCCTGGAGCTGGCCAGGAGCTGCAGGGCACTCAGCCTTGGGCTATCGGGATATTTGAGAACGAGGCAGATTCAGGTGCCTAAGTGAAGACTTTGCCCTTTAGTGTCCCGTGGGGTTTTATTACCTCTGTACTAGAGAATAAATCATTCTCGTGACTTTTGCTGCTACCTGGAAGTTTGCACATGACCGGGAGTGTCTCCAAAGCACTGGTACATCCGCTCTTGTGGCAACAGCTTCATGGTCAAGCATCCCGACTTTTGGGCTATTGCCTAGAGAACAACACCCTGAACCTCACTGGCCCCAGGGCAGCTCTCTGCCTTCAAAACCCAGGGAATGAGAAGATTTAGAACAAAAGCCAAGACGTAAGAAAAGCCGCAAGGGAAACGGTGTCTCTGTTTTCTCGCCTGTTGGTCGATTCCTTACCAAATGACACTGGCGCATCTGTTCATTTGACTTCGTTGTAAAACTCCCTTTGCTCTCCATTGAAATGCATACTGTATTCTTTAGTCTTCCTGAGGTATTTGAGTTGTTAGCCTGGTTAGAAAAAGGGTTCCAATAAAGGTTCAGACAGTATTTCCTTCTCATCGCAGCCCTGTTTGTCATGTTCCTTTTGGATCCAACTGCGCTCGGTGGGATATTTTGGGTGGTTTCAGCTGCTCCGCATGTGCCTCCGCTCCCAGCTGCCGCAGACTGGCTGCTTGGGGCACTGGCTGAGGCTTTCGCTGCCCTTTGCCAGGCACTTTGGATCCTCCTGCCCCATTCCGGCGCTGGTAGCCCAAGCCAGAAATGCAGCTGGAGGTCACCGTTTGGGCTCGCCAGCGCTCTCCTCGGCGCCGTCCCCTTCCCTGCCTGCACAGCCCTCGCTCCAAGCCCCGCACGGTGCTCCCACGCCGCAGGGTCCCACCACAGTCACCTCCTCGGCCGTCTCGGTGGGAGCCAGGATGTTCCCCCGTGAGCGACGGGGCGGCGGGGACTCTCCGGCACCCCAGATGATGCCACTTATCCTGGGGTGCTCCCCTGGACTGGCTGGAAGTCCCACAGGGGAGCAGTAGCACTGGACCAGGTCCCCATGCTCTTCCCAGTAGGGCTCGGCTGGGCACCCAGCAAGGGTCTGGCCGCAGCACGGACAAATCCTGGGGACACGGGGCAGCGTCCCCAGGTCACTCGGAGGGGAAGGGAGGCTGCGAGGCCGCTTTGCTCCCCCCAGAGCTGGTGTCGTGGGGCCGGCTCGGCGGCGGGAGGCAGCCGGGAGATTTGGAGTGACAACAGGAGCTAAATTGGGATGGCCCAGAGAGGGCGAGAGCCGGCAGGAGTGTGACTAATCGGGATAAACAAGGCGACAGGGAGGATTCCTGACAGGGGAGGGAGGATGGCCCAGAGCTACGCGGGGAAACGTGGGACTGGAGATGTTGGGAGGTTCCTGGAAACACGGCAGGATCTTGGGGCTGCCTGAAACCTCTTCGGAGCTCATCCCCCTCTCCCTGTGGGCCGGTGTTTGCCCAAGCGGGTGCAGAGCTGGGTGCTGGGGTGATCCCACTTTCTGCCCAAGGTGAGAGGTGCCCAGCCCAGGCTCAGTGTGTGGCGATGTCCCCCAGGAGACCCTGCTGTCACCCTCGGGCAGCCCCCAGCCGGGCAGGGGCAGTGGGGCAGGACGAGGGTATGGGGGGGATGCTCTGCCCCTCCACTGGTGCCTCTCTGCACCCAGGGGTGCTCAGCTGGCACCTGGGACCTCACCTCGGTCCCCAGGGAGACCCCCGTGATGCCCAGCTGTCCCCACACATGGAGGGGATGAAGGAGCTGGGCACGGGGGAGCAGCCCTGCTCCGCGCCAAGGAGAGGCAGCTCCCTCCCCCAGCGATGCTGCGTGGGTGCAGCGTGATTAATGCCGTCAGAGTGACCAGCGGCTGAATCGCTGCGCGGCCTGGGCTGCATTAAAGTCTTCCTGCTGTAATTAATTCCATCAAGTCTATTAGAAAAATTGCAGATGCTGGAGAGAAGGAGCATGAGGCAGAGCCAGGAGGGAGGATGCGGCATGAGGAAGTGGTCCTGTATCCAGCATGACCCTCGCTGCTGACATCCCATCCTCCGGCGCATCCCATCGCCCACCCGAGCCGTGCCTGGACCACCTCCGTGGGGACCCCCTCGTTGCCACCAGGTACCCCCCAGCTTGCACGGTTGGGGCTGTGTCGCCCGGGTGGATGCTTGCCGGCAGCTCACCTGCCACCGCCGCCGCCGCCGCCGCACCTCTTCCCACGGCGCGCTGCTTGCTCCCCGCTGCTGCCCTGTAATTAGCCCTGCCGCCGCGCGGCTGTGATTACCGCCTCGCCCTGCCCGCGCACGGCGATTGCGGCAGGGCCTGGGCACGCGGTGGGGTGAGGAGGAGGAAGAGGAGGAGGAGGGCGAGGAGGAGGCGGGTGCTGAGCAGCGCCCCAAGGACCCTGCCCGACCTGCTGCCGGGGGTCCCTCTCCTTCCCGCGGTTAGGGGACGCTTCTCCGGGCCCGACTGGTGAAGGCGGCCGAGGAAGAAGGGCCGGAGAGGGACATCCCTCGGACCACGACTTTCCTCCTGCATCCCGCAGTCCCGCTCGCACCCGGGCTCCGTGGGCAGCCCCGGGTGGCTGAGATGCTGCTGGCCGCAAAAGGGGTCCGTCCCCTGCCCCAGCATCCCCCAAACGCCCACCCGTGGGGTCCCAGCGCCCTCACGGCGCCGTGCTAGGGGTGCCACCGGTGACCCATTTCCCAGAACGGTGGGTTGCTCAGTGGCGAGGGGACACGTGGCTTTACAGTGAGGGGAGCAGCTTGGCCCAGCCCAACCGAGGAGGGTTATTTTTAAGAGGTGACACTGGGGTGAAAGCAGCTGGGCCTGAGCTCGGGGGCTATTTTGGGCGGGTGGGCTGGGCGCAGGGTGGCGGGAGGGGGCGGCGGGGGGCCGGGGCAGCTGCCGAAACACTGTGGCCCTGCGGCAGCCGGGATCCTTGGGCTGGCGGGAGAGGTCAGCTGCCGCAGCCCAGATTCTCCACGGCTGTTTCATCCTCTCCAAAATACTCGGCTGACAGGGCAGGAATTGCAAAACACACGCCCCCCCCCCCCCCCCCAAATCCAATAAATAGCACTCGCCCGGCAGCCGGAAGGTTAGAGAAGTTTCTCGGCTCCGAGCTCAGGCATTTATTGCAGCTCTCGCCCGGGAGTGGCAGGCAAAGTCGCACATAAAGTGCTGGGGAGCAAGAGGGAAGAGATAAGCTTTTTAATCTCGGGATATTCGTCGTCATTTTTTTTTTCCCCCTCTCCCACTGAGAAGTTTTATTTTCTTCTCCCCGGTCCCTGGGATCACAGCCAGACAGGAAGCATTTTCTCGCGGCCAGAGAGCTCCCTCCGTCCTTCCTGCGCTCCTCCGGCTCCCGGTGATTCAGCTCTGAATTGATTTTCTCCGTCGTCCTTCACCTGGTGCCGGGGAAGGAGGGCACCGTCCCCGCGGCTCCCACCCGCAGCCGCAAGATCCCGTCCCGCCCGGAGTGGATGCGTCTCCTCCGGGACAGGCTCCCCGGGCAAGTTTGCAGCCAGGAGCGGCCGCACAGAGGCTGAAGCTCTGTGGGAGACCCCCGGGGACGCGCTCGGACCCCTCCGAAGAAAGCCATGGCCGACAGCCAGATGCCCTTCTCCTGCCATTACCCCGGCAGGCGCAGCGTCCGCGACCCTTTCCGGGAGCCCGGCTTGACCTCGCGCCTGCTGGACGATGATTTCGGCATGTCGCCCTTCCCCGGGGACCTGACGGCGGACTGGCCCGACTGGGCTCGACCCCGGCTTACCACTACCTGGCCGGGTCCCCTACGTGCCGGCATGGCCCGAGCCTCCACCATGGCCCCCGGTTACGGTTCCCGTTTCGGGGGGTACCCCGAGAGCCGCAGCCCCGTGCCTTTTCCCCGCGAGCCCTGGAAGGTGTGCGTCAACGTGCACAGCTTCAAACCCGAGGAGCTGACGGTCAAAACCAAGGATGGCTACGTTGAGGTGTCAGGTGAGAGTGAAGGTACCGGGGAGGAGAAGGACAGGGCACGAAAAGCAGCTGGTCCTGCCCTGCCCGTGCCAGCTCAAGAAATTGCTGTGAAATGCAAAAAATCACCTTTATTTTAAGCCAGCGACGGCAGCCCCGCTCTCGGGAGCAGGGCCAGGGCTGCGGCACGGCTTTCGGGCATTTTGGGGGTGCCAGGGGGGGACCTGGCTCAGAAGCCGCGGTGGTTTGCTGCAAAAATGAAAAGGACGAGCCTCCTTTGGGGTAAATCTCCCCGCTTTCAGCCCCGGCCAGGCGGGGAGGCACTGCTGCGGCCGGCAGCACCCTGCAGCGAGCTGCCAAGAGGGGCCCCAGCTTGGCTCGGTTAATTATAGCCAGGGTGAGGCCAGCGCGGAGGGAGATTCCCTTTAAAGGGGCCGAGAGAGAGGCAGCTCCGGTGCTGGGAAGCGAGGGGCAGCCGCCCCATGGCCCCCACCCCAGCCCAGCCCCGAGAGACCCCAGCCTGGGGACGAGCCGGCCAGAAGCACATCCCTAAAAATTCAATTAATGGTAAAGACAGTGGGTGCGGGGTGCACCGCATCTGGGGTGCCCACGGACACCCAGCCCTGAGCATCCTTTCAGCCCTGCACCGACATCCCACGTTACCCCCAAGTGCCCCAGGGAGGGGCTGGGGGCTGCCGGGCAGCATGGCCCTGGGTATTTATTTGGGACTCACGGCATCACCAGGGGGGAAAAACACAGGTCGGGGGGGGGGGGGGGTCCGGGCAGCTGCTGGTGTGGTTTTTTAACTTCAGAGATGCTCCAGGCACAGGGACCCCCAGCCTGACAGCATGGTGGAGGGGAGCCCAGCCAGGGGAGCGGGACAAGGGGGGGATGCTGCCACCTCCAAAGGTTTTATTACTTTTGGGGACTTTTTCTTAAGCCCCAGCTCTTGGTGGGCTGTGAGACCCCAGGCTCTGACTGGAAATATGGGTGTGCTATGTCCGGCATCTCTTTCTTCACATAGGAGAGGCTCCCTGAGCCCTCCCCAGAGGGAAGGGTTTGCACCAGCAAAGGCAAACGACTCCTCTGCAAACTTTCCTGTTGGGTTTTGTTGTTGTTTGTTGGGGAAAAAATAATCTCCCGGTGAGATGGTGACGTGGGGTGTTGCCCTTCCCTGCAGGCAAACACGAGGAGCAGCAGGTGGAAGGAGGGATCGTCTCCAAGAACTTCACCAAGAAAATCCAGTAGGTACCAGCCGGCCCTGGGATGTCCCCCCGCCGAAGGGGCTGTGACGCAGGGTGGGGGGGGCTGCCACATCCCCTTAACCAGCACCCAAATGTCGCTAGCCTGCTGTGGGACCCCATCCCTGCGGCGCAGGCAGGTCGCAGGCGGCACGGGGATGCCACCGGCGGCGAAGGGCTGAGCTTTGCCAGTCCCCACGCACAGGCTCGCACGCGCAGGGGCTCCTGCGCCTGTTTTCACCCCCCCAAAATCTGCCCTTTTGCAGCACGCGCCTGGCTTGTTCAGGCCACACGGTGATTTCCCGAGGGAGGTAAAAGAGAAGGAGGTCTTTTTCTGGGTGCTTTGTCAGTCTCCTCCAGGCCCGGGGCAGCGTTTGGAGCCAGCCGGGACGCAGGGAGCAGGAGGGGTGCAAGGAGCCAGGCTCATGGTGCCAGCACATCCCCCGGCGTTTAGCAGGGCACGATGGGCTGACACCATCATCCGCCTCAAAATACATCCCTGCGTGTGAATGTAAATATATGTATATCTCTCTATCTGAATGATGTCAGTTAGATTGCTATCGCGTTGACTCACCGCGATGGCTCACTTTGGCAGCAACACCGGCAAAGGGCAGGGAGGAAAGGCGAGTCCGGAGGCAGGCGAGCCCCGACCGCAGCGCTTCACCCGTGCGGGGGCCAGACCCCCAGCCGCAGGGCTTGCGGGGTTAACCGGGAGAAACAGCAAAGCCCAGGGCATGGGAAGGGTTTCCTCGGCTGGCAGCAGCTCAGCTTTGCTTTTCCACCCCGAAGGAGCCCTGTGCATCCCAAACTCCCGTGGGAAAGCTGGGGCGAGCACCACGCTCCCTCCTGCTCGGCGCTGGGCAGCCGCGGTGGCTCCTTTTACGGGCAAGGCTCGCGGCTGACGCGGGCTGCGGCACGGCGATGATTTACTCCGGCTTTGCAGAAGCCCGGGCGGCACAAGCGGCGGGTGACATCCCGTCAAACACATCTGCCGGGGAGATTAAACAGAGCGCCCACAGGGGCCAGGCCGGCCAGGAGGCCGCTTTAAATATCCCCAGCGCATTCCCGGGTGCTGCAGTAATAACAGAGGCTTTGCCGAACCCCTCGCCGGGGCTGCTGGCTCGGCATCGGTGGTTCCTCGTGCAGCAGGGATCCTGCGTGGGCTTCCCAAGGCTCGACGTCCACCAGGGATGCGGCACGCTGCGAGCCGGCAGCGGAGCCGGCTCCTAAACCGTCTCATCTCTCCTTCCCTTCCCGCAGGCTGCCCTACGAGGTGGACCCCATCACGGTCTTCGCCTCTTTGTCGCCGGAGGGGCTGCTGATCATCGAGGCACCCCAGATCCCCCCCTACCAGCCGTACAGCGAGGGCGGCTGCGGCAGCGAGATCCCCGTCGAGACCCAGGAGCCCACCTGCGCCTGACCGGCCACCCGCATCCCTCCCGCACCCCGGCATCCCTCCCGCACCCCGGCATCCCTCCATCCCTCTCTCCTCTCCTCCCCCCGGAGCCCCGCTTCCCCGGTCCCCTGCGGCACGGCGTCCCGACAGCCTCCGGCAAGGGTGATGGGTGCCGCTCGCAGGGACGGCAGCACCCGCCACCCCGCGGGGGGACCAACCGAGAGCCGGGGTACGCGCGCTGGGTGCCAGGCCACTGTCCCCGAGGGCTTTCTAGCGGTCTGAGGTGCCGGCAGAGATTTTGTGCCCATGGGGCTGAGCAGAAGAGATGTCCTCATTACGGTTATTTTTCGTTCCGAGGCGCTCCGATGGGATATTTATAACGATAGCAAAAAAAGGGCCCTTTTTTGTCTAAAATTGATGTGGAATCCCATAGCCATGTGTCTTTTCCTCCTCCGTGGGTTGGTTTTTTTTTTTAAACGACATCTCTGCAAAGGACACACGTCCGGCGGCGGAGCTTGACGGCACGGCCTCCGTCCTGAGAAACGCAAACTGTCCGCGTGGCTTGAACATCGGTGTTGTTTTTGGTTTTTTTTCTTTTTTTTTCCAAAGAGAATTTGTGCTTTTACTTGTCAGACTTGAGGAATAAAACCCAGTTGATGTTCTTAGCCTCCGCTTGTCTCGGCTGAGCCCGGCGGGGAGGGCGCAGGGCTGTGGGAGGGCCGACGAGGGGGGATGCCACCCTGTGCCATCTCCTAGCCCGGCATGGGGTTCTCCCCGTGGGGAGAAGGAGAAGAGAGATGTGTGCGGATGTTTGCACTGATGGGCAGCTGAAGCATTTGCTCAAGGCTTTTCTGCAGCCTGTGAATGCTGAGTCCCGGCTAACACTGTGCTTGGGAGGCACCGAGCCCGGCGAGGACCATGGGCTCATCCTTTCCTTACCCTCTCGAGGGGTTGAGAATGTTTTTCCTGCTTGGGGATGCTAAATCAGCCTCTAAGCTGGGAAAGTTGGGTTTGCACCATCCCCATTTCCGTCTCACCCTGCCAGCTCCCCACCGGCAGCTCTGCAGGGAAGCACTTCCCAGCCAATTCACTGGCAGAGGTAACGGCAAATGGTTTCTGCTGGACTCTGGACACAGCCTTAAAACCATTCCCGAGGGCAAAGCACCGGGTAAGATTTGTTCGCATGCTGCAATGCCCAGGGTCGACAAAGCAGAGGTGCTGATGGGCGGCAGGAGTTTTTCGATGGAACTGTGTGGCACCCGGACCGGGCACCCGGTTTTCCATGCCACCAGGACCTCAGAGTTAAAAATACAACCTCACATGCTTCGCTCCGTCTCATTTGGGATGCAGTTACCAACAACAGCCCATCACGTGCTGTAAACCCCGGCCCCAGCGCTCGGGGGCCACGATGGTACCCGTACTCCAGGTCACAGAGGGGAACCGGAGGGCTCTCGCCCTGGTTTTGTATATTATATTTAATTTTCAACAGTTGTGATGAACCCTGGACCCCCGGGCGGTGCACAACACCCCCGTGCCTGTCGGCAGGAGCCAGCCCCGGGCTCAGCCATGACAGCTCTGCCAGGCGCAGCTGTGAGCACAGCAATTTTTATGAATAAAATATAATCCTTGAAATGTAATACCGACACCAGGATGGAAAGCAAAAAAGTCATGAGTCACAGCTCCAGCCCTGTGTCCTCATGCCACTTGGAGCTGTCGTGCCCCGTAGGTGACAGCTCTCCGGCCCAAACTGTCCCTCCTCTTCCTCGCCCCTACAAAGACAATTTTTTTTTCAGTCTTTTGAAAAAACATCCCCAGCCCCACAGGAGCGAGTGGCTGGATGGCAGCCCTGACCGTGCACCCCACGAGGACTCCCCCGAGCAGGGCTGCAGGCACAGGGGACCAGCTACAATTCTGCTGGGAGCTGCAGGGGGGGAATTAGGCACAGCTGAGCCTCTCTCCCACCCCAGGGTATATGGGGATGTCCCCAGGCTGCAGCTGTAAGAGTGCTGGGGCAAAGGGAATTCCAGGCTCAAGTTTGGGGCTGCAGCACAGGTAAGGGCTGCCGTAGTCAGATGATGGCTCCCAGCTTTCCTTCCTGCTGATTGTGCAGTTTGGGGGAAGATTTTTTTTTTTCTTTAATCACTTTCTGTTTTATTTGGTTCTGCTTTCTGATTAATTCCTTAATAACGTCTTATAAAGACTGTCGTAAGATGCATTAGCAATAATTTCTTAATGGCTGAGGTTGGCATTGGCAATTAGCACTAAGGACCTCTTACACAAGCAGCGTGCTTAGACCTGTGCAGCCAGCGGCTTCTCAAGCTGTTGGATTGTCTGGAGTATCATATACTAATGAAATAATTGTAAATGGAGATCTGCTTTTTTTTTTTTTTTTTTTTTTTTTTTTAAGCATGACCTGATTATTGAAGTGAAGGAGGTTTTAAAAACTGTGATCTCTACTGGTGTTTCTGCAAATGGAAAAATAAGTTTGGAAACGCTGGGGCATTTCTGCATCAGCGTCTCCCCTCTGTGTCTGAGGACTGTGGGTGGGAAATGTGAGTTTCTGGGGTACCAGGGTGCTGCAGAGCCAGGGCCAGCGGGGAGCGGGAGCTGTTTACTCATCCTCAGCCTGCGCGTGAGATAACGGCTTGAAGCCATTAGATCCGTAACACGACGCTGTAATGGCCACTCCGCCAATTACATTACATTTCATGGGTTTATAGCAATTACACTGCATCGGGTGGTGTCATAACACATTACGGTTTATAGCTTAATATCGGCTCTAACAGGGAGACGCTGTGCACGGGACGTGGCTGCAGGCGAGCATCCTCGGGGTGGGGAGGAGCGGGTTTCCCACGGATCTGACCCCAGGGCTGGCCATGGGGGCTCGGGAGGGACTGAGACCAGGGGATGTGCATTTTGGGACCCCTCTCGCAGGCGGGAGAAGGGGCAGGATTGTGTTTATAAGCGATTCACCTTGCATGGGGCACCCCAGCCGCAGCAGCACCTCTCCGCTGGCTGTGTCCAAATCGCTCTGGGAGGCCAGTGCTCCGTTATTTCTCCTTCTGGAGCCGTGTTAGGCTTATCAATATCCACATCGTTCAAAGCCAAATGATTTTTACTGCTGAAGGAGGCAGAGGAGCCATCCTAATCAGGCCTTTCAAATCCTGCTCTCTGGCACGGGGCCCTGCCCCTGGCCGGGGAGGGGAGAGGAGCAGATGTTTGAAAGATTTTCTTTTTTTTCTTTCTAAGAAGTCAGTTCTGATAAAATACACAATCGCATCTGAAAGGGGCTGGTGTAATTAAGCAGTCAGATGCTGGGCAATTTGCATTAGGCTCGCTGTTGCCAACGTGTGCCTCGCTTCCCCGGGCGGCAGCCGGAGCAAGGAGCGTGAGGGATGTGCCTGCTCCGGGGAGGGGAGATGCTGGGGTCGGCGCTGAGCTCGGAAATCCAGCAGCTCTCGATGCATCTCAGGACCAGGAGCTTGGAAGCTCGGCTCTAAGCCCTGACAAAGCTCTCCTGGGCAGCCGGAGGGAAATGCAGGTGGTTCGCGCGGCTTTTTGTTTTGGGAAAGGTTTTTCTAGCTTCTTTGCAGTGGTGATCCCTCCCGCAGCACAAGCGGGTGATTCCCAGTGCTGCAGACAGGGAGCTGGGATGGGCTGATGGGGAGGGCTCGAGGCTGGGAACTCAGCACCGTGAGATAAGGGGAAACTGGGAAACTGGCTCAGCACCATAAGATAAGGGGGCTGCATCATGGGAAACTGGCCTCGGGGGACCCGCCACCCCAACCAGCTGCCGCAGACGGGCTGAAGGACGTGAAGAGATAAGGATAAGGTCACCCGAGCCCTGGGAGAGCTCGCCAGCAGGAGGATTGGTTTGCAGGAGGCTGAATAAACCTCTCGGTCGTGTCCTGCTGCCGAGGAGGCTCTGCCAGCACCACCGGCCCTCGGTAAAGCAGGGGCACGGGCCAGCAGGGCTGAGCAGTTTCTGAGCACCAGTTTACACCCCACTGGGGCCGGGCTGGGCGAGCACGTGGCTCTTCACGGGGCACCGGCTCCCAACCTGTCCCAGAGGATTTATTTTCCTAAAAAGGAAGCAAAAGCCGAATTGATTTATTTTGGTTGGCAGCATGTGGGTAAATAATCCACAAGAAGCTCCAGAGCTGTCCAGAAACACCAGGCACCTCCAGAGGCCCGGTTTCTTCTCCTAGAAGAACTGGGTTGGTCTTATTTTCTGACTCCCCAGCTCCTGTGGCAGGAGCCGGCTCGTGCCCGGGCAGAGCCGTGGCCGGCGGCCAGCGCAGCAGCTCCCAAAGCTGCGTCCAGCTCTGCTCTGGGCAAGCATCGCTTCTGCATCCATCCACCCGTGCCCGTGGCTCGGGACACGCTTCTCGCTGGCTCGCCCTGCGGAGATGCACTTGATGTCTCTCGCTTGCTCCCGGCACGCTGTTGGATCGTGCTGCGGGGTCCTCGGGTGGCCACAGAGACCCTTTTTTTTGGCTGATGGGGATGTTTGTGCTTTCCAGCCGCTCCGGGAGCCTCTCTGCACGGCTCTGAGCCGCACATGTGCCACGGGCGTGCAGGGGCTCAGCCTGTTCTCCTCCAGCATCCCCTTCCCTGGTCCCCCGGTGCTGCAGTCCTCCCTTCGACAGCCCCCCCCAGGCGATGGGCAGCTCTTCAGGCTCTTGCTTGGCAGCTGGGTCTTATTCCTGCAGATTATCTATCTGGGTTTGCACAGAGGGGTTGATACAACACTTCTGGGTGTTTTTTCCTTCCCAGAGTCCTCTGGAGCATCCCGGGCTCCCTGAGGGTTTCTCACACAAACCTGGGCCCCTTGGGTACAAGCCAGTCCCTTTTTCCCCCAGAGAATATCCTGTAACCATCCAGGTGTTTCTGTGCTAAAGTCGAGGTCATTTGGGGTTTTCCGTGTTTCTCTTTGGGAGTTTCTCTTCTGTTGGAGATTTTGCTTTGTTGTGATTTTGGTCTCTACTTGCAAAGCAAATATCATCTGCTTTATTTCGGATGTCTCCAATGGGAAGACTTTGCCACATGATGGCTGAGGGGACAGAGAAGCGAAAACTTTCTTTTTCTCTAATGGAAGAACTTCTTCGTGTCATAGAAATAACCCGCCCTGGCTGACCAGACGGCCTTTCTGTCTCTTAAATCAAAGGCCAGGAAGTTCAGCAGGAGCTCCTGGCCACGAACTGGCACGACCACCCCTGGGAGCAGACCAAGAAGTTCCTGAAGCTTTGCCCATCCCAGTAGAGGGAAAGGGAGGAGAAACCTCCGTAGATAAAGCAATGCCGGTGGGACGTTACAGCATTGTGTCTTGGATGCTTCTGCCCGTACCCATCTCGGAAGGGGACCGGGTGTGCTTTGAGGCTCGAGGCCGGTGACCCCCACCAGCAGCACGGACCCCGTGGGTGGACAGTGTGTGTGACCGTGGGGTTAAGCATCACTAACCCCTTCGTGGAGCCGCAGCTGCCTCCGGGCACTGTGACATCTTGTAGCCATGAATTCCTCCCTCGAATAATGAGCTGTAGCTGGAGGGAAGGAGAGTTTTCTTCTATTTGTTTTCTTTTGTCAATTTTTAAACCCGGTTGCAAACGCTGCTGGTAATTAAGGGCTGTCTTGCCATTTGGGTGATGTGCTGAAGTGCAACCTCCTGCTCCCAGCCAGATGCTCCACAGCAAACCCGTCCTGGAGGAGAGGCAAATTTTGTCTTCATTTTCTTCTTTCATATTGCAACAAAAAGCTTCCTATCCTAGGTGGCCTTGGAAACCTCTCCTTATTAAAGACCTCCTTGAAACGTATTATAACAGCCAAGGAGGGTGGTTATGAAGCACAAAAAGCCTGCGGAAGAGCTCATTAAAACAATAAATTACAACTAATTAGAATAAATCAAGCTAAATCATCTCCAGTGTGAAGGTAAAATGAGGTGTGAGTGAGGGTTTTTAATATGGCTGGTGCTAATCCCAGGCTCCTCTTTAAAGTGATGGTGAGTCCTGCTGCAGCGACGATCCTGCTGCTGGGACCGGGGCAGAAAACAGACCCAGACAAAGGCGAGGGGAAAGCGGAGCTAATGGGATTTTTAATTGTTTCCTGATCTGAGCTGCCCCTCTGTAATTGCAATGGGTTTGGGGGTAGTGCAGCATCTGCAGTGGCTCACAGAGGGGCAGGCACAGGTTGAGGTGCTTGGGTTTGCTCACTTTGGGTTTTTTTTCCTCTTTAATTTGCGATGTGCAGAGTGGCTGTGGGGTTTTGTTCCTCCCTGTCATATCACTTCATCAGGCGCAGCCACAGCTAAATGACTTCTCTGCATAATTAGCAGTGAGATCATCACGACCGCCTTGGCTTGGAGTCATTTCTCCTCCGGTCTCCAAAGAGCTGCTAAACACAAGGGAGAGGAGGGAGGTGTGTGGGGGGAGACAGCAGGATGGGTGCCCTGCCTATGCCCAGGCACCCCCAGAGATGGGTGCTGGAGGGGGACACCTTGGACCCCTGCTCCTGCACCAGCTAAGGGAGGTTTGGGAGATCTTGCTGTCCTCCTCAATGACAACGCTCGAGCCAAAGGTCCCAGGAAGCAAAGACCGGCATCACCAGTCTGACCCATCCCGAGGAAGGGGCTCACCACCAGCGGGGCGCTGGGGAAAGCCTTCTGCAATGTGTTAAACGCCCACGTAGGACATCATTGACCAGAAGGTCTTTGAGCTGCCAAAGCAAAAGGTTTCCTGCTGAAATGAGTGAATCGCTTCTGAAAGCACCTGGAAGCGGGCTCGGCTCTTGGGAACGCGGAGCCCAGAGCCAGCACGGGCGCTGGTGCCACAGCCAAGGTCAGTGGTAATGCTGCTGGGAGAGCATGGCTTGAGCCTTCCTGCCTGCTGCTTCCCTCCAAGGGATGAGCACTACTGCCAGTGCTGGAGAAATGTATTAGTTTCATTAAGCTTAAATGATTAGCTCCAGGCCTTGATAATGATACTTAATGGATCTAATATTTTTTTGGTGATTATGCTGTTGTATACAGTGGTGTATATCATTAATAACCTTCTTCAAACCTCCTTGCTTTCACTGTCACTAATTATGTTCAAGCCCTTCTTATGCCTAAGCCCAATTAGCTGCCTGTAAAGAGGCTTTACCCCATGAAGAATGCCCGGCTGTGCCGGGAGGCAGATGCTGATGTCTTGGGTTACTGGGCAGAAGAATGCTGGGATTTGGCTGCAGGAGCCACGGGCTGGATCCTGCAGGGTGGTCAGGGCAGCCATGGTGGTTGCTGCTTTCTGCAGGAGGTGGTGGAAAGCCTCGGGGCAGCTCCGCTCTGTTTAAAACCCCTTTCTCAGTCACCTCGAGTTCTAGAAGGGGGGTTGACAGCAGCCAGGGCTGCCCCACGTCCTGGTTTTTATCACCTATTGGTGTCCTAAGGGAGACGATGGACAGTAGGAGAAGGTGGTGAAGTCAAACATCTCTCACTGTTTTTCCCAGGGGGTGATAACGAACACATCAAGGATTCAGTGTTTTCTCAGGGAAGGTGTACCAAAGCCCGGGACTCTCCTGTTATCGCTAGATCAAACCTGTGTGGTCCTGATGCTGGATGCAGCTGGGCGGAAGAAGGAGCCTTGCCTCCGTCTCCAAACTCTCCCTGAAACGTGCCGTCGCCCCTGGGAGGAGTAACCAGGCTTGGCTGCTTCTCTGCTCCTCCCTGTCTGTGCCTCCTTCCCATCCCCCTGCGTGTTGATTAATCCATTAGGATTAACCTCTCTTTAACTCCTTGATTAGCTGCATTTTAAAACTTCATTTGTTTTCCTTTTTCCATCAAGCCAGAGCCAAAAAAAGAGGCCAATTTGCAGTGATACTGATTTACTGCAATTTCTGAAAATCAGGGTGAGCGCTGGGAAGGCGTGCTCGGCATTTCAACTCCTCCCCAGCGAGCTGCAAGAGGCTCCCTCTGGCAGGAGCCAACTTTGGGAAGAACACGACAGAACCAGCACCTACCTGAGTTCCCAGGGCTGTTTTCTGATGGTATCGATGCAAACCTGGAAGATGCATCCTGCATTTCAAGGACTGAAAATGTCCTGCTCCGTACCTTGGGGAAACTGAGGCCCTCATGAAGCGACACACATGGGCTAGCAAGGCTGATCCTTAGCCCTTAGATGGCTTTTTGACCCTTGGGAACATCCATTTCTCCACTTGAAATATCCTTGACTTCCCTGAACTGTGCACGGCAGGAATTTCTGAAGATGGGGCTTCGTGTTTTAGGATCACACAGGGCAGTAACGTCATTGCTTGGCCTCATCCAGACCTGATTTGCCAGGTGTAGACCCAGTCCTGGGTTTACTGAACCTGAGTTTAGCCCATGACCTCGGTGAGCTGCCAGACCCCTCCAGAGTGCAGGGGTGTCTGACAACAAAAGCTTTGCCCTTCTGTGCTGGGAGCTTGGCTTGGCTTTGCCTGTGAAGCTGGGGCAGCTGCCTTCCTCTGCCAATGCAGGAGCCATGTGGGGAAAAAACCATTAATATCTTCAAAAACAAGCAAACCCACTGGATTTGAAACAAAATGTCTACTCTTCCCAAACACCTGTCTTTCCCTTCCCAGTGTTTCCCCTGGGAAGGAGTGACTCCCTCTCCATGCCCAGGGCTGTCTCAGAGAGCGGCCAGTCGCTGCGTGTCCCATCTCTTGCTGGGCACAAATCATCCCCTTGATGAACTGGATGCTCCGGAGTTATTCCTGCTGTGTTTATGTGATCATTAAGCTTTAAGGTGACTAACACTAACCACCCGCTGACCTGCACTAACCCTTCGATTCATTCTTCAGTCACTTCTCTGGCTGTGAATTGATGTCTGAGCTCAGGCGCTTTCGGAAGCGGTCGGCGGGGCTGGAGGGGAGCAGCACGCCGGGATGCACGGAGGCTCTGTCTCTCCCTCTGCCAAGGAGGGACAGGGACAAACAGCTTTCACAAGGCTGGAGAAATTGGCTGAGCTGTGTTTCGCTGGCCATCGGAGTTTGCCCCATGATTAGGGGATCCGCTTATGCAGGCGGGGGTCGAGGGTCTAGCCCGGAGCTCAGCAAAGCCAAGGCTTAGAGCTGGGGTCTGGAGTGTTTCTCTCACCTGGCCGATGGCTGGGACCAAGGGCTGGCTGAGAGTCTCCCCTGGGGCTGGGGCACTGAAGGAGATGGCTTGTGCTGGCACCTAAACCCCTCTCCTATGGAGCTGGATTTTGGGGTTGGCTGTCTGCAAGGAGCAGCTTTCCTTGCAGAGGTTTGGGGTATTTAGGAAGAGCTGAGTGCAGCAGGGACATCACTAGAGCCCTTCTCTTCCAGGCTGCCCGCTTGCAGGATGCTTATAAGCGACCCTTGAGATTTGTCTAAAGTTTTGGAGTAGCTCAATGTGTTTCTAAGCTATTTTGGGGCGCATGAGTGGGAAATACGTGTCATGGACACGTTGACCTGTGTGCACCCATATGCAACAGCCTGTGGGTTCAAGTGTTTAGGCAAGCAGGTTCAAAGCTCTGCAATGGAATCTTCTTCCCATTACTGAAGCAAAACAAGGCAAAACCAAGCGGAGAGCTTTGCCTCACAGGACTGTGGCGCCCGAAGCTGGGCTCGCCTGCACGGGTCGTGTTGGAACTGGGAAAGTCTCCTGGGAGCTGTCTGTGACTTGTCAAAATATATTATAAGCTGCAGTTGAGGTTTTAAAAGCTTCACATTGATGCACAATTTAGGGGAAGCATCTTGCATTTCTATAGCTATACAACAAGATTTTCTGAAATTGCAATGATATGAGAAAATGTCTTTTAAAGTGGCACCCAGATGGCAGGAGGAAATTGTGCTGTTTGAATTCTCTTCAGATAAATTGAAGCTAAAGGGATGCTAAAAATTTTATAGTTTTTTTTTTCCCCCCCTTTCACCACCTGCTACTGAAATGACACAAGAGGAGTCATCAACAGAGCAAGTGAGATCCTTACGGTGTACCGCTTAAGAAACGGCCTCATCTCAATCCTGCATATGACGGCAATTAACACTGAGAGATCCCCAAACCTGGCAGTGTCAAGTCTGGGCTCCTCACCTCCTCCTCTGCAGAGGCTGGGGAGCAGGAGGGGTTGCAGGATTCGGGTTCCTTGGGACCTTTGTGTGACCACGGCGTGAGCCCAGAGCAACGGGGGAGAGGCTGTCGGACCCAGCAGAGCGACAGCTCTGGGGATGTGCGCGAGATGCTGCTCCTCAGAGTAAGCCTCGCCATAAAATTAAGAGTCCAGGTCAATGCAGGCAACCTTTGTGGTAACAAACCTCCCCACCCGCTCCCTGGGAAGGTGGCTCTCAGGGCTGGGATTTCTGGGGGGGGGGGGTGGTGCCCAAACCCATTTCTAAGCAAAGAGAAAGAGTCGTAGGCAAACCCCGGGTGTCAGGACTCAGCCTTGGGGTTTGCAGTGTAAGCGAGATGCAATGGCTGGAGCTGTATTTCTCTTTGGAAAGCCACCTCCCCCAGGATGCATAGATTCCCAAATGTAAGAATGAAGCATTTGGCTATAAATTTACCCTAACGCCAGCCATCCCCAGAGCTGTGCTGCTTTTGGGACAGACTCTGTCCCTCTGGCTTTGAGATGATGCTGTGGAGCCTCCCCAGCATCATTCTGTGGGGCAGCAGGCATTTCTCTCACAGGATTTTTTTCTTTTTCCCCCTCCTCGGTATTCACAAGCAAGCAGCATTTTAGCTCCTGAGCTAAATATGTCACTTTGTCTTGTAGTGGCTGCCAGGTTTTAAAATGCTGGCAACCTGCGAAAGCACTGAGAGGACAAATGCCAATAGTTACGCACCCGTCTTTACACAAGGAAGAACTGAGCTTTGTGGCTTTTTGTTTTTGTTTTGAAAGTAAAATTAGTGTGTTTACCCCGGTCGTTTACTTAAGCTGTTAGTCATGGCAAAAGAAACGTGTGCGGGCTGGTTTGTTTCCTCTGACCGGTCTCGCTTCTCTGGGGTGGGCTGGGGTGCTCAGGGGAGACCGTGAGCAATAGCAGCAAATATGCAAACATTGTTGTGTTGCCTCCCAGGAGAATGTGCTGGGGATGACAGGAGAGCAGTGCCGGGGTTCTCGGGAAGCCTTTCCCCTGTCCGTACCTCCCTCCCCGCTCGTGCCGGCAAACACCGATGGGGCGAGAAGCCATGGTGCCTGAGCAGAAACTGCTGGGTCAGAAACTGCTGCTTCCAGCCCCATTCAAGCCTGGTCTGCGTGGGGCAGCTGTCCCTTCAGCCCATCTCCGGGCAAGCTTTTTTTTTTATGTACACGTTGTGGCAGATGGGTCCATCCAGCAGGCAGGGTGATGCTCCCGATGGGTGGTGAGATGTCTTTGTGCATAAAATGAAATGGAGGTCGCAGGTGGGGCATGTCGCTGTGGTTTTTTCCAGTGTAGCGGAGCACTTCCCAGCTGGGATCTGGCTCAAGTGTTGGGAGAAGAGATCTTGGGTGAGATCCCAGCAGTTATTTCAATGGACTGAGCCCGCAGGGAGCACCTGCTCGCCAGCAGCATGGGCTTTCCAACACCCAGCAGAGCTGCAGAAAGCCGTGAGGGCTGGGGATAGGTATTTTTAAACAACCTTGGCCGGGCAGGCTTTGCCAGAGCGCTGCCTTTTCTTGTTATCTCTTCCTGCAATTACAGAATGATTCAGTGACAGCTATCCTGCGGTTTAATGCAAGAAGCTTCCTGCAGGTACCGTGTGTGTAACACACAGCAATGCTTTCTGATATGACACGGTACTGTCTCGTGTTATCACAGCTTGAGATGTTCAGCAAATAATCCGAATCTTTCCTTCAAACGCCAGGTTATTTTGGAGGGGGGTAGTCATATTACCTATTATACTCGTGAAAACAGATAATAATAGTAATACCATTTGGTGGAGCGCTGTTAATGCAACAAGGCTGTCACTTGTCACCAACAATGCTGTGTGTGGCAGCCTGTTAAAAAGAAAGTCAAAACAAGGCTGGCAGCAGCCAGCCTGAGTGCATCGCCGTCACTGCCAGGGCTCTGTGAGCATGATTGTGTTTCCTCCATGCCGGAGCCAGCAAGGATGTTCTGTACGGCAGAGCTATGCTGGTTTGGCTGGTGCAGCCCATGACGCGCTCGCCGGTAGGGCAGTGGTGATGTCCTGGCGTGCTGCGGCTCGTAGGGACACCGACAGCGCTACCCCAGGTCTCATGTTCATGAGTCGTCGTCTTGTTTTTGGCAGAGATGCTCGCCCCAAGCTGGGCTGAGCCTGCTCTTGCCGCCCGCCTGTCTTGCCGTGTGAGCTCACTCCCTCCTGAATCCACGTGCTGCTTAGAGGCTGGTCTTGTCCGATGGATCCCAAATTTCTGCTGGGGTCGGTGGATGCTAAATCCATCCCATGGGATGTGTGGGGTGCAGGAGGAGTGGTGGGCATGTGAGCCCCTCAGCTTTCATCCCGCAGGACGGGCAGATGCTGCCTCACCCTGATGCCCGGGCACAGCCGAGCTCCCAGACCGGGCAGCATCGCCTTGTGGCTGGTGGTACCAGGCACTCATCTTTCTCCCCCCTCTTTCCTTTAAAAAGGATATTTCAAACGTAAAAGCAATGTGAAGACAGGCAGTTACACATCTGGAAATGTATCATGAATGTAACAAGGGTATGAGAAGGTTTCCGTAGGAATTAATCTCCACTGTATTTGTTCCATAGCGAGCCGTAAACTTTGCAGGGTCACAAAAGTATCTTACTTTTTCTCTTGAGGAATTTCAGTACTAACCCAGTGCATGCTTCCCCCAGCTGCTGCCCCGTTCGCTGGGGGCTTCAGAACCCGCGCATAAGCAGAGCCTGCTGTGGGCGGGAGGATGCTCACTGCATCCGCAACGAGAGCCACAGCAAAACCCTCCCCAAGCCTCAACAACTTCAGCATCTTCTTTTTATAATGGAATGGAGAATGGAAAGATCTGCAGAAGTGAAATGTCTCTCTCAAATCATCAGGTTATTTTTATGTGCATCTATATTTTCTTATGTGTGTGTAAATACCTCCCCCACATGCATACTTTTATCTCAAGGAGTGAAATAAAAATAGCTGGAGATTGAAAGGGGAGCAGGCGAGGGGGCGGTTGTGCTTTTTGGAAGACTCTCTTCAAGGTTCGGAAACGGCGAAGCTGTGGTGATAACGTGATCTGACAAAACCTCAGCTTCTCTAGGCCTGTGAGGAATGGTGTTAATGAAAGAGATCTTAATGACTTTCCCTCTATGTTTCAATTTATTCTAACAAGCTGCAGCCAGGAGCGCAGACTCAGTGTTGCACTTGAGGAAGTTTTGACAAGCTCTGAGGAGCCAGCTGCACGCGTGCTGGGAATTGCTGCTCAGGGGGTCAGAAAAATAACTCCCATCCCGCAGATGCCGGGATGGTACGGAGGGATCCGCCGCCTCTCTGGGCTGATGGCAGCGCTCACTTTGCCTTCTCCAGCCACGGAGCCCGGCTGTTTTCCCACGCCAAGCCCCAGCCCCGATCCTCTCTCCAACCTTCCTGGTCGGAAAGCCCAGGTTGGGCAAGTCGCTGGGGAGATGCTGCGTGATGCTGGAGGAGAAGAGGAATGTGCTGCAGCTTGGTACAGATGTTGTATAGGGTCTTCTTTCATTTCTTCCCCCCTCTAAGTAGGACAGCAGCAAGGAGAGATTTCTGACAGCTTGAGCTTTGCGAAGAGGGGAGGAAATTTCCGTAGGGAATGCAAAAAGGGGAGGGTTATGTGGTCTGGCAAAGCTGGTGCTGCACAATCCAGAGCCTTGTGTGCCTCAGCTTAGGATCATTCATTGTCGCTGCTTCTTTTTTTTTTTTTTTTTTTTTTTTAATAACAAAAGAAGGGTTATGAAATACTTTGATGTGGGAAGCTGCGTGGCTGGATGGCAGCGTGCATGGGACAGGGTGACGTTTGTCTGGGCTGGGCCCCTCTGACCCTCAGCACCAAAGAACCAGAGCGTGTTTGGCAGGACGGGACATATCCAGTGCCCATCGCGGCGCTGGAGCTCAAACTACACCAGCTGAACTTTGGCCGAAGCCCTGCCCTCAGAAATAAAACCATCGTGTCTAATAATACCCGGGCTGTAACCCGCTCCTGGCGAGCCTCTGCCAGCTGCTGCGGACGAGTCATCGAGACACAGCATCGTGCAAAGTCACCGTCCCCGTCCTGACCGGCGGCGGTGAGGTCCCATGGGACATGCATGTCCCCTCTCCCAGCTGTTCCCTTGGGGTCCTTATGGGGGTGGGAGTAACTGGGCTCGGCGTGGGTAAAGCCTCCTCCTCCTCCACTTTGGGAAAGAGCTGGGAGGATTTCCAAATGCCTCCATTTGGCAGCTAATCCCCACCATCCCAGCAACACGCTGGAAGTCGATCTGAACAAAGTTCAAGGCTTCTGTCCCTATAAATTGCATTGCTGGTCATCCTCCCCTGTACAGCATCTCCCAGCTGCTGACGATGTCCGATCCATTAATTCCCAGCAAGGCTGATGTTGGATGCAGGTGGGAGATGATGTGTTGAGAAAAGCTGAATAAATTATCATTATTCTTTTCTTGTAACCTTCCTGGCTCCCACAACGCCCATGCTGCACGCTGCCATAGCCATGGCATCAAAGCAAGTGCTGGGGTGTTGGCACAGGGACTCAGGCAACCCCCAAATAGCTTCTGCAATCATTTGTGCCTTCGGTGTTCTGTGCATGGGCCTGTATGCTGGGGCAGTTTACAAGTAAAGTCTGGCAAAGGCACGTTGTTTTTAAAGGCAGCTCCTGGGGGGGTTGGCAATGTCCCACAAACCTCTTGCTGAGCAAGTTCCTGGCAGTCACGGAGGTGGGACGGCATGGTGAGGGGCAGCATGGCCTTTGGTAGCAAAGCATTGCCCTACTCCAAGTTTTGGGCACAGGTTTGCTCGGTGCACTAAATTCCAGAGCTGCTTTTGGTCCAGAGCGGCTCTGGTTGCTGTCACCAGGGCTGGTCAGACCATGGCCAAGCTGCCAGGTGCAGTTTTGGTGGTGGCCTCTCCCCGTTGACAGTCAGAGCTATTCCCTCTGTAGCAAAGATGTTGTCAGTGCAAATGTAAGCCATTTGTTTGGTTTTTCTTTTTTTTTTTTTTTTTTTTTTTTGCAAAAACCACTTTCTCAGCAGCACCTTTTCCCATGGCAGAGTGTGAAGCCCTTCCACAGTGGGAGGAAAGCAGGCGGCAAGCGGGTTTTGGCTCTTTTGGCAAGCGGCAGCAGCCCCTTTCCCCTCCTCACCCACGTTGCATCGGCGCTGTGAAGACACTTCTCACTTAAATGGTGTGTGCCCACAGCTCCTCTGAGTCACAGTTGTTAGCAGAAATCTCATACTTCTTCATTTTTTCAAGTAGAAATGTCTTTGGAAAAGGGCATTAAATAAAACACTTGACTGAGGTCCCAGTGGTGACTAATTCCCATGGTACGCCCCGCTCCAGCGTTAATCCTGCTGAGCTCATTGCAGGCTGGGGGTTTGCAGGGATCCTTGCAGGCAGAGGAGCAAAGAAAAATCTGAACATTGCACAAGAAGAGCTCAAAAGGGGCAGGTGGTGGTACGGTGGGGACAAATGCCAGCACCCTCCCTCTGGATGCTGGCATTTCCTGGGGAGCGCTTCGGTGTGAGCTGTGCAAAGCATGGGGTGTATCAAAACCTAAAGCTTCTTGCCCAAAAGTTGCTGGAAAGGTTTGAGGAAGGGGGAAAATCCTCTCCGTGGAAGAGCTAGGAGGGGATTTTGCCCCAGCAGGGACGTTCCCTGTCAAGGAGGTGGCAACTTGGAGGACTCAAAAAAGGTGACTGTAAATCTGTATTTGTAAACATGCTGCCTCCCACCAAACAAAAGCTGGCAAACCCAGAGCTCTGCTGAACAATTAACCCTCCCAAGCACACCTCCCAGGCACGTTGTGAACACCGAACACACAAACCACGCAAAAGCCCCCGGGCCGGAGCAGCAATGCTGGGGAGAACCAGTAACCACGCCAGGACCCCAGTGCCAAACCACAGCCCCCAGCAAACCTTCCCTGTGAGTCCCTTTGGGCTCGGAGGAGACGAATAAGCGCAAATCTCCCCAGGGCCAGGATGGGACTGTTGGTGGGACCGACCTTGCCGTGCAGCCAGAGCTGAGCACTGCCGTTGCTCTGTGCCGGATGGCTCTGCACAGCCACGCCGGCCACCTCCGCAAAACAACCCCGGCTTTGTTTGCTGCTTGGGTACCAGCTGAAAACACAATCCTTGGAGGGGACTTTTGCAAGATGAAGCAGCTCTTCCTCCAGCTCTGCTCTCCCCCTCTCTACCTCGAAAGCCCCAGGAGCTGCAGAGCAGGAGGCAGCCTGTGCACACTGACGACGAAACGGCTGCAGGACTGGGCATAACTAATTAGAGTCTCTATAAAATGACATCTATTTCCACAGATGGGAAGCTGCTTCCCCTTTTTATGGCTGCTTCAGTTAATTAGTTATCTCGGAGGTTGCATTTGCATTCCCGGCTTTGTGAAATACCCTTTTGTTAACTACTTTTCATATACTTTTATGAAGTCGGCCACTGAAACGGGCTCATTTATCTCACCAGTGACAGGCTGAGAGGCTTGCCCAGAGCTGTGTGCCAGATGCCAGGATTGTAAAATAATGTTTGGCTTGTCTGGTGTTTGGAAAGGAGACAGAAGGTGCAGGGCTGCGAGAGGAAAGTCCCAGGCTCCTAAAGCCAAGGGCTGGATCTTGACAACTTCTACAAAAATGTCCGATCCGTTGCTTTTGGGCAGCTTGCAGGAGCCGGGGAGGATGCTCTTGTCACCAGCCCTGGGCTTGGATAACTCCATCCTCATCCGACGGGAGCGGGGTGTGAGCATCCGATCTTCTCGAGCTTTATCTGCTGCATCCCTCTTCCAGCAGCGCTGGGTGTGTGCCTGTCCCCGTGGGCAGGGAGGGCTCCTGGGGACCCCCCCACGGCGCCAGGCAGCGCTGTGGGGGGGTCCCCAGGAGCCCTCCCTGCCCACGGGGAGCCTGGGGACACCCTAAAGCCACTGCTCCAGACACTTTGCACACTTACCCTCCATTAGCAAGATCATGAGCAACAGCAGCACTAATCGATCACCGTCATTATTGCTAGGAAATGTTTGCAAAATCAATGTTTCCTCTGCAGCGTAAGCAATCGGGGCTTTTGTTGGGCACGTTTCTGCCATAAAGAGTGGAAAAAGCTGGATAACTGCAAAATACGATGCAACAGATTTCCTCATTCCTGGCGGCACAGCTACCTTCTCTCTGTGCAAGTCTCTGCAAACACTTGAAGCAACCCAGCACGCAATAGCATGCGCTGCCGTATGGGGAAAACCTTCCCAGGCCACTTGCATGTGTTTAGGGACCATGCAAGATGCCCACAGCCGTTACTGCAGGCAATATTTCCATTTGCCTTCCCCTCGCACCTACTGTTCCACGCCGGTGATGCGTGAACATTACTAAATGCCCAAAACAGGGCAGAGGAATTGGGCATGCGCTGCTTGTGGTGCCGGATTTGTGCTTTCAGCAGGTTCTGGTGCTTTATGCATTGCGGTCAGCATGCCAGGGCCACAAAGCCCTACACCAGGGGGCCATGGCTGGGTGGGCTTGGCTGCTCTGGGGCATTTTCTAGGGACCCTGAGGGATGTTACGTTGAAAAAAGGGAATCCTGCCATGGGTTCAGCCATTCCTCCATTCCAGGAGAGTTTTTTTGGTGACGAGAAACCATACCTTTAAACTCAAACTTTGAAAATTCAGAGCACAGCCCAATTGTTGGGGAAGAAATAAAGCCCAAAATATGTAAATCTCTTTATTTTCTGCACCACTGAGTTTGTATTGGCCTGTTAGTTGACAGTCCTGAAGGTATCCGCTGGGATACAACTATTATACATCCAAACTGTCATAAATGGAAACATCGCTTTGAAAGACAAAGGGTAATTTATTGAGAAAAGGGTGTCATTTAGGTGGAAGGATGGAAGGAAGAGAGACAGTCGCTGCAGAACTGCCAAGAGAGAATACCAGATCCGCTGATAGTCAGGGAACAGCTTTGAATTTCCAAGGCTGCCCTTGAGGGATAAGAAAATAAAAGCTAAGGACAAAAAAAAAAAAGTCTTAAATACAGTGACAGCAGAAACCTGAAGGATCACAGTGAAAAATGAGACTTTCTCCTCTCTAACAATAACCAAGAAAAAGATAGGAATGTAATTTGTAAAAGCTGTTAAATTGCCACCAAAAATTGTAAGCTGAATGGAGAAATGACACGGAAGGAAAAAAGAAACAAATGCATACCTGTCGTTCCCAGAATATTGCTTGAAAATGGGACTAGATGATGAACAGGGTGGAGGAGAAATGGAGCTGAGGAAGGGAAGAGCTGGGAGACGTCGCCTAGCTCAGCTGGGTGACAGGAGCTGGTCAGTACAAAAGCTTTGCCCAGGAGCCTCTGTGGGCTGCAGGAGGAAAAAGGTTTTGCGTGTCTCCAAAAACACAAACCCGTAGATCCATCTTTTTTGTTTCTGAATAAGGAAATGGTACTATGGAAATGGCATTATGGAAATGGCCCCAAGGTTGGGGCTCCGGAGGGAACTTCTTGCCAGGAAAGGGTTTGCAGGATGGGCTCCCAGTGACAAACTTTGGGGGAAACAAATTGCAAACAGCATGATGGCCTTGTAGAAACCACCCAGGGTGAAAAGACCTCTGCAAGAGCCTTGTCCCAAGCCGCCCACAGGGTGCGGGTGCCCATGCCAGCAGGATTGGGGGAGCCCGGGTGCGAGGAGCAGGGTGGGGAGACCAAGAAAGACGGGGTGTCTCCAGCACCAGCAGGACGTTGCCCTGCACACGTCCACTCCGGGTCCTTCCCAGCCCCACTGGTCCCTGAGCATCCTGACAAAGCCAAGCGGCACTTTGCTTATTTTAAGGCCATTAAAAAATGGATCTGCTGGGGAAGCAGAGTGTGTTTTGGGCACAACTCCAGAGCGTTACAGCAGTAAAGCCTGCAGACTGTGGGTGCGGGATGGCTCTCACGTGCCCACCCCGATCCTCAGCAGCATTTGCAACATCTGGATTGACTCAAGTTAAATTATCAGAGGGTGCCGGGGGGTGACATGTCGCATCTGGGGTGCTCCTGCTCTAGGACCCCGAAGCCCCTGGCAGGTCTAAACCTGCTGCAGCCAAAGGTTGAGCTGAGGCTTCTTCAAACACAAACCAATCAGCAAAACCAATCAAGCACTGTTTTCTGATGCAAAAGCATTGCTGTATGGATGCAGAAGCACATTTTTAGGCATGAAGGCTGCTTCCAAATGCCACTTCTACATTTTTCACGTGGTGATTGTCTAGCAGATATTTCCCTTAAGTCCCCAGAGCTGAAATCCCGGTGCTAGATGAGATGTCAACATTTGTGTTAGGGAAGTCATTGAAACTAGTTCTTTTTCTCAAATGTTTTAGTTGAAAACATGCTCGTACACGCAGGTACAACAAAAGCAGGTGCTCAGAGGGTCGTCATTACCAAATTGTGATATTTCCTGTGGCTGTCTCAAACACTGGGTGTGGGAATATTTCTTTTCAGCTGGAAACATCTATGATTAAGCTGCAGCCAATGAGAAAAGTAGCAGAAATTGCATTTCCAGCTCCACAATTTAGCAGATCCATGTGTGAGCAGCCCTGGCCCCAACCCGCACATAGGTGGGCAGTTTCTCCTGAAAAACAAAGGAGCGCAAGACACCAGGTTTTGGGGAACAATTCAGCCTGCAGAAAATATAAAGCTGGGGAGGAAAAGGAGGTGGGGGGAACCTTCCCAGCTGCAAATGTCCCCCACGTCCTCCTGCAGCCTCAGCGCCGTGGAGCCCCACAGCTCCGCTCCTCGGGGTGCGGCTCACGGCTTCTGCCCTCTCATGTCTGGTCACATCACTCTAAATCAAAAGTTATAATAGCAAAGAGGTGTTGGACAGATTAAAATGCAGTGAAATAATAGCAAGGGTGGGTATTTTCAGGGTTGAGAGGAAAGACTGGGGGGGGAAGGAGGTGTTTCCAGATATCCCATCTCTTTAGAGAGCTCACAGGATTCAAATGGTTGGAGTGATCTTGACAGGCTAAAAACCCAATCTGCTGGAAATCATATACCTCAAATAATGTGCTATTGCTGCTGATCATCTGTGTTATTTTAGGGCTGAATAGATACAGTATTAAATTCATCTCGAGTTCTCATCTGCCACCAGTTACTGCTTGTTTGACAAGGTTTGAGTGAAGTTTGAAAGGCTTTTACTGAAAACGGTTGTAGGAGGAGTGAGATTTGATGGGTTTTCTCAAGGGCTGAGCAGCATCTGTCCGACGAGCCTGAGGGGGCTGGGGTTGCTCTGCCACACACCCTAAGCTGCCGCGTGGGAGAGAAGCCAAGGATTATATTTAATTAATTGAAATACTGATGAATATTGCTTTTACTGTTATAATGACATTCAGGTCTCCCACTTCCAAGTGCTTTAACCACTGCACCTTCCACCGGTGTCATGAAGTGATAAAGTTCTGTTTACCTAAAGGCAAAACATGTTATTTATGGCCCTGTCCTCCCTCCGACACAAGCTCTGGTGTCCCAACCTCGGGGGGGAGGGAGGACGACACCTTAGCTTGCCCCTCAGCTGAAAGAAAGATGAAAAAATCCAGCTCCGCAGGCAACCTCAGGCTTGGAGAAACCCTAACCTCGTTACTACCTCCTGGTGACCCCCAGCGTGGGTTTTCCAAGAGGAATTCCCCGCCCAACACACCCCACGCCGGCCTCTGGGGGCTGAAGCCAACGCTCAGCGTGGCACAGCCACACGGCGCGGCCTCATCCCTAAAGCTAAGCGAGCAGCTACGTGGGCCACGGGGCACCCCCCCCCCCGGCGCAAATCTCGCTCCTCAGACACCCACGGGCCCCACAGCCCGTCTCCCACTTCCACAGCCCGCCGCCACGCCCGCTGCTTCGCCTCACGCCGCGCCACACCCCCCCCTCCGCCCCGGCCCCCCCCCCCGGGGCACGCGCACGCGCGCGGCGTTTCCCGGGCAACCGAGGGACGCGGGACCGTTTGGCCGTTAAGCGTCGCGCGGGGGCGGCGGCGTCCTCTGAGGCGGCTGAGGAGAAGGGGGTCGGTCCTTCGTTCCCGTTCTCCTCTCCCCCCTCCGCCGCCTCCGCGGCGCCTTGAGGAGGAAGGTGGGGGCAATTTAGGCAGGTCCCTAGGGTTTGGGAGGTGGGAGGCCCCTTGGCGTGAGGAGTGCGGCCAGGGGAGGTCGTGCCGTTGCTAAAAATAAAGGTATAAAGGAAGTTCTTATCTGTAACGCAAGCCCTTCAGAGGGAGGTGCTCTGGCTCTGGGTGTTCCCCAGGAGACTGGTTAGATTTTAGGTGTTCCGGCCTCTCGGGATTTCTTTCTGTTGTTTGAGGGGCTGCTGAGGGGAATGAGACCTCATGTAGTTGTTAGTCAGCAGCAGGTTCTTGTGCTGGGCTATCCTTTAGAAAACTGAAAAGACTTGCTTGAGAGTTTGGGCAGCAGCTGTGTGTTTTCATGACTGAGAAACTAGAGTTTTTAATAACTTGGGGACTAAAACCACCAAGGTTCCCATTCTGGAGCAATGCCAGTACCAGATGCATCTAAAAAACACAGAGTTGAGGCACCTGTGGTAGCAAATGTAGGTGGGAGCAGACACAAGACACCTGTGGTAGCAAACGCACCTAAGAGCAGCAGACTCAAGGCACCTGTGGTACCAGATCCACCCAAGAACAGCAGAATCAAGGCCCTAGCAGCCACTAAAATGTTGAATCCTCGAGAGTTTGTGTGCATTCAGGCTTTGCCTGGCTTTGCTCAGAAGGAGGGAAAGGTCTTGGCCAGAAGCAGAACAATTTACAGAAGCAGTGAACCTCCAAGAGAACAAGTGTTCTGGGAAAACTACCATAGGAGGCAAAAGCAATTCACTCAGGGACTCTTCACTCCCACTGGGAAGCCTTATCGGGAGCTTGGAGAGATTCTCTACACAGACCCGAAGAAACTCACCCTCTACTCTTTGGGGCAGCTTGCACAGGTAGGCCTGACTTTCCTGGTTCTGCTTTAAATACAAAAGTAGGGACGCTTTCTGTCTTAAGTAAATTGCAAGCCCTGTTTCTAGGGCAAGGAATAATTATTTCTGTTTCAAGAAATGTTTGAAACAATATTCCATGCCTTCCTGTCAATAATCACAATCTGATATACTATTTGATGATGGTACGGAGTATTTGTAGAGAAAGCAAACTGATGTATATATTGTGATTTGGGAACTGGCTTTTGAAACTGGTCTTTAAAGCTCTTAATGAGAGCACTTAAAATGGAGCAGAGACAATAGCAGGCTAACGAATGAAAGGGAAAACATGAGATAATGAGAATGTACTTAAGGAAAAATGCTCAGGGAAAGGTAACAAGTCTTGAAAATGGAAGGAGAGAAATCTTACTGAGAGCATAAGGGTAAAGGATGGGTTAAAAAGCAGGGATGATAAATGGTGGCAGTTGAGGGGTGGGTAAAAAGCTCAAAAGTTGAGCATAAGAATGATAGAAAGAGTAGTGTTTGTATTACGTAAGTAGGGGTGACTTCAGAGGTAGTGGATTAATTACTTTGCATTTTACTTTGCATCTGTATTTGTGTTTCAGGAAGGTGTAAGGGAATTAGCCAGGAGTGTCCCTGTAATAGTTTGATTGTTTGTGTGGTTATTATCTCCTGGTCTCCTGGTGCTGCATACCCACTGACTTTGTGGGTCTTGAACTGTCTGAAGTTGCTTCTAAGTTAAGCTTGAATCATTAAACCACAGGAACAAGAACTCTGGTACTGATGCTTGAGATGAGCTTGCAGTGTTCTGCTATTTGTTTTCCTCAATGCTGTTGGCTCGCGCAAGGAGATCTGAAGCTCTCTGAGTTTTCTGTCCTGTGCAGAGAGCAGTTTTCCTTGTGGAAACAGTGAAGCGTCTCCAGCCTATCTGTAACATCAGTCTCTGTGACTGTGAGGCCTATGCTCTGCTATGTGCCTTCTAATGGAGTGCCCAAAGAGATAGTCTGAGAGCTGCAGCAGAAGCAGTGTGGTTATTATTCAGGGTAGACGGAAAAGATTCTCTCCACCCACTACTTAATTTTCTGCTCTGATTGTGTGTGTTGCATTCAGAGCTTAAAGTTTTAGATCAAGTGTTTTAAGTTCTAAATAGACAATGGTTGGTATTTGCTTTATTTTTACATGCTACCTAAAGCAGCATCTTCCTGCCGGTCTTCATTCAGAGGCTTGTTTCTGTAAATTAGTCAACATCCAGCAAGTGTTGCCAGTGTTCTTGTTTTAACCCTTAACTTCTAAAACATCTTTCCTTCTGAATGTTAGAAGTTGTTCTAAAGATTTTTCAACTGTAGATACGCTCTTTAAAAACCTGATAATCCTGAAAATGCTGGTTAATTTGTGGTGGTGGTTGTTTTGGCATTGAAAAATGATGTCAGGATTTGATCCTTAAGGGTGCTCTGAAACCCAGTTGGAACTCAGCTACTTGACCAAATTAAAAGTATACAATTTATACAGAAAATAAGCTATATGTAGGCCATGAAATGCATGGTTGTGGCTTATGCTTTAGATTCATGAAGCTATCAGAGGGGATGTAGTCACACCTGCTGCTTCTTTTTGTGGAGAGTGTGGCTAAAAGCACTACATAGTCTTGAAAATCTCAGAGTAACCACTTTTTTTACCTTTTCCTAAAAGGTGATGGTTACTAAGTTGAAAACCTAAATAAATAAATAAAAATTTCCTGGCAATTAATCTGACCTGTCCTCTGCTTCCCTCCATTCCCACAAACTAGGGAAGGCTCAGGTTTTTGGTGCTGTGCATGCACCAACACTCACTGTTTAAGCTGCCAGTGTGCTCTGCAGAAATCTGTTTATGTGTTTTTCAGAGATACCAGAATAGAAATGTATTTCTATAGCCTAATTCTAAAAATACTTTGTATTACTTGTATTTTTGCTTCAAATGGGTTATTTACCTCATTCCGACCCACACCTAGCAGTCCCCATCATATTGTGCATAACTGAAAAGATTGTAGATACTGGATATGCCTAATTATAGGTGTCTGAGAGCATAACGTTCCTGGTAGTAAAACTCATGATCTCCAATTAATGCATTTGCACTCATGTCTGCCTTCTGAGTTTGCATTTTCTTCACCCACAAGTATAGATGATGATTTGCAATGGTGAATGACAGTAAAATTTGTAAAAAGCAAGATGATGATAAAAGCCCTGTGAATTCAACAGGGCTTGAGTATGCTAGTATCTGCTGGCAAATGCTACTTTCTAAACTGATATTATTTAAAAAATAGATTTTTAAGAGCTAAAAACCTTTGAGTAAGTATGCTGGGATGGTCAAACAAAATGATACTGGCATAGGATGTTATATGTAATAATTGCACATTTAAGATGCTTTTTTATATACTTGATGGCAACAAATGTGTTCAGAAAAGCTGTGCATTCATGGATGCTTTTTGTATCTTTATTAAGTAAATTTGGTATCTGAAAATATAGAGCTGATATTTGAATGTTCTCACTGTTGCGTTGGAAACTCTGCTGTTCTGTAGCCACACAGAGAATGTGGTATCTGTCTTGCAGCGAAAACACTAGGTAAAGCTGGGCCAACGCAGTGGAAGAATTGCATTCCACTGGAACAAAATAAACCCCTTCCAAACTACTAGCAATACCAGCAAGGGATGGGAGAAGCTCAGGAAGTGTAGCATTTGTGTTTAAAAAACAACCAAACAACAAACCCCCCAAACCCCAGGAAAAATACCCACAACAAGGAGGCTTCTTTTACCCATCCTGTACAGTATTATCCAAGCGTAATTGAGTGGCCAGCTTTCACAATGATGCGGATTTTGTGACCCTTATGGCTTTAGATTGCCAGTTATCCCAACTTTTTTCTCCAGTTGTGTCTCAGTGTTTTCAGATGTGCTTTTTATGTGGTGGCTTTCTACATGTGCTGTCTGCTCCCTGCCACTATCTTTACTAGAAAAATCCTGATACGTTGAATGGGCCATGTATTTTAACCAGAGCAGCTACACCAAGTGTGTTCCCAATGGATTTCAAGTTCTTGCCTTTTCAAAACTTGTTGGGGGGTGGGGGAGGAGATTCCCTGTGGGGCTGCCTGGTTCTGCGTTGTGTTAATATCAGTCCATACCCATACCATGAGATAGAGCCCTCCAAGCTTCTATTACAGATAATTGGAAGTTACTTCGTTCAGTTTGAGGTTTTTCCCCTCTCTCTCTCAAAGGTCAGGTGCGCATTGCAGACAGCACTGATTCATTGAAAGTCAAAGAATGTAGCTATCCAGACAGTATTTTGATTTCCTAAGTGTTCAGAGCAATGTGTTAAAGGTCTCTTTCTTATTCCTTAATGTAACGGTGCACGGTGATGTTAGTCACCTTTTATCATGTTTATATAGCTTCTTTCCCTTAATTGCTATGACAAATTCATTTGCAAAACCTCTGAGGTGGCTTGTTGACTTTTTACGTGAAAGAAAGGTGGCCTTTCTGACCAAGCCCTGAAAACAAACCAAGTCCACAAAATCTTGAGTATTATTAGTGTCAAAGCCTGCTCTGTACTTGTCATAAAATTCTGTTCTGTAATTCTGTGCTTTGGGTAAACAGGTCACTAGGTAAGATTGACAACAGCATCAGCAATGAAAGGTTTTAAGCTGGAAACTGGAGAAGAAAACAGAGCAATTTCTTTCAAGAGAAATTACACTGATGTTATTTGCTATTGCTGCAGTTAAAGATCTGTCAGGGTTTCCAGTTTAAAAATCTTGCTTTCCAGAAGACTAAAACCACATTTTTCAAGGCAGAACTTCTAATGCAAAGAACCTTTTTCCTGCCAGCTCTCTGATGTGAAGGTCAATCATAATTCCTTATCACTCTGGGAAGAGCAGGAAAACATTAGTGGTGGGTAGTCTTCCTAGTATCTCCAAAATGGGGAAACTGGTCAGGCCAGACTACATTGGTGTGGTGACATCTGTAATGCTTTCTGAATTGAGTAACCAATATATGGTCATTGATCAACTCTGGTCTCATGCCTGCATCTAAGAAGTGCTATGCCCGAGTCATTTAAAACAAAACAAAAAACCTTATTATACATTTAGAGGAAGCTTCAGAAATACCTTGAAAATTCCTATGTGAAGAATGTGAAATTTCAACAAAATGCTAGTGAGAAAGAGGACAGCACAATATTTCTTTCCATTAACTACTCAACTGGCTTTGAAAGTGAAAAGCTATAAAATACTTCCTAGAGTATTTTTTTCCGTATTAACTATGTGAAGTAGAATATAAGGGTGAGTTATTGCTGGGATGGTTGTTATTCAGAAGTGCCAAAGCATTGACAGAGATGTCCAGGTTCAAGTATATCTTGGGTTATTTTGTTAGATTGTTGGCTGGTGAAATTGAACTCTTCCACATCATTCCACTGCTTGCTAGAGGTAAACATTTGAGTATCTCTTTAACAATTACAAAACACATATTGGCAGTATGAAAGTGAGAATTTTGAGATGTGCTTTGTTTGAAAGGGTTAATTCATATCTGATTAAGGTTATTTGGGTGTTTTCTGCTTGTAGTATTTTGCCAGGCTCATCATGTCATGACAATGTGTCAGCTCACAAATTACGATGTTTATATGGGCTGGTGTTCTGAAAATAATGAAGGGAACAAGGAAGAAACAGGGAGGGTATAGAAGTGATTGTAGCAGTGAGAGTCATACTTTCAGTTTCCGTGATCCAAATTTATCTTGTTTGTCCTTGTGCATTTCTGATGAAGGACTGGGAATGAAGATGAGAAACACAAAATTACACCCAAGTTCTTTTTTTCTTTTTGAAGCTATGACCACGGTGCATGCCCCCCATATGAAAATCAGTGTGAAAACTAAAAGCACCTGGCCATAAGCCTATGTGCTAGAAATGCTCCAGGACAGGAGAGAAAGAAATAGGTTGTGCAAGAAAAGTCAGTAGTTGGAAAACTGCCCTTTATCAATTGACTACAGTTTATGACCTTGCTGTCACCAAAACATATTAGCAATGTTAAGTACAGAGCATGTAAAACAAAACAAGCAGGTGCAAGCACAGTGACACTGTGATTACAACTTCTGAGTTGATAGTGTCACATTGTAAGAAAGATTCTACTACTTGTTACGGAAATGAAAGGGTGCATCATTTTATTCCTCTGAGAGACCTGGCTGAATGTACTTTAATGTCTGAAAGACTTTGTCACCAGTGTGTGATGCTTCCATTTGAAAGCCTACCATACAGTGGGTATATAGGTATGCCTGACTTAGGTTTCCATGGAGATTTCTTGTACCTAATTAACACAGGTGGATTTGACAGGTAGTTTTTCTTTTGCTAACCTTGTCTAGTTTCCTTTTCTTGGTTTTAACAGGTAAAAGGGTGTTATGGGGTTTTTTTGTGGTTTGGCTTTTTTTTTTTCTTTGGTGTTAACCAGATATGGGTTGCAAGGTGTTTAGTTTTTTCTTCTTTCTGGAGTAAACATACAGGGAAGTAGCTGTTCTGCTCTGGGGGCGTGGGGGGGGGCAGAACTAACTGTGGGTGTTATACCAACGAATTTTCCTACAAGCTTCATAACCTTTATCGATAACACATGTGTGCAAGCTCTCAGCATGGTAATCATCAGGCAGAACAGAATTCATGCATGTTATCCATCCAAGAGACATCTTTGCTTCACTTGCCATGATGAAAGCTGATGTACACTTCCAGCTTTCACCAGGGTCGCTGCTAGCAAAAAACAAGTGAAACTCTGGTTGTATGCTTCTTACAGATAATATTGATTTCCAGTAAATAGAATGAGTTGCTCAAGTACTTTTTTAACTGTCTTGTCTTCTATAGCCTTCTACTATGTTAGCAAGCATAACACTACACTACTTTTCCTTTTTAAAAATAGTAACAGATGCATTTCTTGTTGCAAAAGACAAACTTGGAGAATGTTTGGAAATGAACAGCCTAATGGCCCCTCTCTCTCTCATATAGGTGACTTTCTTCTCACCCATCCAAGGAGGCATTGACCCACCAGACATTTGCAATGTAATGATAATGTACCATTATATTGCTGCTTTTATGTACGTGTTATTAAATGTTAGTAAGCCTGAATGCATAAGGTTTGAGGGCATATTAGAAAGTGGCGAATAAGCAGACTGTGGATAATTTGGCTATGGAATAACAGAAGAGGGTATAGCTTTAGGTGACTGAACTAGCGGTCTGGAGCAGTTTGATTGTGTGAGGGTGGTACTAAAAGGAGGAATGGAATGAAAGATAAACAGAAGCTGTGAAGTGAGATGATAGATAATGGTGTTGTCATAAACAGAACTGGAACAGAGAGAATGATATAAGAAGGAAAGTTTGATTTTAGACATTTTATCAAATTTGGGTATATGCCTAAATTGCAATTGCAGATAGTTTTCTGCCTTCTTCAATAAATGTTACATTAGAGTAGGCTGTTAGTCTGTACAGTGGCTACTGTTGGTTTTATTAATTAAGCTCATTCCCCTTTGTTAGCCTGAACCAGAAACCTATTTCTTTTAACTTGGGTTTGATTTTTAAAAGCCCTTACTAAAAAGTTGAAAAATGTCAGTCACACCATTTTTAAGGAACTAAAATTCTTGTTTGACATGTTCATGGACAAAACGGGGAAATATTACATCATATTGCAGCAATTCTAACAAGCGGATAACAACATTGCCGATCAAGTATTTGAGATTATTTAGCAGGCATGGTGAAGCTGTTGTTGATGCAGAATTTCTGAATTTCATTTTTTTATTGTCATCTGTGATCTACTCTTCCACTGTGGTCATGTGTCTGTTAGAAATTCTTGGCTATTTTAGAGGAGCAGCAGTCCTTCAATGCTAAAGTAGTTGGTTTTATTACTGTTAATCATAATGTTTAAGCACCCATGTACTGAGAGTTTTGTTGAAATGTTTTTTTTCATGGCCTTGTGAGACTGACAATCATTACCTTTCTTGTACCTTTGGAGAAAGTGACTTAGAAAAGTGGATTATCTTAGCTAATTGCATATGGAAAGGATAAACATGGTATTATAGTGAAGAACTTTCTGATCCTGAGCTCTTGGTTTTTCCTGCAGGTGTTCTTGTTTTGTCTTTTAGAGTGTGGAACAAAAATGGTGATATAAATGAGACTGAAGATAGGGCATATGCTTATGGAACTACGTTTTTAAGATTGGGCTTTTTTTATTTGGTTAAGAGTTGTAGTATTACTTTCTAACATGAATATTAAATGCTAGGTGGTACTCCTGACCTGAGCCTAACTGTGCAAAAATGTTATGTTCTATAAAAATAAAGGGTTTATGATTGCTAAATTAGTTTGACATATCTCCGGAACAGCAGCTAGCCGGTGAGGTCTGCACAATCTCCATGCTATTAAGTTCAAAACAGTCTAATCAATTTCAAAAGTTCAATTTCTGTTCCTAAAGGCTGCTTCCATAATGAATTAAGGGAAGCATATCAAATGTAATAATGCATTGTTATTAAGGTTTTAGTAAACTTGCCAAATGTCAGGCTGCTGGTACAGTCATGGTGCATTACACTTCTGTGATTACAGCTTGAGTTGTCATTATAGCGAATTGCATTGCTCACCTAGGTTTGGGAATTGATCTGCAATATCATGCCTGGGGCAGGAGAGAAGTGCATTACAAAGGTTACACTTCAGAGTATTCAAAACCTTAGATTTTTAACAGGTTTAATGTCTGCTTCTCTTAAATAGTGCATACAAATAATCTGTAGGTTATATAATGAAGAAATAGACTATTCCTTGTATTGAAGAACATGGTGCTCCTCTGGCTGCAGTGTGGCAGTTAGAATTGACTCTTGCTAACTGAAAACATTTTGTCAAATGACTCCTGTTGGGAGAGAATGGAGAAAAAACATTTTGATATTTGACTAAAAGTTCTATGTAAGAAAGAAATGGTTGTTACTGTTTGTATGATTGGTTTAGAACTTGCACTGGACAGTAATGTTAACGCTCTTTGTAATTCGTGTATGAGTTTCTGGTTCCTATTCCTTTGTGTCACTGATAGCACAAAGGAATGTTAATGCTGACCTTACCAGACACTGGTGGATTTCTCTAATGTCATGTTCAGTGGAGTTAAGTCAGGAATGAATGTATGTGTACCAGTAAAATATAAGAAAATGTTTCAGGTGAGAAAGCAGAGCTCTTTTGTGTACGTCGAACTTAGGAACCTCTCTGTGAATGTGATCACTAGTAGGAAGTGGTAGGTATTTAATTAGGGGTAGGGGAACATGAACAATGTGGAGATTTTTATATTCACATGAGGGGCGAAAAAAATCAGAACTGATGTAGACATGCTGGACTGGATTTGTAGATAGGTTGGGTTATGCTCGTTTCTAGGAAGGTTAATATATTTATAGATCAGTTTTACCCAAAATGATGCCAAAAGCACTTTGCAGACTGAACGTAGAGGTCATATCATCCATCCCTGGTTTACTGTGGTTAACAGAGCAGAGCAATACTACTTGAGAGTTCAGGATAGAAAGTGATGAAGAATAATGTATCCAGTTGAAAAAGGAGAAGTGAACTTAAGTGAGCAGACAGCAGTTTAAGCAAGTTGAAGTTTAGCCAAGGAGACCTTGCTAATTTCCCCCAAACTTTGCATGGCAGAGGAGGAATCATCCTTCTCATACAGAAAGTAACAGTCTTGGGGTAAGTTGATCTGAATGCAAGAACTATGAAACCTGTTCTTAAATTGGAATGGCTTGCAGAGGAAAAACCATTTGTGTAAAATCAGATTTGGTGGTGTTTCACTTTCCTTGAGATTGTAGAATGATGTGTCTTAAATTGCAAGCAGTGGAAGGCAGTGCTTTCCATGGCTAGAGTAGCTTCTTATTCATGAAATGCCTCTAGAAAAAGTGTTGAATGCACAACAGCGATGGCAGGGAGGACTGTAAACAGGGAGAGAAAGACATAATGGAATGTCACTATGTTCCTTGTAGTATAATGTGACCTTTCCATTAAATTAATGTTATGCTATTTGCACAGAAGGAGAGCTAAGAGAGAGCGTATTTTTAGGGGACAATAGTCAATTTAATTAGGCAGCTATATAACTGTCAGTCTTAACATTGAGAGCTCAAAAGCAAGGTATGGGGAACAGAGGCAGTAGCTATAATTTTCCTTTGGATTCTGTTCATTTGGAAAAAGCAGTTACTTTGTGTTATTTGTAAAAACTAGGCTGTGATATTGTTTGGGGTATTTTAGCCTGGAACCTTTTTTCTGGTGTATTAAGAGGGAGGTTTTAACCGAATTCCTCAATGACTTACTGCTAAAAGGTTTGTGTCCCCTCTGCTGACCTAAGCAGGTACAAAAGACAGATTCCACAGTCCTTATTGGTGTGGATGGAATATTCGGATGTTTCATATGCCTGTCTATCAATCTCAGTGGAGTAATCATGGAGTAAGGCCCAGTTCTTCAAGTGAAACACTGCTAGATTTTTGGTCTGCAAGCATTTTGGTTCATACACACCTACACAATTTCATTTAAGGTTCAAAAGATGCTTCATAAAGCAGTTGTGATATATTAAAATTTGTAATCACTCATTCATACACTGCATCCGTTAAAAATCTTACCTTTTTTAAGAATTATTTTGACTTTTTAGTAACTTTTCTTACTCATAAAAGGCAAATTCTAGCTGTATTACATTGGCCTCCAGATAATAATCCATATGTTTGAAATAAAGAGACTGCAAAGCTGTTAGGGTTATTTCTGTTTTCTCTGCTGCAATTAAAGTTAGGTTGCAGTAAATTACAGAACCCACTGAAGCCTCTGGCCAATCCTAGTCTCTGTGAGTGCACTCTACTGTGTCTTTGGCCTTGAGCTTATGCCTGTGGCACTTCTGGGAGGGTGAAATCATGTCATTCCTCATCTGTTAGAGCAGTCCTTGGGCTGTGGTACTTCAGTCCAAAACGTATTTACTTCAACAGTTTTGACCTCTGTGCTTTACTTCTCTCCTGCAAGTACAACCAATGGTTCCCAGTTTCCTCATTTCCATACTGAGCCTTCCATGCTGAGCACGCTGATCTGTCCAGGATTCCTAGGTGGCATCATTTGGTCCTACTATGTGTCAACATTTCCCCCTCGGTGCCTCAGGAACCCTGTGTTTCTGAACTCTGCTCTCAGTTGATTCCTCCCTCTCTCCCCAAAGTCATTCTTTAACTGCTTGTACCCCTTGAATCTGTTAGCTCCCAGTTCAGATAGAGGAAGACTTAGAGCTTTATTAGATAACAAATGATCCTCATAGCTAATTGTTTGCCCTGTTGTCTGGGGAGCTATTTATTTTAAGAATAAAGTTATCTCATAACTATGACCTAAAAATAAAGGACAAACATTCTTTTTCACTGGCGAGTTAATGGCAGAAAGTTAAACCTGTCATGTCTCACAGTTTTAGAATAAGACTTATTCATGTGGTTGAATTCCCCTATGACTAGACTGATACCTTGTGTATTTCTGGTGCTGTCTGAGCCTAGCTGCCAGGTGCTACTGGTCATCTTGATCTCTGGTCTGCCAACTGACTGAGTTGGATACGTCAGAGAGGCTGTGACGCAATACTGCAGGTAGTGAACGTTATCTTATGGAGCCTACGTGCACAACATTTCCCACTAAAAATCACACGTGAGAGCCCAGCAGCAATGTTCCCCTCCTGTCACGTAACCTACTGCCAGACACATGCCTGAATACAGGGGAATAGGAAATAGTAAAGGTCTGGAAGTCTGGTCATTGGTAACTCTTAGGACTAGTACTTTCTTGCTGGTGTAATGCTTTGGCATTTGGTGTAATGGTTTGTTGGCTGGCTGGTGAAGAATGGTGTGACTGCCATTGTAGTGTTCGCTACATATCAAGGTGCCACACTTAGATCACTGGTCGGCCCGGACCAGGGAAAGAGACAGATAACACACACAGGGTGAGCGCCAACTTCCGCCTTTTATTGCGCAGTTAATTCCTTTTATACTAACAAGGGGAGGCTGGATTACAGGTACATCACAAGGCTGCGACTAACCCTCTAACTTTCCGTGACATCGCGAGATCTTCCGAATGCCGAACCCTACATGCCATCATTTCACAATGGTCAAGTGTGACAACCTTAAGCCACAACATAGTGGCAGTTTGTTACTGACAAAGATTTTTGCCCAGAACAGACTGAAATAGGTGGATTGTGATCCATCTGCAGCATAATGACAGCATAATGGTAGGACTGAATTTAAAGAGAGTTTATATTCCCTTCCTAAATATTTTCTAAAGGCAGTATTTACTGGTCTTTATTGGTCTACTTAGTGTTGATCAGTTATGTCAGAGCTAGAAGTGTTTATGACTTTCATACAGTGCATTGATTACATTGACAAAATAATTGAAAATCTGTAACAATTGTCTTGTAATTAAAACCCAAACATATTCTAGTCCAATTCCATTGTGATGGTTTTAAAAATTTGGAAACTGATCTCTCTGTAGTTCTTAACCTGTTTTCCAAAGTGAGCAGACTGATCAAATAAAGGATCTGTTCAGTTGTACAACTGAAGCCTTTTCTCTAAGGAAGCTTCTCAAATACATGGGACCAAGACAGTATTAGCTTAGAGCATATAGTTAAAACATTCTGTCCTTTATGCTGCTTTACCTTGTTGATACTTTGTCTTAGGGTTATGTATTTATGAATTCAAGAAACTGAGAGTCTTTGTACTATAACAGAAACACATTTAACTTCTCTGTTAACACCTGCAGCAGGTGATAGGTTATCTACAGATATGTACCACACACTGGTTCCATTTCTTTTTTCTTTTTTTTTATTAGGTTACCCTGAAATGTTAGAAATTAATTCCTGGAGTCAGTGTCAGCTAAACTGACAGTGGATCAAAGCTGTGAGACAAATTGCTCATTACAGTTCAGGGAGCTGAATCCTCTGTGCAGACAGCTGTACCATCGCTGGAGGGTTCTCGGGCACTTCACCCACAAACTCAGCCTCGACAAATGCTGCCATTGTTGGTGAAGCTCGTAGGTGGATTTCTGTAAAATAAGCTCATTTTGAACTGTCAGAGGCACTGCTATGTCTTGGAATTGTTATTTGGTTGGTTGGGTTTGTTTCTTGTCACCCTGTTTAGAGCTTGTGTCACTATGCAACAGCCTGAACTATAAACAATGATGTTAATCCATGAAAAATGAGAAATTAAACCTTGGCAGGAACCTAGCGATCCCTATCCAGGTTCATCAGATGAAAGCTTTGTTTTTATTTTTTTCTGGCTTTTCCTAAAAGCTCAACAGCATGGAATCCATTCAACTTTGGTGTCTGACAGAAATCACTCTTGCTGACAGTAAGCTCACTTCATCTTTTAGTGAAAGCAGATAAAAACAGTTGTAAAACAAAAAAACAAAAAACCCCACGAGCCTTTTCCAAAATGTCGCTTTGCCATTTCCATTAGCTCATCAGAAATGTTTGAATCCTTCCCTTTTAAGAAAGCTGCTTTGGGTAAAATGTTGTGTATGGTTTTTTTTTTTATTCCCTTCAGGTATTTAACTTTCAGCTGTTTTCCTAAATTAATGATAGCGTATATTATCTATATGAGATCTGAATTTGTGCATGGCAATAAGTGGTAAGTCAGAGCAAGTTAGCCATGTAAGATGGAGGCTCTGGAGTAAGGCTTTCCAGCGCCTATTGGTTGTAACACCAAACTGTATGAATGTAAGTCTTTGTGCTGTTTTGCTCTGAGGTCAGCTGGAAGATACTATTGCTTGAAAACAGCAATTTAATGGCAGTATGACATACAGCCTTAAAACTAATGGAATACAAAATAGGAAATCAAAACAAAGACAATGCTTAAGGAGAATGGGCCACAGATGTAATGCAGTCTGTGTGTGCAGCTGGCATGGCTACCACAAAATGCTTCTGAAAATAGCTGTCCTTTGGAAAGTCAAGTTTGATGGTTTAGCTGTGGGTTATTCCCTTATTTATGTGTCGGATATTAGGAGTTTGGACTGAACTTCTTTTACAAGAAGTGTAGAGTCATTCCTAAATATTAATACTTTCTTTTAAGTCGCAGATAAAACAGTTTACAGCTTTATTTTCAGATAACCGAAGTCAAATCTATGCCAGAATGCTAGCTAACTTAATCTGATGATCCAGCCTATACTAGGTACAAATGAGGGGGATGGGTGTGTGCATGCTTAAGTTTTAGCATGAATTACAAATAGATAATAAAGGGCATTTTTAGTTCAGTATGTTATATCTAAAACCCATGGAGAGCTTTTTGCTAGGACCTTGGTATAGATATAAAGGGTGTTTTGGGCTTTGTATCGGGATTAAAGGATACTCTGTAATCTTGCATAAAACATAGCTGCTAAGATCCTTTTCTTGACATGTTCATCTGTCTCATGTTTATCATGGATGAAGTTGGTGCCAGCCAGTCTGTAGATGCACATCCATTCTGCTGTTGCAGTATGGACCGTATTCATTTCTGTCAAAATATGGATTCAGTCAGGACTGAATTCCAGCAGAGAATTTGACCCTTTAACAAAAATATGCTTGAGTGAAATTAAATAATGGTTCAGAATTTGGTTATCTTTTTGTTTGTAAACTTTGTATTTTCAGTTTACCTGGGGAGAATGTGCATTTATATAGCAACCATTGTATACTTTTTGTTTATTCTATTTAAAGTGTTACTGGCAAAAAATAGTCTTCAACTTGCATGCCAAAATGCATGTATGTTTTAGGGAAGCAACAGGAGTGGCTGCCTGGAAAAATAACAATGGAACTGTCAGTCCCATATTGTGACATGCATGTGGTAAAAAGATGACTTTTTTAGGGCTGGCAGATGCACTCTGTTCATTTTACAGGTCATTAAATTTCTCATTATACAAACTCAATCGTGTGAGTTTTTAAAATATGATTTAGAATATCCAAAAGATTAGATAGTGTGCAAGATAAATGTAGAAGTTTAAATTTTGAAAGACAAAACATGATTTGAAAAAATGATAGATAAATTCCATAATGAACCTACTATATTATTCTCATTGTCTAGCTACTCCATATGAAAGGTTACATTCTGACCTTAGGTATGTCACTGCATGCAGAGTAACAAAAAATTTGTATTTGCTAATCTGCTTAGAGATTTTGATTAATCTATCTGCATTCTTAGAGGAGAGAATCTGTAGCAGAAATTTGTGCATTAGGATATTATCTATCTTGACATGGCTAGAAAACTGCATCCTTTTAAAAATGCTTTAAAGTGCTGTGATAATGGAAGAGAATTACTGTTCCTAAACTTATCTAACATTTCTTTGCAGAAACTTGTTTTTCCTAATCACTGAGCCTTAGCTGTCTTTGGGGAAAAAAATCCCCCCCCCCCCCCCCCCCCCGCCCCAAACTGGATGTAATGTTTGTTTGCCAAAAGCTCGAGATCTACAGATAACAGCTACCACTTTGGAAAAAAGGAGTTAGTTTTGATAACTATTTGGCCTGAGTAATAATTCACTTGGATTTCTTACTTGGAAAGCAATCTGTTAGCACAGCTCTCCTCCACACAAGTTTTCTTAGGAAAGCCATAGATGGGAGGAAGTGATGTTTAATCAGCTGAGCTTTCTGTTAATGTTGGCTTTCCATTGTTTTCTTCCACAGAAACATGAGTCATTGTGATTTCAGAATAACAACATTTAGACTGCCACTAGTGAGCTGGGAAGATACAAGTGAAACAATTGCTCTAACAAGCACAGGCTTACTCTTTCCCTATACATTTGACATTTTCTTCTCCAATCACAATATTGCTGTCTAGGCTTTCCAACACCTTCAGGCTCCTGTTACATGAGGTTTAGATATTACTCAGCAAAAAAACAGAGCTATGAAACAGAACACATTAGCTTAAGCATTTATCCTAAGCCTAAGACACTGCTATTTCTCTAGAATGTGTCATAGTCCCACAGCTAATTCTAGACTATCCATATGGATTGTCCAGAAATTAGATTCTTGACATATCCTGAAGACTCCTCAGACCTTTAACCTTCACACTGATTAGACTATGCTAGACTTTATAGCTTCTTACCAAACTAGGTATATGGACCAAATAAATTGTCTGCTGCAACAGGGCTTTGGTAAGTATGTATGTTGATGTGACTGAATGCTGCTCAGCTTAGTTCTGAGTAAATCAAATGATCTATGATTGGAGAAGTCAAAGATAGATCTCTTCTGCACAAACCTGGATAGGAAACCCTCAGTCTTTAGCACAGGAAGAAAGTTCATTACTAAGAGACCTTTTAAAGTTTTACTGTGAAAGTGGTTCAGTAATGTCCATTCTTCTTACTATGGCAAGGACAAAGTAAAGCCTAGGATAGAGATTAAGATTATTGGCTTATTTTTGCATCCTGCAAGTATAAAAATACAAGCAAAAATCACCATAGCTATTCCAGTTATTCGCAGCTTTTCTCTAGAGAAGAATCATGTAAAAGACATTTTAGCATATTCCTTGCAAACAAATAGGGTCATGCAATCTGAAATGACAGTCAATTATAGTGTTTTAGACCTCTGATTAGTGCAGTTCTAGCTCTTCAGTTGCTCACACACAAGCACCTAAACTTATTCTACTGTTATCTGAGAGTAACCAATTTTAATCATGGAAATGATGAATACATTTTGTACCACTTTTACTTTAGTACCTTGTATCAAAATAAATGTTTGTTTGACTGTAAAGTGTGAAGTTTTGCAGATGTCTGAGCAACCAGGGTCATAGAGCTCTGGAAGCTAAGACGTTTAATCAAATAAAGGTGTGGTTTTCCATGATATTGCTGTTCCCAGCCTTCATTGGTCCTGCCCATCCTCCTTAAGAACTATTTCCGAAAATCACCTTGTCCTTATACACAGGGCGTGAACCACTTCTGGGTCTGGCTGCCCAGAGATCAGAACTTAGTCTGCTGTGAGGCTTCTAACAAATCATTGTTCATGTCAGATGGCTTCCAGACTTTGGCTGGCTTTGTCTATGTGGAAAAAAATAAGCATACCTCATCAGGTTGAGACATTCTAGAAATAAGTGCTGGGTAGACACAAAGCTAGCTGCTGGGTAGACACAGAGCTAGCTCATGTAATTAGGAACTTAACATCTAGTAATTTGACTCTACCAGGAAAATTCTCTAAGCCCTTTCTCTCCCCCCCTCCTTTCTTTAAAAACCTCAAATACAGGTGGATGCAATGAATTCTAATAAACCAACCTTACTAACATAAGCTATCAGGTGTTCTGAGACATCAGTAAAGCAAAATTGCCCACATAAAGCTGATAATTTTGAACTCTACTTTCTGTCATGAAAGAGGTTTTATAAAAATTTATGGAAGTAAGGGTCTTGGAGCTTGAGATAGAAGTTCTTGGGACTGATCCACTGTGTGTTCTGTTTACAAGGCAAAGCTGGGCTTGCTTATGCATCCCCAATTCCTTCCAGAGGTGAATTTAACCATAATTAGTTGTTCATTCTACCAATAGTTTTGCTGTCCCAATGCCAACTAAAAAGATTTTTCTGCTTTCTTAAGATCAAGGGAATTCTGAGATCTAGTTTGTTTGAAATAATGTCCTTTAGAAAGCACAGCCAGCTCTTTCTTTCCTGTGAGTCTGGCATACTTGGCCAGCTGTTGTTTGAGAAAATTGTGCCAGGAAGCCTGTTATATTGTATTTTTTAATGTGGATTTTTTTTGTTGTTGGGGTTTCAAATTATTTTAGATCTTATGAAAAATGCTTGCTTAACAGTCTTTGCAGAATGATATTTTCTGTTTATCGACAAAACCAGTAGGAGTGGTTCATGTTTGCTCCCAGGACCTCAGGACCTCTCTCTCTCAGAGAATGCATTTCTGCAGGAATAGATGCAGTGATGATAATGGTTGTGGCCCCAAATCCATTTATTTGCTAAGTGGGCTACAGCAACTGACAAGAAAAAAAGACTCCAAAGCCACTTTCGTTTACCTCGGGCTATATAGCGTATCTCACTGCATTCTCTGCATTATATTGTCACTTGAAATTTTTTTCCATTGTAGGTCTGACAGTGAAATAGAGTGTAGCTCATCTTTCTGGGATTTTTTTTTTATTTTTTTTTTTCCTGGGCCAATGATCATACTTTTAGTAGAAGTCACCTCTGTTCCACTGAAAAAGTAAATAACTTTTTAGGCATGTGTGCACTTTAATAAGACCTATTCAAAAACTATAAGACATATATTGCTGGGGGGAAAAATTGTGTTGTAATATTGAATTTTCAATAATTTTGAAATTCTAGCTAATGTGGCTGTGGTTTTAGAGAGCAAAGGCACTGCATTTGCTGGATTGATCCTTCATCGCCATCCTGTCTTTTCTGTCTGTTGTGTAGAGTTTACACATAACCGGCGTTGGTGGGACTGGGATGATATACTACCCCTGTGTGAAGGACTTAGTACTTGAGTTTAAGGTATAAGCTGGGCAGGAGAGGAAGAAGGAATTAGCTACTGCTAGGGAAAGAGTGTATCTCAAAAAGACAGTTTACCGCTTAAAAATCAATGAGATATTGACATCTTCCTAAACCACCTAATTTCTTTACCTTTTTTTGTAAGGTAAAGAACTATTTGGTTTTAAGGCCTCTATTTTTGCTAATTCTAATTTTACTTCTGTGAAACATTTAAGCTATTCAGAGAGCACAGGTTGGTGTGAAGATTATTACACAGTAGTGTACTTTGTCTCAGGCTCCTGATCCAGTTTAGTATTTTGCAGTCTTTTGCCATTGCCAGCTGAAGTAACTAACTATAAGATCCTGTGAGAAAGCAGCAGAGGAATGTCCTAGAAAAATTAGTGCTTAGCTACAGGCTACCTTAATGCTACTTCCTTGGTGCTGTGAAACTTGGTTTCTACTAGAAAATAGAATTTCATCTCGAGCTAAACTGGCTCTACTGCGAAGCAGGATAAAGCAGATAATCACTGTCAGACACCTTGTGAAGGGTTCGCTAATGGGTCGGTTGAGCCAGTCATCCCAGCATATTTGCTATGAATCTAGATGCAGAATTCTGGAGATTGAAAATAGCCATTCTGCTTCCCTCCAAGAAAAAAATGCAAGCAAAGGTCACCTTAGAGTGAAATTTCTTTTACCCAGCCCATAAAAAAAACAGATTGTCCTGCTTACATATAAATGCCAAGACTTTTAAAGGAACTGTTTGAAACTCTGAAGATCTTAAGGACCATGAGGAGTTGCGATAAGACAGAAAAAGGCAGAGGGCAAGGTGTCAACAGCACATCTGAAATCCACTTAAACTTCAGTGCTCAGCATCCACATGAAGAACAGCTGTGGAATGTTAAACTAAAACATGGTTGAGGAGAAAGGAGGAGGTTCAGAAATTTGCCTCCTTCAATGTTCTTCAGTGACACTGACAAATGCTGTAGGATTCAGACTGTGGAAGGGGATCTGGGACTTCCGGACTAAGATGCAAGCTTTTGGCTTCACAGACCTGCTTTCAATACCCCGCTCTTCTTGTATACATTTTATGTGACCAGAACAAGTAACTTATCTCATTCTACCTTTATTCTTCATATATACAAAGAGGATAATACCACACTCCTACTTGACGAGAATGTTGTGAGGATTGATGGCTTAAAGGTGGTAAACTGCTAAACTACTACAGTAATGGGGACCATGTAAGTATTATAGATAGATAGGCTTTGGAGTCTTCACTGCTACTGGATGCTGTTGTAGCCCCTGTAGTCCCTCCATCTCTGCCTAACCAGAAGACTGTCCCATCCATCACACTCAGAGCTTAGCTACACATTTGTGACCTCCAGATGCGAGTATTACTACTCATATCTGGGAATGAAGCCAAAGGAGAGGTAAGATCTTGCTCTGTTTTATTAACACACTGACAAGAATAAGTGCTGTGCCTTAAATAATAAATAATTCCTACATTGGTATTTAGTAAATAAAAGTCAGCATGGGAGAAATTATGGAAGTTCAGAAGGAAACAGGACGTCTTGGCATTTGGGGTATTTTTTTTCTGATCTCTGAGTAATGATGGGACAACTTGAAATTCAAACAACATAGTAAAGAGTTAACAATCTTTACAGCTGAGAACAGTGAGCAGTGGCCAAAACCAACCATTAACTTCTGCATGCACTGCTTGTTTATTGAACTAATATCCTTCACCCTCTCTTTTTTTTTTTTCCTTCTGTAAGAGAAGTGCTTTTATTGTTCTTAACGTGGCTGTGTTCTGGTTTTGTGGTAATTTTCAACTTTGGTGTCCTTTGTCCTCTACCAGGTGGCAGTCATCATGCTTCTTATTCCATGGTTTTTATTGATTTGGTCAAAAGTAATTAAAGAGATAATTTGTTCTCAATTACATTTCCTTGAATTTCCTGAGGCTGGTAACTCTGCTCTCCAGCTGTGTCTTCCCCCAAATTAACTTTGTTCTCACTATGAAATAAAACAGAATAGCATGTTCTTTTTTTGCTTGTTACTTTTGGATTGAATAGAGAGTCTGTGCTGTAGCAGATATTGATCTGATAATTTTATTAGGTACTCCTGCCTTGGTTCATGAACTTTCATGTTTTTAGCATAGCATTCCAATAAGAAATCCTGTGTTAGACTAGCAGAAGTAAGAAACTAATTTTTTAGAGGTCTTTATAGATGTTTCTGCTTTCTGAGTGTCCTTTGTGCCTAAAGGGTTCTTTTCAGTACTCTTGTAATCTATTTTAATCTCTGCTAAATGCAAGAAGGAAGTGAGCACTACTGTGGTGCAAAAGGATTTTCTTTTTTCAGTTTAGCGCAGATTACATTAATTTGTAGTAGAATGGATTTTTGGCAATCCAAAATGCCTTTGGGACACTTGGTCTTCTGGAAGAAGATTTAGCAAGGACATTTGTAATTCTGACTTCAGTAGGGGGAAATATCTAGAAAATGTTAGCTAAAGCTGAGTAATATTATCATTGCCAGTATGCAACCAAAAATGTGAATAAAAGGCTTTAGGAGTGTTGCATGTACCTAAATTACTGGCACATTGCCCAGAGACCATGTAAATGAGAGAAACAGAAGACAGAAATACAAGCAGTATAGAGAAATGTCATACAGAAGTGATAATTTTTTTTGCTTGCTTATTTACATTGACTTCCAATGGCACATTTCAAAATTTTCAAATCATCTTAATGAAAAGAGTTCATGGAGATGATAAAGATGGCAGCTCAAATAATGTAGTTGCTTAAGGGGTTAAAAGTAACGGTGGGGTAAATGCACTGATAACAATGGTAGTACAACTGAGATTAATTTGATCTAATTATTTTATGAAACTTACCAAAGTTGTCAGAATTAGGTAAGTGTTCTTTGGAGACAAGAAAATAAAAAGGGGATTTCCCCAAGGAATACAAGAAAAGGAGGGAAATTGATGAAATAAAAAATACCAAACTATTTGAGCTGGGTTTGCTGTGAAAATAACAGTTTTTTCTGTACATAGGTGTTCCATCACTATAATATCTGAATACTTCACAGATGTTGGTGAAGGAGAAGTGTTATTTTTTTCCCATTTCAGACATGGGGAGTAGAGGCACAATGAGCTGTGGAGTTTGTACTAAAATTCATTGTAGTGTTTAAAAAAAAAAAAAAGGTTCTGCTAGCTGGGATGAGGTGTTAAATGTTTTATTTAGCATGTCAGAGGAAATTTCTGACAGAGGTGAAATTAAATCTACTTATTCCGAATTTCATTCTCATGCCTTCACTAGCAGACAACCTCTCTCTCACTTTTCAGCTGTCTCCTTCCATTTTCCTGATATGTCTATATTGACAGTAATGTGTTCATTGGAGTGTAGAAGACCTAACAGGACTGGAACTCCCTCGCTCATTAAAACTACCCATGGTAAAACAGTGGAATGAATGCCCCTTTCCGTTGATATTGGGACCATTTCTGACCAGACACCAAGGAATGGAAGCTGCTGCAGTAGCTCCTATCAAGTGCTCTCCTTGGCAACAGAGATTCTCAACTGCAAAGTGCTTTGCATTATTGATATGGTACAGCACAACCTTAACAAATCAGGTATCTTGTCTTTGATGCTGATATATATTTATATCTGCAGATTTAGTTGTGGCTTTTTTTTTTTTTTCAGGCTGAAGCACTAAAATAGCATTACTCTTAAAGAAATCTTAATTTTCTGCAATATATTCTTAGTGAAGTCCTTTGCCTTGGAGCTTCTTGTGTTTAATTGAAAATTCTCTTTTGGTCCTGATGTCTGTTCCATGTTCCCACATTGTAGTGAAAGGGCAGAAAGGGTCAGTATTGAGCAGCAGCATTAAAAGAAGAAACGGGGAAAAAAAAATCCTGAGTACTTGGCTAGAATACTACCTTTAAAATTCAACACTTAGAATCCCACTTGCAGAACAGAAGTAGTCATCTCTACATGTAGTGCTTCCCAAAAGCTTTCTAAACATTTTTGTAAAATTAAAAAATATATTTCACCAAGTCAATCTTGCATTTGGATGACTAAATGTTGGCTTGTGATGGGGCTGTGCTGATTTATTTTCATCAAAACACGTTCACAGTTTGCAAATGTAACCATAATGCTCCTATTCAAGTGATATATTAGAAGAAAGAAGAGTGCAATAGGTGTGTCAATCTGCTATTTTTGACAACATATAAACTTAATGAGTTACCCAGAATGAAAAAACTTCAGGAATTGCAAAGGAAACAAGGTTCTTCCACCAGCTTAAACAAACAACAACAACAACAAAAAAAGAAAATGTACAACCTAAAAGCATGCTTATTGTTCCTCAATTCTCCATCTATAGCTGGCAGATACACCACCAACTCAGGCTATTTCCACAAAAAGATTTGGATAAGAAAGCTGGAAATTCTCAAGGCTTACAGAATGACATCTGCAAAGATGACAGGTGTGTGAAATGGAGGGAATGTTTTTAATAAAAGGAAGGATTTGTGAGAGTTGAACAATTTTTAATCTCCAGAATTATTTAGAAGAGTAAGTGGAAGTATTTGGGAATTGTTAGGTTAAAATCTAGAGTCTGCAGGAGGTGGTTTTCTACTGAAACAAGCTATTCAGAATAATTTGTTAATCCAAAAATACTTTAAGAGCCTTCAATTTTCTTTCTAAAGATGAAGAGGACACACAAAGAGGAGCTGTCTAAGGCAGTAAGCAGGAATGCCAGGGCTTCCTGTGTGCCCTTAGCCACCTGTGATAGTAGCACTGAAAGGGATTGCCTCCAGGTCCACTATAGACAATCAGGTGGCATCGAGCTCCACCTACCGCAGTATGGCTGTAGTTCATTTTACCTAGAGCTGCTGGATGTGGTCTCAAGAAAAATGACCGTAATAATTTTCATGGAAAACTTTTGGGTCATTTCCTCATGGAATCTCACTTTAAGATGTTTCATATATTACTTCATAATTTTTGTTGTTTGTTTTTTTTTTTTAATTATTGTTTCTTACATATGGAGTTGTATGAGATTTTGTTACTTCACTATAATGAAAGCCGGAAATGATCACTGAAGCAGGCCTTTTGATGGCTTAAAAGCAAATTAGATGAACTATGATGAAAATCTTCATAAGTTGGAAACATTAAAAAAAACAACAAACAAACAACACCCAAACTCAGATTGTCATGATGATATATTGTTGAGTTTAACAAATTAGACACACCAGTATTGTCATCTTTCATTTTTTATCTGCACTGCAAATTGAGTTCTACTTTTCTATAATTATGTACTGTTACTGTTTTAAGCGCAGATTGCACCTTTTCAATACTTGACATTGTAATGAAAGATAATGTTGTAGAAAAGGAAGCTATTCCCTTCTGTTTCTATGATAAGGCTGATTGAATCACATTATCAGTGCCTGAGTGGAGGGGGTGGTGTTTGTGATACCTCCCTCCCTGAGCAACTGTGCAAAGGTTAGGTAGGTTCACAGCTCTTTTTCCTTTCCTCATGAACTGGCAGAGCTGGCTGGCCAGAGGTAGGATGCAGGGAAATGTTGCACCTGAGAAAACCTTTCTTCAGTGCTCTGTGGCATTAGACACTTGAATATAGCTAAATGGCTCCAGACCCTATACTGGTGGTCAGTGTACTGGTGCTTTCAAGCCATTGAAACCTTAGGGCTACATTCCACCACTCTTTCTTCCCTTGAATAGTAAGTTATACTGAGAGACTCTAATTGGTTTTAATCATGTCACTCAAGGCATTGCCAGCTGTAAAAGCAGTGGCACTTGGCTGTTGTCAACTTTTTGCTGCTTCTGGAAAAAAAAAAAAAAGTGTCAGGAGGAAAGCAGACTGGAAATTCTGCAGTTCCTGGAGTGTAAAATGCTTCTGCTCCAAGTCCAAATCAAATTTCTTCTAGCTTTCTCTTTAAATAAAGATTGTGTGCAGTTAAAAAAAAGTTCCACCAGCATCAGTCTGCTGCATGCTATTCCCAGAGCAGAGATGATGAGAAAACTGACACAAGTTTACAGTTTGGGGTTTTGTTGCTTCTTGTGTTATGGGTTGATGGTGTGGTAGTTCGCATTACAGATTACAAATAGACATGCAATGCAGAGAAGATAGCCATATGGAAATAGTAACAGAAAAGGAGAAAGAGGATTCAAGAATGTCCAAATACTTAGAATTCCTTGGATTTTTCATTGTACTCTCAAAAAAATATGTGCCCTGATACAAGTTAAATATTGCCCCAAATATGAAAACTTTTCCAAATTTAAAACCAAACTGCTTCTGAGCTAGCTTCTCTGAAGGTGTTTCACCTACAAAGTCTTCTGTTCTGTCCATCTGGCACCTTTCTACCTTTAAGAGTACCCTGAAATTTAGAAGGGTAAATCAGATGAAATAATTATTTGTCTTTTAGCATTATTTATGTTCTGGATAGATCATTTGTGTTCATTAATATATGGGAATGAAGTTACAAATATTTCAGACTTCTTATGCTGGAAATGATTTTTTTTTTAAAGGGTTTTGTTTGACAACTCATTTCTAAAATCCAGTCTACTTCTGAAAGCCTGTTTTCACAGACAAAGATATTCAGTATTCAGAATCTCCTTCTTACTACACATAGTTAAAATAAATACACTTTGATCTCTGGGAAAAAATAAACCAAATATTGATGATTAGATTTATGTAATGACAAATACTTAATTTTTATTTTCCCTAGAGTTCAGTGTAACAGATTTTCCATACCAAATGCGTACTCATCCCCAGTAATCTCTGATTAGCATTTCCTACAGGTGAAGTATGGGTGCTGACTCAGGCTATAAAATGATTCCTCTCTTGTTCGACGCATGAATGAGTTTTTCACGATCACTGAGGCGGACTCTGAGGTTCATTGGTAGCCCTCTATAAGACTTGTGCTCCTGAGCAGTGTCAATTTGCCATCTGTCTCTGCTGCTGACCAATCTTGGCCAAGTGTGCCCAATTGCATGAAACAGTGGAGCCTTCAGACTTGTCTTTGACATTTCATTAGTTCATCCTTACACTCTGGCTGCAGAAAATCTTTCCAATACAGCTACTTTGCTCTTAGTACCATTTTGGGTTTGAGTTTGCTCCCCACACACCCACCCCCCCACACACCCAAGTTTTCTACTTGTTTGTGGGCTGCCTCAGTCATTATATTAGAACATTGGTATCTTCAGTTCTCCAGTGAGTGAAAATACCGTTCCTTACGCTTTGAACCTTTGTTCTGCTGAAATGTTACATAGGAACATAAATTCAGAAAGAATTTTGTGCCTTCTCAAGTCAAGATTCCAACAAGCAAAATGCTCTGCTTTTAATTATTATTTTTTTTAAATACTTGAATATTTCCAGGCTTTGCTCTGCTGTGCAAAAGCTATACAGCGTAGCAAGTATTTCAGCCGCAGCTTTGAGTCTGCTGTGCAGCCTTTTTTGTATGTTGGCTCTACCCTGACTATATGGATGCAACTTGCTAGGGCCTCCAGCTTTGCTTTGCTTGGAATCAGTAAATTAGGTCTTTGATCTAAAACTAGTGCAGAAAGGAATTAGTGTTTTCATATCCTTTTAGCCTGAGCACCATACACTGCTGAGTGATCTAAAGTCTTTTATTAATCTACCTATACAATTTTTTTTAATAGGAGGGAATATGTCTTCCTTCCACTTGAATAAACTGATGGTTGAAGGAGTTCTAAAAGTGTACTTGTGCTTGGCTTCAGGGCTTTTTATGAGTCTGTGCCTTCCTTGTGGGTGAAAGCACAGACCCAAGAATAGTGGTCTATCACAGTGTGTATCTTCAGGGAAGAGCAATTACAGGTAAGTAATTTTCTATTCCTGGTTTTAGAAATTGGATTTTCTTTTTATGTTAGGCACAGTAGTCTATATAACAGTCTTCCAAGAGAAAAGTTACATTTTTGGAGCATTTAAGCATAGTAATTTAGAAAGTATGTATTCATTTTGCAAAGTAGCTTGTCAGCCGGTACTTCATATGAGAATCTATTTGCGCACCAAAGTTATTTACTGATATTTTAAGTTATTCTACAATTGACTAGCCATTATTTTTGCTTTAGTTTGCATCTCTGTAGAAAAATTTATTTGCACCACTTAGTTATGAAAACTATGACCTGCTACAGTATGGGTAACTGGCAGTATTTCAAATATGGTTACATGTTTTTGTTCATTTCTTAGGAACCAGTGAAAAAAGATGTGCAGGAAAAACCACTCAAAGAAGTGGCTGAGGTTACTACTAACAAGTGCTCTTTCAATCCAGAGGTGAGACTACTGGTGAAGCTTTGATTCAAGATGAAGTTAAAGAAGGCAACAGACAAACATCATGTTTTAATTATTCATATAGATGTCTGTTTGCTGAATTCAAGGTTTAAAGGATTACTATAGCTAAGGAACCAGCCTTCTGCTGACTGATGAACATTTCATAGGTTTTATCTAATAAAAGTCTTCCTGAAGCTATCAGAAAAAAATCACTGATGATGAAGTGAGATGTAGGGTTCTATTGTAATTTGGTAAAAATAGTGTTCTGAAAATTCAGTTTAGCTGTGTTAGTTATTCCATGTGTCAATTCTAGAAGACTGACCTTTAAACTATATTACAATTTAGCACAGAAATGGCTAATACATTCAAAATTACTTTTTATTTTAAAAAATCATATTTTTACTAAAGTACATAGGTCAATATTGCACATGCTTAGATCTCAAAAACCTGAAGCTGAAAGAGCTGTTCCTTTGTGTGTTATGTAGAGCTGCACAAATTAACAATTGTTGAAGACCTAGCCTATAGCTGGTTTTTAAGCCTTTGCCTGGTGTGACCTTAACCTACAATTTTAAATACTGAAAGGCTTGGAGATAATTTTACTTAAATGACAGTTTTTGGTCAGCACAGAACAGTTACTGTGGTGAGTCTGTTCTAATTCATCCAAGACTACCCAAGCGTATGCTCTATTTCGATGTGTACTTAGCCACAAATTACACTAACTCTGTATTGTTGCATGGCGGGCCTATCTATCCCAAAGCAATGCAGGCCTTGTAAATATGAATAAAATGTTGGAATTAAAACACATTTTAATTTCTCTGTATGCATTTAACAATGTACCTGAATTTTATTTGACAATCCAGCAAAATTATTTACTTTTTCATGATGTTGTCTTTGTTAGCTTATTTAAAATCTGATCCATCTCCTTTCTCTTTAGAACAAAACTGAATGCCAGGCAGCTGATTAGATTGTAACCTTTTTTAAAAGAGAAAAATAAAATGTAAACAAAAGAGAAAGGATGCTACATTTGCAATTATATGAAAACTGACAACTAACACTAATTATTTTTTTTAATTCTTTCTTTAGTTTTTTTCTTTAAGAAAGCAAGCACAAGTGGTAGCCTGACTTTAGCATCCAGTAACATCTCACCTATCATAACATAATATTTGATTTCCTTTTTTATCTAACTCAAAACAGTCAGATTTGTTGGAAGCTAACAAAGTTGAAAAGTAAGATGTGCTGTGGAAGTCCTGTTGAAAGGTGCAGCCTTGCCAGCTGTTTTACTGGCAGAAGCACTCTGGCTTGAATACCAGAAACATTCCACCAACCACCTTCATTTATTGTTTTTTCTCTTTTCAGTTCTCGTTTACAATTACTATTTTTATCTACACATCTCATTTGTTTGCACTTTCCAGAATGTTCTCTTAAAGCTAAAAATGTACTAAGAAAGAGTGAAGTATGCAGCTCAATCTTATCATAGAAGCTGTTGTCCATACAGAGTACCAATTGTTTCAGCAACCAAGAATGGTACACTCAGATATGCATAACAATTTGAAGTAAAAGTTGTAGCCTCTCTTGAGTAGGCAAGCATTTTCTCTACAGATCCAACTGAGATCTGCAATATCCTATTGTATACTCTCCCAGGTGCATAATAAAGGATCTTCCTTATTTCCTTTACCAGGAATTTATTTTTCTGGACACCTTAGGATATTTATGAAATGCACGGAACTGCCTCAAGGAATACCTTGGGCTGCACCTCAGTCTCTGCACACCAGCACTATGCCTTCCAATGGATAGCAATCTAGCCATGTACTTTTTGCACATTGAGCACTGCCTTAGCTGCTTATTTTATTACCTAACACATGCAAAAACACTGCATATGCACAGCATGCAATCATAATTCTATGAAATTGATGCAGCTGTTCTCTGGAAACCCCAAGGGTACTACTGCTAAGCCAGGGCTAGTTCAACAACAAATATAAGCTTTCATCTCCCATGTATTTCAGTTCCATAGCTACTCAGAAGAAAAAATGTTGCAGGCATTTTGAACAATATACTAAGTAGGTGATTTTAATTCCCCTACGTAAAATTGCTGACCTGGTTTGTACACTCTTAAAAAATGAGAGAAAGAAAATAATAAAACCATTATGTTCTGTGCTCTGAAACCAGCTATGTCTGTGGAGCTTTTCTTATTGTTTTGTTTTTTACAGATGTTATTCTCCTTGTTTTGAGCCTGATTTGAAAATTTTTCTGGGTTGGGACTTCTAAAAGATTTTTCTCCTATGCATGCTTTTTGTAGTTTGTTAATGCATAAGCACCCACAGCAGTCATTCCTTAAGTCTAGGCCATTGAACAATCTCTTCTTCCTGTCTCGTAGTTTAATGAAGCTCATGAGTGCTTAACTGCCTGTAAAGATCTCTGTCAAACTTGAAGTCAGCCCACGAATTAAAAGCTGTTGGAACACAGGTACACATGGGCATGCACAGCAGTATCATGTAAGACTTGTTTACATGCTTGTGAAATGACACAATGCTGTCCCAGAAGATGACCATCTCAGAAAATATTTGGTGATTAAAACTGAACCCTGAGACTGCACATACCTTCTCTATGCTAAGCTCTTCTTAATTAATACTGTCATATTTATTTTCAATTTGATCACTTTCAGTCTGATCCACCAGAACCAGTGAAGAGGGTCCCCCCATTTAGAGAAACAGGGAAGGAGCTGAAGACTCTTAGTAAAGCTCTAGCTCACTCAAGGTAAGGGAATCCAGAGCGCACAGAATTGGGCCAGTCAATGCTAATGGAATCTTTGGTTCTGTAGTGGCAGCAGTTCAATCATAGATGAAATAATCAAATGTACTAACAGCTTAGAAAAGATAGTTTACAGTTCTTCCTTTATAGGCTTTATGCAGACTCAAAATGTTGTCAATGCTGTATGAATGTATGAATGATTGATAGCTCTGTCTATATCAATACTATATTGTTTTAATGTTCTTTATAAAGATGCTTGTTACTTCTTTGCAATCTTTTGCATGACACAGTGTTGTGCCAAGATTTGGTAATAAAGTAGTAAAAAAATGAGCAATGTTAGGATATATAATGTGATATTACATGATAGAAAATCATAGCGAAAATATCTACCACTATTATAGGAACACCTGTGTGGACTCATTTGAAATTTACCAACTTGAGTCTCAGGAAGATGCTGACATGGAAGGAATGATTTTTGTGCCACTTACCTTGATGGATAGTGAGCTGTTATAATAAGATATGGATTTGGGATCCTATATACCTTTTAGCCAGCAGAGTTTGGACAGCAACCGTTGTTTTATGGGACTGACCACAGAAAGTAGCTGGGTGCTCATGCTTTTCCTAGAAAGTATCTTCTGTTGCCACTAGACACAATAAACTTCTGTCCCAGCAGGGCATTTCTTATGGTCTCACTTAAAAAAAACCCAAAAACCAGGAGGGTCTATTGGTAATAGGCTTTAGCAAAGAGTACTCTCCCATTTAGGCACTCATACTCTTAAATGTACTTAGGCTGTGTTGTCACCCGTGTTTCACCATAGTCACTGCAGGTGGTGCTTAAGTTGACAAGATTGAGGCTTGAATATGCTTTTCTGTTGCAATCACACATTCTGCTTGCACTCCAAACTTGCCTACAGAGACCATTCACTCTATTTTCTCAGTATTAGCTTAAACAGTTGCTAAACTGCATAATAAGCCTTGCAGTAGGTGACTCTAGGGTTTTCTAAATTTTCCTGGAATCTTCTAACTTTCCTGATGTGAGTGTTAAGCTAAGAAATGAGATTCATTTGCAACTGAAACAGCAAGCAGTAGTACGAAAAGATGATTTACATCTGGCAAGGTTTAGCAACAGCCTGCTGCAAATAAAACTGACAAATTACCACTGCCAGCCCCAGCAGGGTACAGATTACACAAGTGTTTACAAGGTTCCTAGACTTAAAGTCTTTGAAGAGTGTTCACTCAATAAAAGTAGTTGAATTAAAGCAAGCAGCAATAAGACAGACATCTATATAAAAATTATTAATTAGGTTAAATCTAAGCAAATAGGGCAGTCAAGAACACATGATATTGTATTAGCATAATATATTGAAGACAAATTAGGCTCTTGCATTGTCTGGCTGAGATTGTAACTGCATAAAACTCAAGGAAGTTAGAGAAAAGTAGCTTCTTTGCATGTGGTACTGTAGAGGAATCAGAACTTTACATTTCACAATAATGTGTTTTTAAATATTCTCAAATTTTTACATCAGAGCAATTTCTGAATTTTATACTAGTTATTCACGATAACATTAAATTTCACATTCTTCCCTTTTATCTTTCTCTTCCCCCAATTATTTTTATTATTGACTTTGTTAATTCACTTTTAGTGAATTTTTCACTTGATAAACTTGGCCAAAAATAGTAATAAACCATAAACAAAATAATAAATGCTGTGTACTTTGAAGGTTGGATAAGCCATTTTAGTAAAGCATGACTTGTTTTTGCCATAAATCCACTGTTAGTTATGTTTGACTGCCTGCATTCATTGTTTATTGCTAAATTTCAGTGGGATTGTCTCCTCGAGGTCAAGTTAAAGTTCTTTTGATGATAACCTGCCAAAGATCAGTTTACTTCTTTATATATGAGTTGCAGGTGCTTTGGACCTTGCTTTTGGTTGCTTTACATTCTTTATTCTCGAATGAGTAGGATTAAAAAAATACTTGCAAGTGTTCTACAGGATGAAAATTACTATCACCATGGGTATTAAAAGGCTTGATTTTTTAAGTCTTAGCAAATTGATTTGTAGACGTTTGGATGAAGCAAGCTGGACCACTCATTTCATTATAATTTACAGTTTGAATAATTGAAGTGTCAAGGTATTGATCCTAACTCTTGGCTGAGCAGCTAACTTTTTATGTACCTTTGTACAAATCACTTGACCCCTTTGCAGCTCTGTCAAGTAAATTGTAAATTGGGCTTGGAAACTAGACAATGTATCTGAACTAAACTCACTGCATAAATATATAGCTTTTAAATTGATATGGATGGCGGAGTGTGAATGAGGATTGCTTTTATTACTGAAAGCAAAATTATTTTTTTTTTTACATATAGGGGATATTTTTTCTTGCTATTTTCATGTAAATTTTTACAATTTTTAATCTTATTACCACTATCTTACGCTTTTAGGAATGTTTGATAAACCTTGCGATGCCTAGCACTCAAATACATACCAGCATTGTCGTCTTCATCTCTGCAGCACTGCTAGGTGTTAGGTGGATAAATATTATTACTCCCATAGGTAAACTATGAAAGTCACATTGGGGATGTAAGGTTAATTATCACTGGAACATCTACAATTGGAATTTGGGTGTCTCAGGCAACTGAATGCCTTACTTATTCTTCTAGACTTCAGTGATGCCTCTGTTTCTCTGATTTTTATTTTTATTTTCAGAACTAGCCTACTAAATTAGAAGCTTCAGGGAAAGACTTCTTAAGACATCCAGCCCATTAATCTCGGTGAATGCAGTTGTTTCCTATAACAGATGAAGTGTTTAGTCTAGCCTACTTTTAACTGAAAACATTTCTGTTTCCTGCACCACATTATGATAAACGCAGATTTGCCTTCCGCTGAATTTTTAATGGTAATGCAATCTGGAAAACTATGTTAAATGTAGATTTTTAATGATGTGAACAGATTTGATCCTGACGTGTTTTGATGTCATATCTTTTCTCTGAGTTATTAAAAACCCAGATTTCAGTCTTTCAACCCTTCTCACCTCCGGAAGCTAATACAGCTAAAGGGACCAATGAGATTATATTCCTTTATGTACATTATCAGCAGAATTGTCTGTTGTGTCCTGATCAGTTGTACTTGCACCACACCTGCAGAGGATAGTGATGTTGTGCAATTGTTCTTAAATACCTAATTTGGCTTGCAGAATCCTTTTTACTGCTGATGCAGAAGGTGGAAAGAACCAAACTCCATTTTAATATCCCAAGCAGAGTTTGAAGTGCTGATAAGTAAGAAAATACCTACCTGTTAAAGCATCTCCAACTCTGCCATCTTCTTCTGGTCCCCTAAATTTAATTCACAGTTGCATTCAAAACTAGCCTGGGTGGAAATATTCCTGAGCACAAGTTTTCCATGACAGTTGAAACAGATGGAAGATGAAGAAAGGGAAGACTTAATCTTTTGCTACCGCACTAATAAATGTATATTTACTTTTTATATTTACTGAACAGTAAATTATATATTTACACACTTTTGGGTTTTGAAGATCAGAAGCATGGTCAGGGTGTAGTCAAAGCTCCTTAGTACACTCAGGAGAAATGTGCCTTTTTGCTCTTGTGTAGGCAATGGTCACTTTAATACTAGTTTCTGAAAAGCACTGCTGTCTGAATAAATGCTCAAATGAAGTTTGCCTGTCATATTGTGTAATACCACACATTCTTTATATTGTAATCCCAATAGTGATCCTGTAACACACCTGATATAATTTGTTCTATTTACTGTGGCAATTAAATCATGAATCCCACATATCTTATATTATTTATGAAGTGAAGTATGATATGAGCTGTAATGGCCATGGAGAAATTTGATTGAGAAGTCAGGGAAACAGATTTTTTTTTTTTGAAATATGAACTCACTTTCTGAAATGCACAGTAGCCAAATGACCTAGTATGCAGAAAATATCCAACAGAGTTAAAATGTGGAAATCAAAGGTACACGTTAACTGTTTTTTAAATGTTTGTGTTGTGTAAGCCTGGAAGGTCTTTGAGTGTCATTGTATGACTTTTTAACGGTGAAAATGTTAGCCATTCATCTTGAGTGTTTGCACAATGTTACTTTGACTAAATCTGCATGTAGAAAAAAGAAGAGCAAAGAAATCAAACCCACAGACTTTTTAACCAAATATTGAGATGTGAAGTTGGAGGAAAAGATAATTTCAAGTGCAAATGACTGCACTGCTGGTTTGGACCCAAAGGACATGTCAGCAATACTTCTTAGTAACAATTTCGGACAATAGAAAAGGAGCTATTTTAGAAAAAAGAAGCAGAGTGGAAAATGCAAGAAAGAAAGAAAGAAGAAAAGTGGAGTTTTCTTCTCCAGGGCAGCAACTTTTAATTTCAATTAAAGCAGTCAGGCTAGCAGAGCAGCATGCTAATACATACTACAGGGAGTCAGTGAATACAAATGACCTTTGTGGATTTGTTTTTTTGCTGCTTTTCCTCCTCTTGATTGAAAAGGAACACCCAGCAGTTGTCTTAATTGGACGATAATTGATACATATTCACAGGAAGTAGTGCCTATGATCTTGCAGCTTGTTTGTATGAAAGAGTATAATGGAACAAACTGAGGAAGTTTTTTAATGATGACAGTGACATAGCACAGCTGTATGAATTATTTTAAAATTATCTCAAAAATGTTTTAAGAGTCATTACTGGAACAGACTTAGCTGCATTCATAAAGCTTTAATATTCTACCTTACACATTAAAAGCATAATTAAACTGAAGATAAACCTTATAATTATGACCTCATACCTCCTCTCAGTAATACTCTCTTATACTTTCTTGAGTCCTCATGATGATAGAGGATGATGACAGATGCAGAGGTTGCTCAGACTACTCATCTTTCAAAACTGTCAGTCACTAGTGCCAAGTAGAAAGTTGTACCAGCTCTTCCCTACTCATGGGTTGTACCCAATTGCTTTAGGGAGACACCTGCCAGTGTTCAGATACCATTTTACCTAAACACAGGATTAAAATTTAGGAAGGAATTTGCTTATCTTTGTGCAGCATAAAATGAAAAACCATTTGGGAAATCTGTAGATAATGATCAGTCCTTTTCCTATGTAGATCAATAAATGTTACTTCCAGTGGAGATTGCCCATGTAGACACAAAGTAGCTCTGACTTACTTGACTAAGTACTTCCCAATGTCAGATTCAGTGGGTGGAATACAGTATGGCAGAAATGACACTTTGTCCTTGAGCATTCAAATATTTTTAGCTTTGAGCTAAGAATTATGTTTTCATTTCTATTGCTATTCTTTCTAAAACTAAGCAAACCTGAGAAGTACAGCCCCTTTGAAATGACATTCAGCTCTGAGAGAGATCCTTTCTTATTGTTTTGTTCCAATGACATCTGTAAATGGGATCTGGAAATAATGTTAAGTAATCCATGCTTGCATGAGGACATATTGTATGAGAACCAAGAAAGTAGATATCTTTATAACTAATAAATTGTAGGAAGATGTAGGAACAGTTACACAGCAAAAGAGATTACCAAACAAGGGAAGCTTGTAGTTGTTAATCCATAATTAAAGCAGGTTGCCATAAATCACTCCTGTAGACTAACTCAGCCCACAAAGACCGTGCAAGTGTGCTGGAAATACTCTTGTTAAACATTACCACAAAAAACAGTGCTTAAAAATAAGCATATTGCTTCAAATGAGAGTAGCTGAAAATACTTTCTTTGTGTGAAAACGGAGGTAGGAAAGGTGATAGAAACTGGAAGCTGTGCAGTGACAGTCATCTAAGCATAGGTGCACATGTAAAAATGACAAGTTGTGGTCATCCTCAGCTGATGGTGTCTAGGAGTCCACAGCTCTGAGCTGCAAGCTCAAAGGGAAAGTGTCCATGCCATTCCATGAGCCAGTCCAAGCCTTTACTTGCAAAAAGGGCATGTTAAACCTCTGCATTGCATTTCCCATAGTTTGAAGAAAATGGCTCCCATGCATCTGTTTCACTGTGCTGTGCTAGTTAAATAAAACTAAATGTCAAACTGCTGGCAGTTTAACAGTATTCAACTGGATGCTTTTTATGTTTTAAATTAGAAACTGGATGGCTCTTTAAAATGGTTCAAGTTTCCTGAAGGCAGATCTCTAAAAGTCACTCTGCATGCAGAAAGCCCAGCCTCTACTAATGCATTCTTTATGCCTGCAACAACAGTTAGACTGACTGTTACCCCAAGAGCCATTTCTCTTACTTCTTTTCCTGCTAGTGGCTGTGTAGCTGACTTTAATACAAAACCATTTAAATTTTGTGATTGAAATGGCAGCTACTACCAGAAGATTTTAAATGGCAAGAAATGTGTTATTTTTGGAGTTTTGGTTATGACCTTGTCTGTCCTTTCCTGTGAATCTATACTGATCCTATTCTAATATATGCAGACAAAAAAGATGTTAGTGTTTAGAGGTTTTTTATAAGTTGGCATTTCTTAATGCATACCGTTTACTGGAAGATACAGTGGAGTCTGTAAAAGCAGGGAAGAGAGGCAATGTAGAGTTAAGAAGCAAAGAAGAGACTGAGGCAGTACTAACTGAGAAGGTGAAATGTTTATCTGCCAATATTTGTTTCCAATGTATTTAATACTTCATAATGTCAGTTGCTTGGAAACTAGTGTTTTGTGCCCTTTTGCTGCTTGGCAGAAATCACTCTTAATTGGCATGTTTCTAGCACTGTCACTGCTGGCAGTTTGCAGCATTTTTTTTTTTCCACAAGCAAAAATTTTCTTTTACCTGAATGATGGCTCACATTAATTAGACAGCAGTCATGAGCAAAGACAACCATTTAAGTGTATGGATGTATGAATCATTATCTTTATCATCAATCACCGGAAAGGCTGCTATTCCCATCAACATTTCTGCCTTTCCAGGCTGTTCATTTGAGTCTCAATCTCCTTTCCTTTTGTGCAAAAATATGTTTGTGTTTGTTTGAAATTTTGTAAGTGGAAATAGTTCATTGCTTATTAGATTTTGCTGTCTATCTAAACACAACAGTCTAATGCCACATACAAAATTACACATTGTCACTGAATGTTTGAACAAAGCTAACACTTAAAATGGGGTTTCCATTATTTAGTAGTAAAATGTCATTGCTCTGTAAATACCTTTATGTGGTAAAGCAAGACACTAGATCATGGGGAGTGGTTTCTACTTTCACATGAAAATCTTGAACCAGTAGTATTTCCTGGTAGAGGATCAGGGACCTCAGTGAAGTTCCACTTAACAAGCAGTGAGTTTTTATTGGTAATATGAACATAAAGTTATTAATTGTACATTCTTACAGCAAGAAAATGGAAAGCCCAGAAATCTCCAGATGATTTTTTTCTTTTGAAGTTTTAGTAATAGTTTCCCCACAGCTTTGTGGAAAAGAGTTTAAAGCAAAGCCTTGAAATCTCACAGATTTATTTTTCTGCCCTTTATCAGTACAAAGCTGTCTTCTCTGTGCTGCTTTGGAAGTGATTCCCCCACTCACCTTTGTTTATGTCCTTCTCCAGAGACATCAAGAGCTGGAAACCTAAATGTGCCTACCCCCAGAGAAAACTTTTATATGAAGATCAACAGGAATGGGGGTTGCAGCATGGCAGAAGTGGAGGGGGGTGTATGTGTGCATGTTCTTGTGTTCTGGGACGTCTTAAAAGAGAAATTGCTGCACTCCATTCTTTCTAGGTTGAGAAGAACACATTTCCAACTAAAAATAAGCCAGTCTTTTTCTAGGTTGGTTTTCGTACCTCCAGGTAGCCAAATATGTTTGTGCTTCTCAATGTTAGACAACCTCTCCTCATTTTCAAAGTAGACGTTCTGCCTCATTTCACAATGGAAGCAGCATCTTCTACATTTTAATGTCTTTGTAGTTAATTCAAAACCACTCTGAGACATCTTTAAATATGTAGTGATGCATTAACACATTCACCTGGTGACATTTTTTACAGTAGTGTGGGGTGTTGTTTTGACTATTGAAGATCCTTATTTCTTGTTGCACAACCTTCTGTGAACTACAGATGACTTATTTGATGGTCAGATTTTCATGTGATAATACGCATCTTTCCCATTATGCAGATCCTGGAGGTTTTTTTTTAAAGACATTTGAGTACAGAATATTGTACTCATCTTCAGGAGAATAAAATGGGAATCTATATCTGAAATAGTGTGGGTATTCCAGATCGTTTGTATGTTTTCAGCTACTCAAGACAGATGTTGATATGGTACTACTTCAGTTCCTTGCCAAAATGGTTAATGGTTCAGTATGGTAAATGATCGCATATGTCTGAGTTTCTATGGGTTAGTAACTACATTTGGTAGATTTTAATGTCATTATCATCTGGCCTTCGCTGAATTTGGGAAGGGTAGATGTATGAATATTTACCCATTTGGTTCTTGCTGTGTAATTACTCAGCCATTAAATAGGAGTAGTAACCAGTGTGTTGCTGATTCTCCGTTGCCTCATGTATATGTTTGAATCTCTAACATGGCTGTAAACACTACCAAACCAGAATTTGTAATTAATTTACATTAGTATCTACATATTAATTGTGAATAGTTGCAAGCTTTTTCTTGTCTACATGCTAAGCTTTCAAGATATGACCTGAATGCAGAGCTTTATAGTAGGACTTTCTAGCTCAGGCTCACCACCATGTAAACTTAACTCCATGGCTTTCGGTAATTTCAGAAGGTGGGTAGCGTATGCACCCTGTAATAACTCACTGAGTATACTTTAAGTGAACGATGCACTAATTCTCATTTACAATGAGACTGCCTTACATCACTCAGGAAAGGTGTGAAGCAGTCTTAATGTAAATGAATTTGGGACATACTGGCATAGATTACAACGCTGAATGTAAGGCACTAAAGAACTGAGTGAAATGGTCAGCAGCTCCAGTATTTAAGAGAATGGAACAGATTCTCCACTGGTATAAATCAGTATCACTGTTGACAGTTTACAAGAAATGCAGAGTTTGCTCTCCTACTGTTCTGTGTGTGCTTTGTAAATCAGAAAAGCACTGTGTGCATATGGATTTTCTTTTATCTTGGCACTTCCTGCTGTTTTAAAATAATTAGCTATTTAGGTGTTACACCACCTTGTCAGAAGTTAAGGGACGTACAAGAATTACTACAGCTATTAGAATGCAGCAACAGCTCACATGGAGTCTGACGTGTTAATGCACATACACACAACATAGTATTTGGGGGGACTGGAATGATAAAAAATAAGTATCCTAACTGAAACAGCAGTGAGGACAGTAACATTTAATCAATTGAATTCTATGAGGATGCAGATGTTAATGTTTGTGCTCCTGCAGAGATTACTGTAGGATCCCTAATAACTTCAGGTTGTCAGAACTTCCATTTTATTATATGTTCAAAACCACAGACCACCTAGTACCACAGTGCCCCCTAAAACTAGGTAAGAGCATAGATTTCAAGTTTAATCCAAATGAAGCAAGCTTGCTGCTCTCACCACTTCCTTCAGTGGATATTTCTTTGAATTCTTCAGGATCCAAATACTCGTTAGCCTCATTTGAGATTTGTGATGGGGTCACAGCTCACGATGGCATAACTGCAAATAATGCTAAGTGTTCATTTAGAAGAATTATACTGGGTTTTAATCTATGGTTTTAGTCTGTAATGTTCAGAATACAGTTTAGCTGTATTTACTGTAGTGTCAAAGTTATTGCCTCCTATGCTTCCTGTTTTATACAGAAATGGATTGTTGTTTGTGTTACTTTTTCTGCTATCAAAAATATTTACTCAGAATGCTTTTAAGTGGCAGTGTGCATAAAATTGCCCTTGCTTTTCACCTGGGAAGCCTTAGCTCATATTCAGTTTGTCACTAGTGCAACAAGTTAGGCAGTACCCAGCTGATACTCACCTTGCAACACCCACAGCAGGGTCTGGCCTCACGCCCAAAGAGGAGCTTTCACTGGTCTAGTAGGGAGTTGTTGCAGATGCAGATTGAAATGCTTTTATGAAAATATAGGAAATTGTGTTTAGAAAGCCTGTGCTCTCAGTGGTTTTCAGAGCAATGCCACGTTGGTTTCATTTATATTTACAATTGGCTATAGGCCTCTGGAAGAAGGCTAAATTCTTTCTGTATAGCATCTGGAGCAGGAGATGTTCAGTCATTAGCTTTATTGGTATAAAGGCTGTATTCATTAAGAAAATTGAATAAGCCATTTTATGAAACAGTGGCTAACAATTTCCGTGATCAGAGAAATATGTATGTAAATTGTTTGATAGATACATAGTTATTTTACTTACAGCTCACAGTTTTTGTTCACCATGATCATAACATAATGTTCAGCTTTAGAGCGACAGAGAATCAAGCTGGTATAAATACACTGCAACTTCTTTGCACCTCAGGGAATGGGACAGAGGGAGATAAGCAGGAAGAGTTAATGAGACTGAAGGACCCCTGTAACACCACCCACTGCATCCAATATAGTTGCTTAGTACAGGGACAGCCACATGGGTGTGCAGCCTTCTGCCTATCTTTCTAGCAATTCTGTTCAGGCTGGAGTTATACCAGCTTTACTTGAGCAAGGATTTGGCATCACATGTTCAGGAGTGCATGTCATTCCTTTAAACCATCTCCCACTGAATTTGTTTACCTACAAAGTAGATGTGAGGTTGTTAACTGTAAAATTTGATCTTCTGAGACACAAATACACCCTTAGTATGATTCCTTTGAATTTAGTGATGATGACCCAATGTACTTAAATAAGGTATACTTAAAGAGAAGATAAAAACAACTGGTAAATATCTAGCTTGTCTTTACCCTGATGCAAAGGTTTCTGGCATTGTTATTATAGCTTCTTAATCTTCTTCTAGCACCTAAATTATAATTAAGACACATTTATGATTTCCTTTTATTTTTATGAGTCATTTCTCACTCAAAGAAAAGCACCAAGAATCTCAGATCTTAGCAGTAAAAGTTCAATTCCCCGATACTTTAATGGCCTTGTATAACAATTAACTGATGACCTTGAGTCCCTAAAGGATTTAAGGAGTAATTTAATAAGTATGTAGTTACACCAAGCACTAAAAATATGCTTGCTTCTGTATGTGTAGTACACTACTGGGTCACTCCTTTGCACATGTCATTGACCCTTATCTATAATAATATAATCCTGTAGAGAGAACTTGAAGTATTCCATGGTACATTATTACTGCTCAGGAAACTCTTTTGATTTTCATGCTGATAAAGATATTAACTTAGAAAAATAAGACAAATCCTTTTGTCTGAATGGCAGTTGAAAATCTGTGTTGTGACTACAGTTGACTGAAGCTCAATTACTTTAATAAATGTATTCCAAATTTCATCTTGATTACATTTGCATTTTAATGAATGATTCTCACCTACTTGTCAAATAGGCAGCCCAGCTAAATTTATTAAGTTATTGTATAAACAGGGTATTGTGATGCCAGAGTTTAAATGGAGAAATATTTGATGTCCTATTCCAGCAATATACTGTAAATCTACAGTGTAGAAAAGTACGTCAGTGACCTCTGTATTTTAAGTTTGGATTTATTTTACTCTTTTTCCTGACAAGAGTCCGTGAACCTTTAGGGTCATTCATAAATATCCCAGAAATAATTCTATGGAATTATGAGAGGACTTTTTTGGTATAAATCAGGTAGTTATTACAGCTTTATATGCTGCATTTCCGTTAATTCTATGTTATTTCTTTTTCCATACTTGGAGACTGTAGAGATACTTTTTGTAATACCTGGGACATCAAGGAAGTCATAGACTAAAAATATTCATTCACAAGTGTGCATAACGTTTCCTATTCCTATGGGTGTATGAGAGTGATCATTGATTTTGGTATATACATATTAAAGCCTTCTATATTAGATAAACCTTTAAAAAAAGTACTGATTGTACTTGCCATTTATTCATCTTCCTCCAATAATACTGGTTATGGCTGTTAGTCTAAAAGAACTTCCTAGTTTATAATGTATCTTTCTCTATCACTTTCTTTGATTCATGTAATAACCTCATTGTTCACTATTTGTGGCATTATAATACACAACTACAGCAGGGGTTTTGAAGAAGGAATACTTACATTAGTGTGTGCAGAAATGTAGAAAAAGCCCTACAAAGGGGAAAAAAAATTTTTACATACAAATATCTTGAGAGTTGGCAGACAGGAGAGAGAGAAAACTACTGGAAAAAGACATAAAGCAAGAATTTGAGGCCATTAAATGTTTTAAAGTATTCCAAGAGAAGTCTGTTATGCAAAATACTAGGTTCTTATGAAAAACATTAAGCCAGTCTGAAACGACTCTGAAATCCTTATGTTTTTCTAAAGCATGCAGCATTTCTTCTCAGGGACATCTTATTTTCTTATGTTTTTTTGTGGGTTTTTTAGTTTTTCCAAAGTTAGTATAGGAATATCTAGCAAACAGATCATCTAGCTGAACTGGAAATATTTTCAGGCTTGTATTTATAGTTGCTGGACTTAAAAAATAATGTCAACAAAACCAAAAACCCAATCCCCAAACCATTAAATTTTGCAAGCGGTTTTTTCATCAAGGGAAGCAAGGAGGGAGTAAACTGTGCACCCCTCAAGAACTGGTGAATTTGGTGCCTGAAATTTGCAACCTATATGACCTTCAGGTGCTTTAATACCTATCTGGTAAGAAAAGGGAATTATTACTTGTCAGTAAAACAAATAAGGCCCAGCTTTCAAGCCTAGATTATGTTTGAAAGAATCAATACAGCCTCATGATACTTCATTCAAAAGTCAGCAATACATTAACTTAAAGCGGTGTGTCCTATACCTGGATAGTATGCTCGTCTAACTTTGATCAGCTGCTACATTCTTAATTTTATATTTTAATCTAAGGCTGTAGAGTAGTTGGGTGCCATATCTCTTTCACTGCCCTAGCTCACCTTTTCTTTTTCTTTTTCTTTTTTTTTTTTTTTTTTTAAATCTCTGTTGTCATCCCACAGGGAGTGCATCATGGTTTCTTCTTTATTTTCTTCTCTTGCAGTAATACCCTGCCTGTTCAGCTCACTCACAGGCTTCACTGGCACCTTTCTTGTTTCTAACAATGCAGCCTTCTCACAGCGAGTGGAGTTTAGCATCAGGGCAGTGCCTGTCAGGCTGACAACTGAGTTAAGACAGTGAGGGGCCCAATGAGCAATTCGCTGCTATAAATTAGAATTAGGCAGGAAGTTCTTAAATCAAGTAGTGGACAAAGTGGTGTTGAGTTCAAGACATCCAATAGGTATACTGCAGAAGGAAATACTAATGTTGAACTCTTGAATATAGAAGAATATGAAATCTCTGTTAAAAATTAAGTTGGTGGGTATCAGAGAATTTAATCAATTTGATAGTGTGTCTTTAGTACACTGACCAACTTGTGATGACTTTCTGCAGGCATCATATCAATTCTGTGAAGCAAGGTGGAGAATACTTTCATATACTTCACCAAGAATCACTGGAGAGGAATAGCAGACAGAAAGCAGCTCGGCAGGCTCAGAGCACGAGATGGAGGACTGAGTTCCAGGCACCCGAATATTCCTCTGATGTGGAGGAGTCAGAGGAAGAAATAAACATGTAAGTCAATTCAGGGGGCTTTTGGTGGTCTGAGGGCAGTGGTTTTAAAAAGCAACAGTTTCCAGTTTCTGTCATTACTTGCTATTGAGGCAGAATATTACTACTTGTGTGAACTAGAAAGAGAAAATGCTTAAAATCTGGGTAAGCGAGCAGCTGTAAACGTAGCAAGCATGGAAGAAAAATGCTTAAGGTGCTGCTTAAAAAGGAGGAAGTTTAGAAGGCAGAAGGTTAGTGAACTCAAGAGAGGTTTCATAGCCAACTCAGACCTGATTCTTGGAGGAGAAAAGGAGGAGGCCTGGTGAGTTTGTGCCATGCTTTTGTTCCCACAATGGGACTGCAGCATTAAGAATAAAAAAGAATTGCATTCAGCAGAAGTGGCTTAGCTTGGAGAGTGGGTTTCTTCGCTAGTTCAGATCTGTCACTACCTTTTTCAGATTTTCTCTCCATTTGATCATTAGATAGCATTCAAACCTTTGGCTCACGCTGGTCTTTTCAGTGCACCTCTAAAGCCTGTTATAACAATGTAGTTGTCTTCCATTTGTCAACCCTCACTAGGTGGTGAGGTGATTAAATACTTGCCCAGCAGGACAGAGTAGCTCTTCTAGAGGTTACACACCTTTGGAGCCTTATTGCATCAAAAGCTTATCCATCTCTAACAGTCTTTTCTCATCAGTTTGCTGTGGCTTTTGTCACTCCCAGGTACTAGCTTCTTCTCATTCACCTTTCTTCCATGAACTAACTCTCAACTTGGAAAACTCAGTCTCCAGAGTCATCCGAGATGCAATTACGCCCTAGTCATAAAGTGGGACAACAATATATAACCATTGTTAAAAAATAAGAAATAAAATCTTTCCTGTTGTATGAAACCCAGACCAAAAAGCAAACACGTAGCACAGACAGGCTGAGAGATTCTGAAGAGAAAAGTATCATATTTACTACAGTAATATTTAATATCCAGCATTTTAAATGGTCACTAACTGAATAGCTAGGAAAGGTAGGAAAGGAATAGAGTATTACTGAGAGATAGTGTTATGGAAGGAGAAAAGGTATAGGGTATGAGTCAAAGTATTTTGGAATCTTAGCCTCTAATGTCTCCATCATCTAAAACTTTCTTGTTACTTAAACAAGTCACCTACAGCTGTATTATTTAAATGGCACTATGAAGCACTTTGATCCTAGGTTAATGAAAACCACATGAACATTTTAGGTAAACAAGATTATTTAATTTGGAAAAAAAAAAAAAAAAAGAATACATAAGACCTTCCCTGAAAGCTTTTTGTAAACTCCATGTTTATTTTTCTTTTTGATATGTAACTGTTCTATCTACCCATAATTCAGCTAATCCACGTTTATTGCAGACAAATAATTTATTACACATATGAAAAATACCATTGCCTTTATTATTGTGACCATTCAGATTACTGAAGTCATTTATTTCCTTCTGTAAGGAAAGGCTTCTTTCTTCAGCAAGGCTGACCTAAAAAGATTTAACATTCCTCTTTCCTTTATGAAGGTATACCTGCATAGACAAAATTGTTTGCATTTAGGTACAGCCTCTCCAGCAGTAAAAAAGCTTTTATTGGTGCAGAGTATACCAGGCTTGTGGGTGAATACTGACAAAGCCACTTTAATCCTACATCTGCACCAGGGTTTTTGCCAGTTGTAAAAATTTATTTAAAAAAAACTTACAACTAAGCCAAAAATCTACACTAGCAAAAGTTCCTAGTGTAAACCTGATATCCTTTAATATTTTCAATGTGTTGCTTAAAACTAATATTAATTGAGAGTTTAACTTCATTTTAGGGGAAAGAACTCTAACATCTGCCAACATTTCTAAGAGAGAAATCATTAGATCAGATATCAAAATTAGGGAGTCTTATGGAGAATTTTCTCAACTCCAGGATGTGTTGAGTGGGACAGGAGTACACAATGAAATGTGTGTGAAACAAGAAATACGTGGCTTTGGCAGGTGTGCCTTCACTCATTCAAACTGTCCCATGTGATTTACACACATTCGGGAACTCTGCCAGCATGTGTTAGTTCCAGTTGTTATATGTATGCTTTTCTGCCATGGTAAACGGTTTAAATAGGGGCATGGGGCAAAAGCCTAAGTATAAAATACAGTTCATTATCTGTTGTAGAGACTTCACACCTAGCTTTCACAGTCCTGACTTCAAAAATTAGGAACTTCATGGAATAAGAAAAGCTCTGAAGCAGTGTTAGACTGCTGGGGCACAAAATGTCTTTTTAACAAATGATGTCTGGTTTCAGTCTTTCATAGTGGCTGAAACTATTGGCATGATTTTATATGCACAGATTCCAGTGATGGATGTAGGCTTTTCCCACCCCCCTTCCTCTCTTTTCCCTGTAAGAGAAGAGCAAATATTAAGCCTCTACTGGGACTTTTTTACCATTGTTACGTAAGTTGTAGCATTTAATTGTGTTATCAACTATTTAAAATCTATTAATACTCGAAACTTGGTAACAGCTTCTTATCATAAGAGTAGACAAAGTAGAAGTAAATTTAGTTATCCCTCATTAGTAGGAATATGGACTCTGTGAAACACTTTAATGTGTATATAATCGTCCCAACGTCTATTCTAGCATTCTGTTGTTCATTAGGACTACAGAGAAGAGAAAATTGGAAGTGTGATTTGAGGAAGCACAAGACAGACATGTGGTTTTGAACAACAAAGTCTGTGGAATTCTTGTGCCCAATCATCTCTAATAAGTACAAATTTGCAGTTAAAATTTGTCTAAGATCATCTGAATTAAGACCACCACTTCTTGAGGTTTTGTGTAAGAAATTTCTTTTGGGACAGCAGGAAGACCTGCCAGCTTGTATGTTTGTTAGATACCTTCTTTGTTAGACATCTCCTTTGTTAGACAAAACAATATGTAAGTTTATTCATTTCTTAATTAGCTGAAGAAAATAGATATGTTGATCTATATTTAAATATAGTGCTGAGATGCCCATGCCAGTGTTGTATGTACCATTTACAGCTGCTGCTTTGATTTAGAAAATTTGTATCAATGGAATGCTTAGGGCACACACTCCTCAACCCTTGTTCCAAATATTTGCTGGTTTATAGTAGGCAATAGTAAGCTGACATCCCCAAACTGCTTCAGATCTAGAAAGGAAATGTTAATCCAGAATCATTCATTCATTCATCTAGGAAGTCTTTGCTAAAGAAATCTGCATAAAGCTTTAAGACTCACCCACCACTCAGATCTCAGTTAACCTCTCAGCTATTTTGTTATGGTCAGTATCATTTCAGTTTTTTACTAATTTATGATCCAGCATACAATAGTTCATGTTATATTTTCTGTGTGGACCTTCTATCTTCTCTATACTATCAATACATGAAGGCTACAATATCTCACTGTGCTTCTTAAGCTTGAATCTCCATTGTTTAACACCAGGTGCAGGTAGTTATTTACATTTGGGAAAAACAGCTGTAAACATTTTCTTGCTTGGTAGCGTTTTATAAACACTTTGCACAGGTGTAAATGGCCAAACAGGCTTGTGGCAGCTAAGAAACAATGCCCACAGCCTATAAAGAGCTCAGTTTTCTGTTACATTGGTTTGGCCAGCACTCAAGACTCTTTTTTCATTGGGGTGAATCTTTTCAACTTAATCTTTATTGTTTTCTGTGCACACAATATGTTAACCCAGGAAAAACTGAACAGAATTTGAGGCACATCTTGAGACTTTGGCCTCTTGTATATAATCCTACTGACTCCATTGGCATGATAGCAACAGAAAACAAGTGTAATGGAATGTAAGCGGTATCTCAGCATCTTTTCTCAAACAAACCAGTCACACTATTTTGTCTGCCCCAAAATTTGATTTCACATAAATGCTTAATTGCTAATAATAAGTAGTAGTATAAATACATTAATGCAAATAAAACCATATTTATAATTTATAAAGTACTGTAAACATATTAGAAATAAATAATAATTATATATCCTGGTAAACAAATATCAGATTTGTAATACTAATAAATGCTAATAAATGCAGTAATTAAGAATGTAGAAATACATCTAAGTACTTTTTTTAAATGTAAGGAGGAGAAGAGAGAGTGTGGTGATGTCAACACAAACAGTTATATTGGCTCTGTCTTCATTTCACATACTCCTTTTTTTAACTTCGGTCTTTGTCCTTTCCCACAGTTGCTCTCTAACAGAAGGCAACCACCTGAGGAAGTCAGGGAAGAAGAAAAAAAAGATGACCTTACGGTCTTTCACTCCTGTTTATACCAGTGTCTTGTTTTCAAGCCCCCCTGGAGCAAAAAGGTATATTTGAAGGCAAATTTATGTCCTGCCCTCCTTGGTAGGACATAAGCGAAATTCACAGCAACACAGACCCATAACATGTATACCTAGAGCTGCTGTTCAACTGGTAAACACGTATCGTGAGAATTCAGTTTATGGTGAAATAGTCTGTCTTAACTAATAGCAACTGTTAAACTCTAAGTGATTGAATCCTAATGAGTTACTGAAAACCTTGTATGTGTGCATGTACACAAACACACATCATTTGCCTTGTTGATCTTGACTCGGCAAGTTTTAAGTTGTGTAAAATTTGCTGTCGTGGTTTAACCCCAGCCAGCAACTAAGCACCACGCAGCCGCTCACTCACTCCCCCCCCACCCAGTGGGATGGGGGAGAAAATCGGGAAAAGAAGTAAAACTCGTGGGTTGAGATAAGAACGGTTTAATAGAACAGAAAAGAAGAAACTAATAATGATAATAACACTAATAAAATGACAACAATAGTAATAAAAGGATTGAAATGTACAAATGATGCGCAGGGCAATTGCTCACCACCCGCCAACCGACACCCCGCCAGTCCCCGAGCAGCGATTCCCTGCCCCCCCCTTCCCAGTTCCTAAACTAGATGGGATGTCACATGGTATGGAATACACTGTTGGCCAGTTTGGGTCAGGTGCCCTGGCTGGGCATGAGAAGCTGAAAAATCCTTGACTATAGTCTAAACACTACTGAGGAACAACTGAAAACATCAGTGTTATCAACATTCTTCACATACTGAACTCAAAACATAGCACTGTACCAGCTACTAGGAAGACAGTTAACTCTATCCCAGCTGAAACCAGGACATTTGCTTATGTGGTATAGCTTCCAAGATTAGGCTCATTTTAAGGAAAGGCCGTCAATATTAAAATTTTATTTGCCTAGTTAAAAAAAAAAAAAAAAGTAGCCCTATAAAAGAGAGAGGGAGAAGATAGTACTTGTACCATGTATGCTTCTATATATTTTATATTAGTCACTAATACACACTGTTGTGTTCCAATTTCATTAATCCAACTGCTCACCAAAAGTGTCTTTACGTATTTACATTTGCATGTGGAATAAGCTAAAATGCCAAAGATAATCTTAGTTCAGAAAGAGATGGGTCCAACATTTTAAACTCACACACTGCTTTTTCTTAAATACAAAACTTAGAAGCTACTGTAGAATCCATACCGTAAAGGGATAAATGCTGGAATCCTCATAGGCATGAAAGCACTGAGCACATCACCAAGATAAGTCCGCTGAAAATTCCACACCCAAAAATATGCTTTAAGGATTCAGTTATGTATTAACATTACAAAAACCTTGAGAGGTGTCAAGAATTCACTGGGACAATGAAAAAAAATCATCTGCTACAGAAACGCTTAGATGTATCTATTTCAGCTAACATGATGCCAGTTTGTTTCCCTGACTCTACAGTATAACACACTTGTTTCTCCTCTTTGCAGTGAACATCTTTTCCGACAACTGTGTGCCATACACTGGCTTTTGGAAGCTTTGACTCTTGAATCCAACAGTTCGATGCATTCCATATTAACTTGTTGGAATCCAATGTACGTGCATAATGCATGATAGTAAATGGAATGAGGAGTTTGGGAATGTTTGGGATCTTTTGTCCTTTATGTGTTGTTGTTTCTCTTCTTTCAAGTAATAACTATTTGAGTGAAATGTTATTAATTCTGTGCCATGCGACATAAACAAATTTTACATCAGCTTTGCCCCCATGCAGTCAGTAGGGAGTTGTACAGTCAAATCAGTAGCACAGCATGGTTCTCTATTACTGGAAGTTGCAAAATAGGAGAAAACACTGAGATATCCCAGCCAAATTTAGTCAGATTTTTGTTCCTTTTTCTCTTTTGGTTAACAATTATGCAAATTAAATACATGTAGTAATAGATGTATGTATATTCCCATAGCCTTCCCTTGGAGGGTTATCTCAGTGAACTCAACAGGAATTCCGTATACATTATAATTACAGAAGAAAGCCAGCTATTAAGTGATACTTAGTAGCTGGTTTTATTCTATCAATTATGTATGACAGTGATGGGTACTTGTAAAAGATGCATTGCTTTTGAAATTTTATACTGTTAAAAGTAAATATTAATTTAAGTTCCCAACATTTTTAGTCAATATAATCATGTTGGCATAACATGTATTTAAATTATTCATGAGTGTTTAGTAAAACAGTAACAGTTTATGCTCTGATTCGCAGGGCAGAGCTCTTCAAAGCTGTTCTGTTTACTCTGTATATTCTCAGTCAAGACAAACTGTGTCTATGTGTAACAGAGGTGGCGGAGTAGCATTATATAGAATTAGCCTGATAAATTGGAGGAGAGAATCAGTCCACCATGTGTTGTGGATGGGTTTTTCACCCCTTTACATATGAGGACCAACCAATAGACTGGGAGAAAAGAAACAGTTTGTCAGCAAGTCTTACAGGTACAGTCTGACAGCAGAGTATAAATGCATAAAGCTCTGGTTTCATTACCAGGTTCTGAAGTAGTGCAATCTCTTGTTGTATACTTCCTCCTGCTCCCTGTTGCTGTCTCTAACCACCACTCCTCTCCCTCAATGTCATTTGAACTGATCTTCATACACACATACTTCATTACACAGTAACCATGAAAAATTAGGCTTACCTTTAGATCATATAGTCTCTGTCTGCACAAAAAGAGATATTTTTTTTTAAATGTGGTTAAGCAAGTAAGCTTAGAACACTAATCTGCTTTGTAAAACCTTTGATTAGATGAGGACTGAATGATAAATGAGACTACCTCAGCAGCAACCTGTTGTTATACCACAACTGCAAAGACTGCAGCTTCCACATTTACCTCTGTGAACATTTAAACTTTTGGACGAGTATAGGTCTTCATTTAGCCAATAGCATGGAAAAATCAAACTTGTATGAACGTGCTGTCATTTCTATCCATGAAATCTTGCTATACTGGAGAAAATGCTTCAGTATTTGTACAGAGGAAGTTGAGAGCTTAATCTGGCCCAGTACATGCATGATAGTTTGTAGCATGGCTGTGCTTTATTTAGGTTCTTCTTCACTTATGACTGTAACTTACTCATGGCTTATACACCTTGCATTGTCTTTCCATTTCTTATAATCAAAGATATATGTCATAGTAGTGGTCAGCCACTATTCAGTCTCCATTTATTGCATTTCTTAAAAGAACTTATAATAAAAGCAAGACTGTCCAAATTGAAAACTAATTAAATTGTTTTCACTTAGGCACCCTGGTGGTTGTAAAAAAACAGTAAAAGAAATTGAAGAGGAAAAGTTAGCAACATACATGTGGGAGCTCTTTATTACAAACACAAAGGTAACTTCATTGTTAATTTCTTTCTTTGGGACCTAATCCAAATTTCCAAGCATTTGTTTTGTTGCTTAATTGAACTCCATGATATCACATTTTATGCTATGGATCTTGTGACTGCAAGAGCTGGTAAGACTGTCTCTAGGTTTTGAAGAATAACAACCTGATGCTGGGTAATAGGAAGAGCAATGTGTAGCTGACTGAAGCTGTGGCTTGGTCTTAGTGATAAGTACTGATGTGGGAAGAATTAAATATTCAGCTAAAACATAACTAGACTCGTGTTTGCATTTGCCCCCTTTTTTTATGACCCAGAATCATGTAGCAGTACCTATTCACACAAATAGGTAATTTTCAGTCAAATGGGGATTTCAGACTGGTATCCTGGAGGCCTTATTCTAGTAAGTTCTAGTCATGATTTGTTTGGTTGCCTCTTTACACAGAATTTAAAGCTAAATTTGGAAACAAATGCCAAATGTTGAGGCCTTTAAACAAAGTAGGATTCACTTGCCACATTCAAAGCAAAGCCAAGGAAAGGAAAAAACAAGCAATTCAGATGAAAGCCTTTTAAAAGAAAAATAAAGTTAATACCTGAGAGGAAATTAAATACGATAAAACTATCTGTAACACTTGGTAACTGTTCTACTATCATTCTGAAACCAGAGAAAGACTTTTATTTTTGAAACTGCTCAAGTGACTGGAAGAAAATTAAGGGGGAATGAGTGATGTTTATAACTAGAACTCAATAAAGAACCGGTGGGTTTCTCACTCCGTAGCACATCTTACATTGTGATCTTCAACAGTTTGCTTAAACTTTTAGTGCCTTGCTTTGCCCCCTAGAAGGCTAAATTTAAAACGTTTTGTAAAGTGCTTTTAGAACCCCAGGTGAGGCACTCTTAGAAATATGGGCTGTTGTTACATATGTAGGCTATTTGCTCTTGTTATTTGTCAACACCTGCAGCTTTTACCCATGCGACATAATAATTAAAATGATTCAATAGAAGATAATGATTTCTGTTGGGGAATAAGCATCAAAAGTTGTGAAACTTAAAAGACAAAGATTGTGGGTTTATACAAATAGTCTTCCTGCTGTTAGCAAACAGAGAGGAAAAAGTCAGCAAGTCACATAAAAACCAGAGTTGTTTCTAAATAAGAGGCTTTCTGATTTTTCCATACAGTCTTACCAGTTCTCTAAAGTCATGTCCAAATGAACACGAGCAGGAGAAACTAAAGTGCATGTCAGTCTTGATGTTTCTTTTACCATTTGCATTGCTGAGACTTTTAGGTTTTTTCCTCCCTGAATTAATGACAATTTCCTTTGTCATTTACGCTAATATTACTTGAAGATTGCTTTTCATATTTGATATGAAACTTCTAGTGAAAATATTGGGTTCCTTCACGGGCACTTGCTTTATAATACATATTGTTCTGATTATCAAGCCTGTAGAATTCAGTCTGCTTTCAGACTTCAGTTTTACATTCCTGACACAGGAAATTCATTTGCTACGTTATTGGGCATTGGGAGGAGACCTGAACATTCATCAAATCACTGTGACCTATTCTTCCCTGTACGAGAAGGTTGCTCTATAACCAACCCTCTCTCAGCTGCAGTGTTACTTGTTTACAAATTAGCTTAATCTGTTGGCATTAATGCTATAGCAGAGGAGTATTGAAGAAAGATAACAAAATGAAGGAGGTTGTACACAAAAAATCACTAGCTTGTTTGAAATCACTGGAGAAAAATCTGTGAGGTTACAGGCGGATCAGAAAGATCTAATATTAGAATTAGTAACACCAATATGACTCTTTCTTGTCAAGTTGCTATAGAAAACCCTCCTTATTGTTTTTTCTCTATGTACAGAAATGCACCTGGAAAGCACGATACAGTCTACTTAGCAGGAAGATAAACAAGATGTCTACTCTAGGTATCTCTCAGCTTAGCAGTCAGTCATCTCCCCGTAGTCAAACCCCTCGTGGCAGCGAAACTTCCACTGTACTTTGCTCTGAAGACAATGTCAAGATTAATATAGCTTCATCTGATGTTATGAGTGAGTCAGCACAAGCTAAAGAACAACAACCTCTTTTCCCCTGTAAGTTACTTTTCTTGACTGCAATATCAAATGGATTTGCTTTCAGTGTTACTAGGGAGAACCTATGTCAAAGACACTGCTAGATGTACCAGTGTATTTCTCTTCAGGCATATGGAACTTCGTACAAGTCTCTCTGTGACCTCCCCATTAGCAAACTGATTTAAAGACAATATAATCCCAAGTGAATATTAAGTAAGATTTTTAATTAATATTCAGTTACAGCAATTGTATAATCAGACTGTCATCCACATCTGTAAGGTCCAACAGGTGGTGAAAACAGTGAAACTGTTCTCTGCCATAACCAACTGATCTACTGAATATGTATCTGTCTAACTTAGGGGGTTCTGTTTAACTTGGGGGTTTCTTACCCTGTATTCCTCCTACTCATCCATCAGTGATTACTTGCGCTTGATAAATGTGACAGAATAGTTTATCTGTTAGCTCTGCAATGCATTTCAGTACAAAGCTAGGTAATTGTCTTTTCCCTTCCTTCTAAGTAAAGCTGGACCAGAAAACCACGTTAGCATTTAGTACCGCTAATTAGATTTTAATTGATATTTATATTATCATTATTAGGCTGACATCATGCTCTGCTAGACTCTAAATTACCACTCAGTAAGGAGCTCTTGGAGTCATTTGGGATAGTTCTGTGAATGTTCAGTAGCTATCAAAAAGGCAAGAAGAACCCTAAGAATGAAGTGGAAGACAAAGCAGAAAACATGTTGTGCAAAAATACATCTATGTGCTTCTTCAGTTCTGGTCCTTCCAATTCAGACAGGCTAGTATCAGAAGTAGTAAAGTTTGATGGAAAAAACATGGTGAGGTATGTTAGAGACACAGAATAGCTTCCAGATGAGAACCAATTAAATAGACTAGGGCTCTTCAGTGCAGAAAAGAAATGTCTGAATACAAGGTTATGACAGATCTCTGTAACATCACGAAGTGCATGGAAAGAAGTGATTAGAGTGGTTATTCATAAGTTCCCTTGACACCAGATTTATGGCACACCAAATTAAATTACCTGACAGGTAATTTAAAGCAATGGGAAGTGTTTTCATGCATGATTAAACTTAGGAATTCATTGCTACAGTATATATCTGGAAGTATATTCAAGTCCAAAAACAATTTAACTGAATAGAAGAAAAAACAATTAATTGCTCTTAAATGTAAAGGAATGGACACATTCTCTGGGTCTGAAAGACCTTTAGATTCAGGCTGCCAGAAGCTGGGTGGATATATCAGGAAGCTTGCACTAATACCATATACTACCTACACAGCTGCTGCTGTCCATGGCACGGAGCACAGATGAATGGCCCTTCTATGACATGAATGGGAGTAGTAGAGAATTCAAAGCTATAATTTCAAGCAATTTATTTACAGATATAGGTGAACAATTGGTTTGTGGGTGAGATGAGATTTGAAAATAATCTTGAGAGCTGTAATAGCTGGGCGCCTCCACTTGCTGTAGGACATAAAGAAATATCTTGCAGTATGTGCGACGTATGGGAAGGATGTTCAGTGTACCCTTTGGAACAATGTCTATCACACAATTGCCTGCGATTTCAGGGGACTGGCCTGAGTTACCAGTCTGGTCCTCTCAAGGATTACGTTCCTAGCTCTAAAAAATATGGGAAGTTAATTTCTGCAGGTCAGCTCTGTAACAAAGGTTGGATGATAATGAATTCTGAAGCTGCTAGAATCATGTTTAATCCAGGATTCTGATTATAGGATGCTTCATGGACAAATCAGAAATGGATTACAAGTACAGCTGCTCTGTAGCCTTACACCCCAAATTCACAAAGCTTCATGTAACTCATACAGACATAATTTTGAGAGCACATACAACCCTAACCCACATGAAAGCATATAAATATATTCTAGAAGTGGGAAAGAGATTCTGTACTAGGCAGCTAAGCAGTAGATACAGCTGAGTGTGACTCTTAAAGAAAGATTTCTTTTAAGAAAGAATTCATAACTTGATATAAAGCCTTTTGTCCAACTATAATTTAGATGCTGTTGTTTGGGGACTGCTGCTGTAGAATGTCTGCTTATACCAACTTGATTTTTCCATGCTGTTGGCTGAGTGAGAACCTGTACTAGTCCAAAAGTTTAAATGTTACATCATGTTGACAAGGAAAACGTGGAAGCTGCAGTCCTTGCAGCTGTGGTATAACAACAGGTCACTGCTGAGGTAGTCTCATTTATCATTCAGTCGCCACCTAATCAGTCAAAGGTTTTACAAAGCAGATTAGTGTTCTAAGCTTGCTTCCTCCACCACACTTAAAAAAAAACAACCTTTCTTTGTGCAGACAGAGAGTATGTGATCTAAATGTACTAAATCTGAGCCTAATTTTTTCTGATTACTGTGTAATGAAGAATGTATGTATGCAGATCAGGTCAAATGACATACATTTTCTTCACACGGAGAAGTAAAATGTGAGACCTGTATCTGAGAGATTAAACACTAACTGGATTTTATCCTCAAAGCTTTCTGGCCATCAGTTTAGCTTTGAATTCTCAGTCAAATACATGCTTTTAAAAGAGGAGGTACTATACTTGTGCAAAGGATCTTCATTATAAAACTTATACCTGGATTTGGGGTTTTTCTTTGGGATTGATCAATGTCTTGTCAATTGATTTATCATGGTGAGATCCCTGCAAAACAGGTAAATATTAGTACCCCATTTCACAGATGATTAACTAAGAGATAGAAATCAAGGTCAGGTGAAATTACTACTTTCTTCTTTGCTGTTTTTCTCTTCTCTAATTAATGTCTGACTAGCTTATAGCTATGGAGGTTAGTATCTCAAAAATATTATGAATATGGACAGGCTTGAGTATTTGTTTTCCCAGCTTCTCCAAGATGGAGAATTAGAACAGGTTCTAATGCTACAAAATGGAAGGCAGAGAGGTATTGTGCCCTCTGTTTCTGTTGATCAACCAAAAAGAGGTATTGTGCCCTCTGTTTCTGTTGATCAACCAAAAAGAGGAGCTGTATCTTTGTGGTATTAGCCCTGGTTTGCTTCCTGTCATCTCCCTCTAAAATCTGCCAACAGGACTGCTTTCAGGACTGGCTTTAGACAACTCAACTGATCTTGGAGAAAACATCAAATGCAGCCATGGCTTAGTATAGCCCTCTTCCCCCAAGGCACCATTATCTGCACAGTAGATGTTTTCAGATATCCAGCTACTCAATCTGTCCAAATGGTAACCATAAATAGAAAGGACTGGGTTCTTCTAAGAAGAGTTCTGACACTGCATGCCAAGAACAGATGAGATTTGTATGCAGCCTTAGTTCAGTTTGAGCAGAGGCTCCCTGCCTATATTGATGTCAGGTTCCCAGACCCTGTGGGGGTCAGCCTTTGTATTCAAGCTGCTCCTCAGCTCTAGAGCTCTATAAGGTCCAGTGGCGTAGCCAGCATCTTACAGGCTTATACTTTGAGACTAGTATGTGTCACAGTGGAGCCATCATTAGAACCAGTCACTGCTAGAACTTAGGAGTTTCTTCCTGGGACCTTGACACTCTTGAAACTCACCTGGCCACAGCTAATAGAGGATCTTCATTATAAGCATGGTTCTTAAAATTTTAGCCCATTAGCTGGTGCCCAGCAACTTGTTCCATCCGTGTCTTACATTTATACATTCACAGTATAATATTCAAATCTGTACTTTTAACAAGTAGAAATAGTTTGTGCTGCTATTTAACACAGTCAGCATTCAGCAGTCACTTTCTATTATACTATATGGGGTGCTTAACAAAAATGTAGGAACAGAACCTTTTGAATTTGGGGATTACAACTTCAAGGTGTTGAGTGCTCAGTAAAATGTCACTTATTACCATGTAGGACATATTGAGAGCCTCAGATGATGACTTAGAATTTGACAGCTAACACTGGGATTTTTAATAACAAGTGTGACAGTTGTTTTACTGCATGAGTGAGTGGAAGGAATAATGCAGAGAAGATGGCCATCTCAGTGTCTCTCCAGGGGTTTGGCATCAAAGCAGGAATGAAACAGCAGTGGGAAGGAAAACAAAGATGTCAATTTGAAGGAAAACAGTGAGTTAAATTGCCTTTCCAGGTATTCAAGGTAGAGGAGAATATAAGCATTCACATTACAGTGGAATGCAGAAAGAGTAAAGAGTGTTATTAGTGAGAGAGATCTGCTCAAAGATGGACAATCTGGAAATTATAGCCAATGAAGGGCTACTTGAGGACGTGTCTTAAGTTTTAGTGAATGCTGATAAGGAGACACAGAGAGGTAATTAGATACCTGTTGATGTTAAATGTATTAAATTCCATATGACATTTAAAAGAACAACAGCAAAATTCAGAATACTTGACAGTTATGCCAGTAGAATGCTAACAGCACAGTACAGAACTGAAAATAGACTTTCTGCATAGTTTGTTCAAGTCTACCTGTTTTTCTAATACACTATTTTTATAAGCATCAAATGTAAAAGATATTTAGTACCTTCTACTTGATGGATTGGGGGGGGGGTTTCATAGCTGAAAGAACAAAGCTTATGTGTTTCAAAAGTGGTTAATGAATTGTGTGCATTCGTATTTGGGTACCTATCTTGAAACCTCTTTAAAAAGCTGTGCTTTTTTGAAGAAACTTAAATTTTTAGAAATACTAAATAGCAGGTTTCTTTAGGATGTCTCATTCAGGCCAGCATATATGGCATCCTCTCTGCAAGGAACAGAGGAATGTACTATTGAGTTGGCATGTTTCTACAGAACTTTTTTTATCAGCCCTACAGAAAGTCATCCAAATAACACATGAAGAGGTGTCAAAAGATGTCCATAAACAAGAAGATATGTTTAAGAAGATTGGACTGCAGCGGTATGTTACCTGATGGGTTTCTGAATGACTAGGAGAAGCAACTCACCAGGACAGAGCTTATGCTTTTTTTTCTTTCCTGCTCTTTGGTGCTCTCTTCGCGCTCTCTCTTGCTCTCTTCGCGCTCTCTCCTTCCCTCTCACTCTTTTTCCTTCCCTCCTTCCCTTCCCCCGAACAACTGAATTCAGCATGTGGTGAGTTCGGATGACATTTACATTTTTTGGCTGGGTGGCAGAATAGCCCGTTTTACTGCTGTGCAAGCGGTGTGTTTTTTATGGAAAATACCCATGAATCTTGCCTTTGCAAACAGAAGAGATCTTATGCTCCAGCAGCTTTGTAGAAAAAGCGATGGTCTATCCTATTCCAGTAGAATTGTTTCTGTTTCTACCATTGCGTTTTTCAGTAGTATCTCTATAACATTTCCACCTAAGCTTACATTAGATGTGTTCCATCATTACTCAGTTCTGTAGTGGTTTCCACAGCTATAAGATCAACATGACAAACCATTCTTACAACTAGACTTTACTGAGACATTTTTTCCCTTGAGTTGAGGTCAAGAGAAATAAATTTATACCAGTGAGTCTGTAATATTAAGAATGTTTTATCAGCACCTGTAGAATATTTCACATTCTGGAGAAGGCATACTGCACACTATTTAAAACCTTGTTGTGTCTTAGTTTGTTGCCGCCAGTGGCTCAGACGAAATACAGAGTAAACGTGCCATTCGTTAAGGACCAAGAGAGTATAATACCAAGGAAACACAGGCCCAGAAGGCAGGGGTAAGGGTACAAATCTGATTTTGAAGCACGCTATATGCTGTATAAACTCAGCTCTATGTGTGAAAAGCATTTGGCATGTAAACATCAGAGAACATTTTATTATACGAGACCAGAGCAGGCCAGTGAAACCTTGCAGCACATTTAGTACATTTCAATGCAATGCAAAGGCACTTTCCTGGAAGGATGTGACTGGAAAACCAGTAAAAATACAAACTTAATATTATTTACAATTTTTTTTAATTAATCAAATTCTTTCATCAATTTGATGAATTGAAAAAAAATCTGTAAATGCTATTAAATTTGGATTTTTACTGAGAATAAGGAAATCTCAAAATTTATGTGGGCTCACATCACTGTGTGTTCTGAGCAACATAGGTGCTTACCACACGATGTTAATTCCAGTTTTCTGTGTTTTAATTGCAGCTGCCATATCAGCTCTTTCATTAAAAGCAAATCTAACTTGTGTGCCGATATGAGGCAAAAGTTCACAGCAGTACGTGAAGAAGCAGCTTGTGGTTTACATAATACCCTAGTGAGCCTTGAGAGGTAGGAAGAGACTGTTTTCTGTATATTCTTAAAACACTACACACCTTGCTTCTGACCAGATTTAGGACTTGTTTTCAGGCCTTTTAAAGATGCATTTATATTGTTTGGCATTAAAATAAGAATATAGGGATTATCATAGAAAGTTTTATGACTGTGTACAAAAAATATTTTACAGGTTAAATATTTAGAGCAGTGTTTTGGGATATTTCTGAATGACTTTTCTGGAAATAGTTTTGCTAAAAACATTGGATATACTTACTTTGGACATCATAGTCCTTTTCACCACAGACAGAATAGTAAATTCAGTCCACATACAATCTATATGGATGTCTTGTGTTTTCAGTTCAGAGATCACTGTATTGTTCTTCGACTTTATTTTGATTCTTCTCATAGTAACAGTTGCAATGTCCTCTCTCAAGGCCTTTTCCCAGATCAGTGACATTTCTACCTTGTTGACCAGCTGAAGCCTGTCATCCTTTTCCTTTCACCCAGAAACATTCATCTGTGATGTTTGTGCAAATTCTTTTGTCTCACTAAGCATCAGACCCAAGATCCTTCTCAATATTGCTGTTTTGAAGGGTGTTACAGGCACAGTTTTCTTTCCCCCTCTCACTTCCTTCTTCTTTCCATTCTTCTGTTCCATTTTGTACTTAGATTTTTTTTATTTTTTTTTTTTGGTCCTCAGAGCTTTCTTTATCTGGAGCAGGGTCCTTGTTTTCTTCCCTGAACAGCTGCTGTGACTGCATAAGGAACTGATAATTCCAGCATCCTGCAGTATGGAAGGACTAGTCAGATGGAAACTTACTACTTGCAGCTATTTTACCATTCTCCATACAGCCACACAAGCATATTCTGTTTGATCAGCATTTGGAGATGAAACCTCAGTTTGGCAGGATATAGTATAAGTAACTTACTGGAAAGTAAAGCAAATGTTAATTTTTGCTATAACACAGTAGTACTTTTTGTAGGAATGCATACATGAGCCCAATCTCTGTGTCAAAATTCTAGCTCAGGTCACTCTATTCCACATCTCTTCTGTTGTATTTTAAATAATATTTTATCCTAAATCACTATACAGAATTCTGTTTGTTTTTAAGCAGTGGATACCTGATAGAAAGTGGTGGTTAAATTTCAGTTTAAATGTTTTGATTCTGAAGTTTGTTTCTTACCTACAGCCTAGACTTGATATAAAACCTAAACACTTTTTAATATGTTTGTAGAAATATGAATGTATACAGAAAACTGCAAAAGCAAAAATTGTTATTAGTATCCACAGATTGAACATACAATGTGTTCTTCATATTGATTGTTTTCTGCCTTCCTTAGTATCCTCCCAGTTAACTATGCAGAAGTATGGTAATGTTTAAAACACACCTGTAACTTTTAAGGTTTTTTTGTAGGAGGCAGGAAGAGCGATGTTGTCAAAAATACCAGGCTTTGAAACAATTGAAGTATTTCAGAAGAGACATGGAAAGAATAAGACAGCTGGGCATGAGAGCTGAAAGAGAACATGATGAAGGTGGACCAAACTGGTAAGGGGGCACAGAAACCCTCATTTCAAATGAGATGGTCAGGGTCCCAGAGTTCTGTCTTTAGTACAAAAAGCTTTTTTTCTATTCTTTTTTTACCTCCTCAAAGCAAAGTATCACTTGAAACCATTGAATCAGTTGCTGGAAATGCAGGCTTTTCAAACTGGTAGCAACAAAAATACAGATACGATCTCTAGGAGCAGATCTCAGCCTGCTCAGTAAATAGGTTAATTGGAAATGGTAAGAAAGGGGATAACGAAGAGTTCCTTTCCAGTGCTATTCAGCAAAAAGCACTCAGTCCTTGCATTCTCACACCCTCCCCAGCGTGCAGCTTTATAGGAGACTTCTTCTACCAGGAAGTATATAAAACACGCTGTACCCTGAAGATGAGAGAAGTTATATAAATGTACATGGGTTAGTCACAACTTCTTACTGAACTGAATATTCACAGTACTAAAACTGATGGCAAAGGAGGCTTTGACTCTAGCTGTTCATCCGTGTTAAAAAGAAAAATATTTCGCTGCCAATGTTTGAACTGCATATGGCTAATACTGCAACACTTACAATGGCAAGTAGAGTAATCACCTAAATGCTTCCCAGTAGAGCAATTCTGCAGATTACTAGTGGTTTATGTTTGAAAAGTTATTAGCTGTATCCAGTGATCAGCTTCCAGATACACATTAGAAATAGCCTACCAGAATACCTCAGCAAGCTCACAGCATGTTCCCTACTGCCCTGTCCATGAGAACTCCTTGGACATGGGATTACAGACTATGCATGCTGCATGGAATGGGTTTTTTTTTTCAGCCTGCCCTCTTCTGCTCTCCTTGCTAGTAAGCCTTCTGTCCTTCATAATTTGAGATAATGAAAAGTCCACTTCTAATCTTGGGGTCCAAAATGCAGGTGGCCCGGGACATATCAGGAGCACATCAGTCATGCATTAATGAATAAACCTAGTCTTGACCTATCTAGCAGAACTCTGGTTTTAATTGTCAAACATATATGTTCCAGCTGTCCCCCAAATTTAATATCAGGCATGTAAATAAGCCCTGAAACTGGAGTGGATGTGGGTTTGCTTTTATACTTATTGTTCCGCTAGAAAAAGCCTTAATTTGGGCAAAGCTCCCTGAGTATAAAGGAGACTATACCAATATAGCTTTTTACTTTTCCACCTATGCAAGAATAGTACTACAAGTCCGCTGTTCATTCATATGAAAATCGTGCTTCCATAGTGAGGAAACTATCTTGCTTTGACTGTGCCAGCGTAGCTAGTCGAGTACTGCTTTCTATGCCAGGCCTGTTCTGCAAAGTGCTGTCCATGAGGGGTATGAAGAGTGAGATCTCTGACAAGGCTGGTCAACCCCCTTGTGGAGACACGAGTCATGGCAGAGAAATTGCTTTCACCGTGCCACTTCTTTAATTTACAATAGTGCTGTTTTCTCCCATACTCTTGCAAACGCTGCCTTGCCAAGAAAGCGGAATCACAGTAGGAACACTTTACTAGTATATGCTGTCAGCCTAGTTGTCTTATCTCTCTCGAGGTGCAAAAAAACCAAAAATAATATAAAATATGAACAGTGCAATGTAAGAGTACGCTAAACATAGTTTCCTTTCTCAAATAAAATAACTTAATGCATGGATGGGTTATAAAAGGCTTATGTGTGACGTGATTACGGTAACCTGGGTAATCTAGCCAGTGCTAATAAGGAGTTGGCTATATAGCCATACCCATACCAGCAGTGTACTACTGAGCGTAGAACTGGCCCTAGTGAAGGCAAGAACCTACGTGTTTCCTTTTTCACTGGTTTAAGGAGGAAATTCCTCACCCCTCTCCTGCTGTCCCAGTAACATGTGTCCTAAACCAGAAGGAGGCAGTACTTCCTGCTGATGTGCTGACAAATCCTCAGCCCTTTGCAATGAAAGCCACAGCACACCCCAGTCATGCACAGTCTAGAAAGGTTTGGAACATCAGTCTCCAGGACTGTCATAGCAGCACTGCAGAATTTATACAGAACATTAAAAAAAAAGGCAGGCTTTTCACAAGAGTTTTATTTTTATTGTAATGTGTAATTCTCCTTCTGAATCTCTATATTCAGAGTGAGATGGTAAAGACTGCATGTTACAGTGCACTTAGATCAGTGAGATTTATGTCAGCACATAGAGAGAGGAAAATGATGATAGCACAGGGAAAAGGGATAGTAAAGAGAATCAGAAAGTGTGTCAGATCAGGCACTGACTGCACTGGAAAATCTGTAGAGGCTAAATAAAATAAATACAGAAAAGATGAAGAGGACAAATCTGTAGTAAAATTGAAATATTTGTTAGGATTTTATTATTTCCTCTCATACCCAAGTCTGTCATCCAAAATTTAAATGAACAATGAAGAAGCATCTATTTCAATGCTCTGCAAAGGGAATTGGTGCACAAGTCCAATAAAGTAAAGCTCTTTCGCATTATTCACTCGGAATTACACCGGGTATTGCAGTCCCCAAAGAGCCATTTTTCCATGGAAGTTATGGAGGTGGTGAAGTGGGAGAAATGCCAGGCAAACCCAGAGTTATTAATCAGATATGCATTTGTTCCCATGGCTTCTCTTTTATTGCTGTTCTTCTTTCTGCTAAAAGGTTTCCTGTATTGCTTGCCAGACTCCCAGAGTCTGTGAAGAGTGACCGTTATGTACAGAAAATCTTAAAGAAACTAGAAAAATATGGCAAGACTCCTGACTTGAAAATTCATCCAGACACCTTTCTTAAGGCTCTGGCTGATCTGCAGGTGTGGGAGCTGTGTTCTCCAGAAATTGCCGCAGCTGTGGAGGTGAGATGAGTCCAGTTCTTGATTCTCTGTGTGATGAGGGTGGGGAGAGCAGGCACCTATGGGTGAAATTCATACAACGGAAAGTTACCAGATGAAATCATTTAGGATCTCACTAAATGAAGATGCTACTACTCACCTTTCACAAGGCACTTTGAACGCCTCAGAAGAAAGATATTATGACAAGCATTGGATTATTAATCAGTATAATTTTATTATTATGTCATTGTTGATTTATTTACCATTACAGTGATAGTGACATCTGTCATAAATTGTTAGGACACTTGAAGAGAAACATTAACTTGTGCCCTGAAAAGACCCTTCATTCCCAGTAGTTACATCCATGAGCTATTCAAGTAATGTTACATCACTGATCCAGGAACTCTGCAGATATCTTTGTTTTGCTTTAGCAACATTAACACCTGCTTCTCAAGTTCTTAAGCTGGGCTCAACTCTTGTAGTTCTAGAAGCAATTGGCAGAAGAGGAGGGACACAAGAAAGGGAAGAGAATATATTTAGAATCTATACCCCTATGTAGTCTAACCAGGTAACTAACTTAGAAAAAATGGCAATGGTGCCACCTTGTGGTTTTTATTCTCATGACAGTTATTTGCCCTAATCTGCAAGACCAACAGAAATGTCTGAGAGGCAGCAGGTTACTGTGCATCTTACACATACTGAGTGTTACCATGCCTTACAAAGGCAAAGGTTTAGCACCCAACGTGTCAAGGTCAGACAACCTGTACTTTATTGATGTCTTATAAAAATAGCCATTTTGTCTTGTGCACTAATTTGCATAGTCATAACCAGAGAGGCAGCCTTGTCTTAATGTTCAATATATGTCTCTGTTGCTTGCTGGGTTTAGATGTATTTCTTTTCTGTTTCCATTCCGTTCCCTTTGCATTTTGATCCCTCATATTAGTGCAGTAGTAATGGAGAAAAACATGTGAGCACAGCTGAATCTCCTATCTATTTATTTATACGTCTTTCAAAAAATAGCCACAGAGGAAGGAGGACCTTGGTGCTCCTTCTGATGAATAGATAAAGGAAACTGTCACATTTTAGGAGGAAGAAGAGCATCATTGAATATGACCTGGCTGATACTGACAGAGGTTCCAGATGAAGTTCTTATTTAACTTCCAGTTGCTTTAATGTATGTACTGCAATGGTACGTAGAAGACAGCTGCAAGTTTAAAACACAAAGACTTGACTTGGAAGGATTCAGGATATAAATTGCAATAAAGATTGTCAAGTTTTCCTTTTAATTCATTTCAGAGCATATTCAGCTGCTCTGAAAGTTGCATTAAAAATGTTTTGGTCATAAAAAGCACTGTACTAACTGTTTGCAAAAGCTATTACATTTGTTCTGTTGTCACAATGGTCAAATTTTCCCACGTTATCTCTCTCTTACACATAAATCAAAAGCTCAGGAAAGAACCTTTTTCTGTTTCAGTTTGTACGTGAAAGTATTGTGCAGATGCCAGAAGATGATTTCAGCGAGTGGTTTCAGACAAGAGTAGCCCTCCTCAGTGCACAGTCCTCCACCTTTTAATCGAACAGCCAGATGAGATGGTTTTCCAGCTACAGCTGTCTTCAAGCAGAAAACTACTGCCTGTTGAGATCTGCCTCAAGGAAGACTAGGGAAGGGGAGCTGACTTCAGGAAGTCCCACTGACCACTCTTGCACAAATGAAATGTGTCCCTCTACAGTGCTCTGCTGGCTGTAGTCAGCCACAGAAAATAAAAGCTAAATACTGTTGCTCCTTCCTGTATGATGTCTTGGAGAGACCATCAAATTTCAATCTCATCTAACCATGTAGAATGAAGACTGACGTTTCTGATGACAGGTCGGGTCATTTCTTCAGACATTCCTCTAACAATACCTATAGTATAACAAGCCATCTACTCAGTATGGATATACTGATTTCCATATCTAAATGACATTGTCTCTCTTTGCTCTTCATTTTAGCTCTCCTTTATAAAAAATACCCCAAGCACAGGGTAGTTGTAAGCTTTAAGACAATTTTTTTTTTTTGCATTAATTCTTTTTGTAATTCAGATGTTTTATTTTTGCATTGAGTTTATTCTGTAGTTATTTTGTGATTATAGATTAATTCTTGCCTTATTAAAATCAATATTGAAAACCCAAGCATCCTTAGATGCATTTCCCAGGTTTTCACCTGAAGATATGTTTTCTCCTGATTACCTTAGCATATGTTTGCCATTACTCTGCTGGGTAAGACAGTAGAATGACACCCCTGAACTCACAGACAGTGATAAATACATGACCTTTGTGAACCTGTCTGGGCTTAACTGTGTATTTCGTGGTGGGTCATAATTGCTGGATGATGAAATCAGTGGCCCAGCGACCTTCTAAGCTGATGATCGTAATGAGCTTCTTACCTGCCTGTCAAAACTTCCAGAAGACCCGTTGGGGAGAAATGCTGTTGATCCTTCAGCCGCAATAAGGGGAAACAATGCCAGCTTAGGGTCTAGGTGAGTACAGTGACCCCTGAGGTGTAATATGTTGTTGATTAATGGCCTTATTTTGTCCCCTCCTCATTATCAGGAGATAAATGTTTTTCAAGGAAAAGAGCCAAGAACACAGATTTCTATGACTTGCAGCCATCAGAGAAAAGTAAGCTCTTAAAGTTCTGTTGCGCTCCCACTTTTTTCATTCTGTATATGGCAGTGATAAGCTAGCATTTGTACAGGTAGTGAAGCCATATTTTCCCCTGTCCCTGCTTTTCTTTCCCTCCATCTCAAAATCCAGTGGCAAACTTCCCTCAAAAACTCTGTAGGACTGATCTACTGCCCAGTGAAATTGGTGGCAGTGCTTCTGCCAGGTGAACAGGATGAGGTCCAATTCTGACCTGTGACACCTCAACTCCACTGGTCACTGTATTCTTCCATTTCTTTTAACTTCCTTGCAGTCCTCCATGAGTTTTGAGAAACCCCAATTCTGCTGTTCTTTTGGCATCATTTCACCATGATCTGAGTCAAGTTTCATCGTCAGTGTGGTTATGTTAACCCTGTGGCAAACAAAAAGAAATCTTAATTTAGCAGCTTGGGAGCTCCTGGTTGAACTGTGGTTACACAAGATGAAACCTTCATCTTGGTCCTTCCTCGGAACTGCAGATACAAGGTGGTGAGTTTTCCTTACATATAAGAAATGGAAACAAAGAGGCTTGTCCTCAGCTGGAGTACATGACCCATGCTGCTGAATCAAAACTTTACACCAGCTGAGCATGTGACCTAATGTGTCTGTCTGCATGTAAGATGAGATGATTGTGCCAAATGTAATTAGCTAATGTCTGAGCAGCTCTTTGAGCTCCCAAAGCAGGATGCCAATGCTGAATGTTAGGAGTCTCTAATGTTTTTGTGGGATTGTGAAATATCTTATGTATGTTTTCATTTGACAGTGGCTCTTTTCTCTCCTATTGGCACCAGGTAACAAAAGGGACTCCTCCTCAAAAAAAGAAAATAGATTGTCTTTTCTCCTCCTCCAGCACCAGCCTAATGAAAAATTTTCTGCCTCTCTTACTCTGAGGTGGAGAACAGCTCCTCTGGAGCAAAAGGCCAGCTTCCCTTTTCCTGCTTCCTGACAAACTTACAGTTTCCTCAGGCAAGAGCCTCAACTCTGCTCAAGTCTTTGTCTGCCAATTTGAAGGACTGAAACAATACAAAGAGGTTAGAGGTCCATACCCAGATAAAAGAAGACTTGGGCTTTTTAAACTTTGGGGTTTTTTCCTGCAGATATCTTGGATTCTCCCAAATACTTCCGTGAACAATCTCACAATCTTCGACTCACCGCTTCAATAAACCCTTGTGAGGTAGGTTCAAAGTAACCTATTTAATACATTGGAGATGGATGCACCAAGAGTCCAAGAAATTTGCTAAAGGTCAACAGAGCATGTGGTAGACCTGCTTCAATTAGTATTCTGTCCGCTCATCCTTCCTCCCTTTCTGTTCTGGTCCTTTACAATTTCAGCTAATGGGCCAGCCATTCACAAATTCCAGTAGCCAAAACAAATCATGCAAGCTTGGGCTGGTCACTTGCTTCATGCACTGGAGGGATGTTTCGGGGTTTCAGACACTGAACTCGCAGAGAATCTTGATCCTGTTTGCTGATGTGTTCCCAGTATCGTCTAAACCCCACCCTCCTCAGATTACACCTCTGTGAAACTGAAATAAGAACATTTTCCTGGGTCTCACTAGGAGCAGGGCAGAAAGTTACTGTTGCATGAGAATTGCTTGGATGTTAGGCTGACAAGTGTTACAGGAGAACTCATCAATTAAAATAGTAAGTAATGTCTTTTTCACCATTTACCCTTCCTTTCCGCTTCACAATGGTTCTGAAATTGTCATCTCTACGCTCTTTTCGTAGGTAAGATTTCACCATGGTAGAAAAGAAGCCAACTGTCCTATTATATCAACAACAATACTCCCACTGTGTTTTATATTGGAGATAAAAAGCAGCATCTTATAAATAGGGATTATAAAATAAACATCTCTATCTTTCTTGGAGATAGGCTGTTTTATTGTAAATAAATGTCACAGTCATTGTGGGGGTATTCAGAAATCAGGGAACGTCTTTCTAATTGGAATTTCAGCTTTATGTATCATTACTCTATTCTGCTGTCTTGTAAATTAATGGCACCATGCCAGCATGTTAAAGAGTTGCAACTATATTTGGCCTCACACATTAATAACAGCAATTTTTTTTGCTAAGTTTTAATAAATACCACTGTTGTAGCATTGCAGAAGATAAAAGCTCAGGCTAACAAACCCCAGGATATTTGGGACCAGCTCCAGCTCCTATTAAGGTCATTGGAAAGGTTCTTATTGACCATGCTGAGTATTGATTACTGTAAAATCAGAATAGGTTGTTATGACAAGGGCAATGGCTGATCTTGTAACCAGCAGCTCAATCTTTTATTCAAGGCACTAACTGAGCATTTGTAGCCATACTTTTTGCTATGCAGCAAGCCTACACAAAGCAAAATAAAAATACGTTTCCCAGTAGGAAAGCTGACCAACCACCAAGAGAAAGTGATCAAAGAGAAAAAAAAATATGTGACAGAAGGAATACAGCTGGGAAGAATTCTCAGATACCCCAACTTTAATTTCCTATCTCTGGTGAGATTTCTTCTCGTGTGCCTAAAAGCAGTTTCCAAAGAAGGATGAGTGCTGGACTTGTACCAAGGGCATGATGTCATTGATCTGGACACCAAATGTATATGTAGATAGGACTGTTCTTCATCCACTGTCTGGAGTGCAATGAGTGAAAGTAAAGCTTAATCTTTCCCACTTTGGCTGGAACTGAATTCTACCTTTGAAAGTAATAGCAGGCTCTGTATCAGGGAAGATTACCTTAGCCAGCCCACCAGGCTTATCATCTGGAGAAGATGGAAGAAGAGTTTTTGGAAGCAGACATCTTCCCCTCTCTATTTCTGTTATAACCACACAAGGGTTGGCATGGCTTGTTCCATCCCACCCCTCAGTTCTCCTGGGTAGGAAATGTAATTTCCTCCCGTTTCTAAATTTGGGGCCCTGTATTTGGGTAGTTATTTTTCTTTAGCAAAACCTCAGCTTCCTTGATTTAACTGACTACTGCCTGAAAGAAATCAATGTCTAACCTCGTCCTGAAAAGATCATAAACAGCTGATTGTGAGAAGCTGGGAGGACATACCAGGGCCTGAAACACCCTGAAATTGCCCTGTTTCTTGTACTCTTCTTAATCATCTGTTATCAGCCAATGTCAAAGAGAGAATGTAGATGCATTTTGGTCTACCTGATGCTTGTGTTTTATGACAAAATTGGAGAGGGAGGGAAAAGTTGAGACTGTTGGGTAACAGTCCAACATACCAGTGTCATTATAGCATGTTTGAAGTTGTATTTATCTATTCATCAGGGTAACACAAGGCAGAAAGGATATTCATTCAGGAGTCCTTTCAACAGTGAGAAGCAAGGAATGCTCTTTTGCTGCTATGCCAGAAGGGCAGGGAAACAGCAGCATTCATCCCATTGAACCAGCCACCAAGTTCCATGTTTTGAGGATGCCACCACAGCTGGCTATTTGCAGTAAGTGGCCATTTCCATACTAAAGTGTGGTCTTAAGGAATAAAAGGCAGATCCTAGATTATTCTGCAGTCAAGAAGGGAAGTAAAGGGCGTATTCCACTGGAAGGGAGAGAATTTGCTCTTGCACGAAGCAGAGCAACCTCAAAGCTAACTCTTTCCCATCAGAATATGCCTTCCAAAGGAGCTGGCATGCTATAGCTACACAAATCTTCTGCAGGCTTTAGACTGATTACTGCATCAGCCCCACACAATTACCTTGTTTTCAATAGTGTCAGTCCTGATTAACAAAGTCAGTTTTCAAGATTCTGATTTCCCATTGTTGAACTGGACTTTTGCAGTGCACTTCACAGGGGTAGGATTAGACCCTAAAGTAGGAAAAGGCTGAAAATGAAAGCCTTTTCTCTTTGTTGACATGTCTTTCCTTTTTTTTTCCTGGCAAATGGTTGTTTCTTTCCTATGTGATTTATATAGCTTTTTATTAGGGTGGCTATATTTTAGTACATTACATTGTAAATTACACCCAACTACACATGATGGATTTAGTCATTGTGCTATAAATTGTAGTGGATTCTTAAAAGAACTCATCATGGTTGACGACTGGGGCATCTAATTTATTTCTAGTGCCATATTACTATAACAGTCATCAAAACATTGTCTTGCACAGATAGTTTATTAGAACATTTCTCAGAATATTCTAACAAATACTTGCCTTTAAGAGGCTGTTTCCTACCTATGGTTCTTCAAACCATGCTTACAAAGTAGGGCAGACTGCAGCTAAGGAAATACGTATGATCTGCAATGAAAACTTGGCACAAAAAGTGTGGAGAGAAGACTACGATGTCTAACTGTTCCCATTTGTTGTAGGGAAAGAGGAGGAACTGTGACCCATATAATATAAGTGGCTGAGATAAAAATGACAAAAAGGCAAGCTTTTGCTCTTAAAAAAAATAGACTTGATTACTGCAGACTTGTAAAAAGAATCCAGGACATAAGCAAGGACTGAATATTGTTCAACTTTTTTAAATACCATCTCCAAATTCCACAGGAGAATTACCAGATTTTCTCATGCACAAAGTATAAAAAGAAAATACTGGAATTACTAAACAAAACAATCATTTAGTATGGAAATTGTGTGGGGATGAGCAATGGGTGATCAGACTCCTCAGTCATAGGCAGGGAACGTTAGCTAGCTAGTCTTTCTCTACAGTTACAGCCCCCTCTGTAGGTAAAGGGGATGAGAAGCCCTTCACCCACACAAATCCAGAATCTAGAAGTACCTACACCCACACAAATTAGTGTAGGTACTCTGGATTCTGGTCATTTCTGGAGAAGCAGTTTTCTTGCTGTTAGCTATAAAGGGGCTAAGAGAAATCACCTGGGTAGATGTATATGCCTAAAGCTCAGTTTTCTGAGTAGCCCTCCAAGGAGCATTTTTTCTGTGATAGTATTGCATCTGGATTTTTGACAGCCATGGAGCATAGCATGGCAATTCTGTCCCAAAATAGAAAATCTGCATATTTATCAGTCTGATGGGCTGGCATCTGCCCAGTCAGTAACTTTATCTGAACTGCAACCTGACATCATGGGACAAAAGTGAACACTGAGTTTATACGTTTGAACAGGTTTTATGAAATTGTGATAAATGTAGTGTATAAATTAGGAGAAAGAATAATGTCCTGTTAAGTCTACATCCAGGTTATTTCCTGGTGGGTTTCATATCCCAGAAACAGTGTCTCAGTTACTTTTTTCCCATTAAATGATCTCCTGAGTTAAATAGTTAAATGAGTTCTGGGCCATGTTCACCAGTGCACTCTAGGCCACTGCAGTTACATTGAAATAAAGCTGAAGTGGCATTGATCAGTCAGATCCAAATTTGATGACTGTTCTAATTACTGTATTTGGGAATCCTTAATGAAAGAGGAGTACATGTGTATATGTATGAGAGAAGGAGAGATGGTTCCTATGGGATGCTACACAATGGAAAAGTGCTAGGTATATTAATTATTTATAGAACAATTAGTATTCAGCTTATCCCACAAGTTCAGTTCTGAGTCCAGATCCAAACTTTCCCTAATGGGTGCATTTGGCCTTTTGATTCAAGCCGTACCCTACTTGTAAGTAACAGAAGTGGCCTAGTCCAGCCACAGAAGAATACGTGTAGCCATGCCTGTGTTTTTCTCTTGTTTGTATTGTGTGAAGCTGGAGCTGATCCAGAGAAGTCTATGAAGAGATTCTAGACTGAGTGTGGGGTGAGTGAGAACTAATTAAATTCATTGTCTGCATCAAATGCCTTAATTAATAGAATATGAAATAACCTTAAATAATCCTGAAACACTTTCATAAACATTTGAATTTATGAAAATTATTCAAAACAGCAATTTTCAGTTATTTGCTAGTACGAATTAGTTTGAAATTTCTTTGATAATACAAATACCACTCGAGTTGGCAAAATTGTTCAAATTCTTAAACTAACAGGTCTGTTATAAATACTTTCAGGAACTCCTAGAAAATAAATGTTCATTAATATTTCCAAAAGGCTGAATTTACAGCACTGCGTTGCACAGCCACATCTGAAATGAATTCTCATAGCAGGAAATCTGAAAAATTAGGTGCCCAGTTTAAAAGAAGGAAAAATATAATTGAGAAGGTGTCTGCTATTAAACCCCCTAGTAGTAACTATTCCTAGAAGAAAACAGGTAAAATTAGATTTAACGTAGTATAGGCTGTCCACACATAGTGACAGAGAAAGAAATATGTTTTCCTTATAATGTATTTTAAATAAATGCTATATCAACATTGGTTTTAATTAGATTACATAAATGATATTGTCCACCAGAAACTAGCACTGGAACCTCAGTGTGTGATAATATTCTTAGCAGATGAAGGTCTAAATTTGAAAAACACTATGCTTCTCAGCTGTAGAAAAGTTTCAAAACATAATCAGTCTATTTTAACATATTCCAAATAAATCCACTGCTAATATTTCAGTCCCGTGCAAAACATGAGTAGAGCACAATCAAACTTACATAAGCATATCTAGGAGTTTCAATAACTGCTAACTCTGAGCAGCAAATCCAAACATGAGTTCAGTCAGGCATTAAGTACATACTAAGATCCGTGGGGTTTTTTCAGGAAAAAAGTCTCACTATTGCCAATGTGTAAGGAAGAGGGCAGGGTGAGAGCTGGAGTCAAAGCAGTTAAGTCAACACCAGCAATTAAGTTAATGCTAACAGAGTGTGCGCATCACTGGGTACATCCCTGAATATTATCTCTCTCCGCTGAAAAAGCATGTCCCAGTCCCTGATCAGTCAAACTTAACAGTACAATGGTGTTTTTTGGTCTTTGCCTAGCTGTCAAATAGCAGGTGCCAACCAACACATAAGAGTACTGGCTGCACCCAGTCATCCTGTATCCCAGATAGGCCCATAGCAACCAGGGACAGGCCTACCTGAGGAATAGCCAGCCGCCTGGCCCAAGAATAAAGGTAGTGAGGCCATGTAGGACATGTATGCTAGACTCCTTTGCTAGAGGAGAGGCTTGAATGTTCTTTTTGCAAGGGCTCTTAGCCTCTGCAACTGCTTCTATTCAGCACAGCCTAAATTTTCTAGCTATTAAGACATGCTACAGAAGGCAGCTGCTAAGAACACTTCTTAGCATGGTAATGGACTCAAAATGTGCTTTAGAAGTGACTTATAAGCAAAATTTCTGCCTGGGATTCATCTCCCCTAACTTTTAATCCTAAAGCATGCAAGCTCACTTTGGGTGCATTCTTCTCCACATAGATTCTAAAGGAAATTTGACTTGCTGAGCTGTGATGCTCTGTTTTCAGATGGTTAAAGTGAGGTAAGATAAATTCTGCCATTTCAGTGCTGCAAAGGGACGGCTACAACAGACTGTCTTGTCAGTCACAAGGAGAAAAACTTCCAAGAACTTGAACTCATTTGCAGGGAAATGGAACACTGAGATAAAACAAGGGCTCCTCACAGCAACAACACAGGTCACCCATAGCACTGAGCAGATGCCCATTGCTGTCTGAGCTGGTGTAACAGATCCTTTGATGTTGATATGTGACTAAATCTGACAGGTCAGAAGCCAAGAGATAGAATGGAAAAGGATAGATCATGAAAAACATATAAAGACATCTTCACATGTGTTTAAGCACTAGCAGATTTGCACAGTCAACTTATTTATTGGCTTCAAATTACGATAGTACTTCAGGAAATTATCAGTGAATGCAAAAACAATCTCAGACTATGAAGGAAACTTTAATTTTTATCTGAACATTTCCCTGTTCACATATTTATTTACCATGAATAATTTACCAAAGTTAACAGCTCATCGTGGACCTTTGATGTTTGCAAAGCCACAGCCCACAGTTCTAGTCAACAATGAAAAACAAGAATATACAGCTGCAAGGCTAAAATTGCAAAGTTATGTTTAAACTAAGAAAGGCATTTCTTTCACAATACCTATTACAGCATCAGTGTACACTAATTCCAGTGGTAGAATAATGCATCAGCCCCACAGACACTGCTGACTCAGTAATACCCACAGAAATACAGTAGCAAAAAGAGTCCTGATCCATCATTTTTAAGAAAGGGAACATGCATCCCTCCAACCATTACACTTTCTACTATTTAATATGCCACATATTAAACTCTGTCCACTTCAAAAGCAGGAAAAATGAGACATGGCCTTGTTGTGCCCTAACTGGTTCTATACTAGAAGAAATAATGACAGTAACATGAACAGACTTAGGGAAAGCTCTAAATTGATTCTTGAAGTGCAATGTAATGCAAATATATGCAAGTTGGCAAAAAAAAAAAAGCCAACAGGAATTTAGCTTTTGATTCCTGAATGTTATCATTTATTTATGCCAGAGGGTTAAAGGGCAGGTAGACCTCTTTATTCAACATTTGTGCCATGCACGGATATTGACTCTTATCTGTTTCTCCTGGAAAAGAAATAATTTTCAGACGAGTTGTCTCTGTCTCTTTATAAGTCCACCCACTACTGTGCCTTCCATGAGAAATCACCATCAAAATTATTCTTGTAACTCCTTGACTACAGTATTCAGTTAAATAATACAGCAGCTCCCTATCTTAGGAAAAGTATAACTGTGTGAATATTTAATATGTATGAAAACCAGTAAAGTGTACCTATCTGATTCAACCTCATAAATTAATAATACCTTTGCTAGGCTCCCACTGAATCTACTGGAATTTAAGGGCCCTCGAGTAAGCTTAGTTTCTGTCTCCTGGATAAAGGGATTTTAGTTTGTCATTACCCAGCACTGTCTGAATGGTATTTATGAAGATTCTGTGATCCTGTCAACAGAGAAACTTACATCAGAGCTAGGAACAACTGTCTTTATGATAGCTTATTACAACAATTTCCTTTGTATAATGTTGACAAAGAGTTTGATCAAAATATTGATTTTTCAATCAATAATAATAATAAATGATAGGTATCAGTAAGCAGCCTTAAGCAGCCTCCCAAATCTCTCCCTTCTCATTTCTTTTCATGTTTAAGTAAGTTTAGCGCTTTCAACATGCCTGTACAAATTGCTTCCGTCCGCAAGTTCCACTATACAAACAACATAATTGCCCAAACAGCAGCTAGGAGATACCAAAACATCTAAAACCGAAAGCATAATGGCTACTTCCCAAAGCCTGCCAGTAAACCTTCATGGTACGGCTGTGTTAGGGTCAACACAATGAATTACAATAGATTTCTTTCTTTTTGTGCTTCTTGGAAGTGTAGTAGTCCTGCATTCCTTAGTCCTGCTTAGTCATCTGCTGTACCTGTTTTAGTCATTAATATAATCTCCATTTTTATCCAAATTTTTTGTTGGTTAATAGTATATTCACTGCCATAACACTGAGACTACTTGTTTATTCCTTATTCTGAGTTACTTTATTCCTTGTTCTGAGTCTAGGATGAAATGTCATACTCACATAAACTTTCTGTATTTGTAATAAGTTTCCTAGGAGCCAACCAAATAAGATTAGAAGGTATTACCTGAAGATCAATAACAACGAGGGCAAGCTCTTCTCTTACATCTCACCCCATTCAGGGTTTTCTGTAACTTCTATTCAACTCTAACTGTAACGTAGAATCAAAACATCAAAACTACTGCTTCTCTCTTAGTGATAAGCAGCAGGCACGGAGTTCTGGTCCAAAACTTGAAAACGCCAAACTGAAACTGTGGAGGTATTTGGGTTTAAGGCCTAAGAAAAAAAAATAAAAATAATGTTTTCTGCAGCTGAAGTTCAGGCAGAAGTAAAAAAGACAGATCACCTCAGTTCACTATAAATAGAGGCTTCTAAGCAAAGACCTACGAGTGCAAAGCAAATGTGGACACTGAAATGTTCAAAATGTACAAAAGAAAGGACTGATTTAGCAGTAAGCCTGCAAAGAGGAAAAGCTGCAGACCCTGGAGACACTGGTTCATTTGGCATTGCTGACTGGGAACAGATAGGGAGTCACTTCCCTCCAATAGCTGCTTGGGTGACACAGATTTCTTTATAACTTGCTAGCAACAAGAACCAATAATGCAGTTCTTTGTTCTTCATAGCCACAGTCTTGCTAAATGGCCTGACAATCATGAGAATGAACAGCAGGCAGAGAAGGGATGTTCCCACATACTTGTAAAGACCAGAATGACCAGATACAGAATTGTCTTTAAAAATAAAAGGGTGGATTAGTCCTCCTCTGCTCCCATGTAGAAGAATACTTCTGTACAAGCAGTTATTAAAACAAGCTGAAATACTACTTTTTGGAATATGGGAGGCCCCCATCCAATCTCGTGTGTCCCGTCTCCAGGTGATCCCCCTTTTGGGGGAGAGTCAGAGCATTGAGCTACATGACAGAAGTAGCAGTCCTGCTGTGTATACATAGCCTTAATCCCTATGGGCTTGCTTGTTCCCTTTGTAAAACAGGGACTGTTTTTGCTATCATGAGATACTGTGATGAAGCATATGAAGAATTTTAAATTACTGTGCAATGGATACAGTATGAGAATTTTAGATATTGAATTACTTCCAGTTTATAGTTTTCTCTTCCCTTGGGATTACAAGATAGCCGGGATTACAAGATAGCCAGGTTTACTGTTCTCTCAGGAAGGATAAAGTATGGCTAAATGTTGGAAAGTGCTTGGGAGGATTTTTTTCTTCAGTTAAGTAGAACTCAGCTTGGAGCCTTACATGGCCATTGACTGTTACTGTGACCTCCTTCCCTCAAAGCTGTTTTTAAGTCTGGGTGGAGAAAGGTTCCTGTGAACATCTTGTCTGCTGTATTTGGAAAGGCTTGAGTCCATGATCTAGCCAGAGAACAACAGTTCTTTGGAAAAGTGTAAAAGTGTTGCTCACAGGTCTCCTTTATTATTTCTATAGTCCTTTTTTCAGCGTAATAACACAGAAGGGTTTGAAACAGAGGCAATGATAGACAGCTGTGTGATCATACTGAGAAATAACAGATAGATTGTTTTACAGAGACACTGTTTGCATTACTGTCAGGTTACTATTCCTCTGTTGGGCACACTGCACACTCTTAAAAATTCTCAGTTGCTCTCTTTTTCTAAGAGTAGTTGGGGAAGCACAATGTGCTCATTTTTGCCATAGGATAGCAGAGCGCGTGATCTGAAATTAGATTTGTTGAACATCACCAGCTCTGCTGCATAGGGATTGACTGTGCTAATCACAGTCCCATATAAGGCCAGTTTGGTGACACATAGCTGCATTGTTCCAGCAAGAACTGTGATCTGGAAATGCCTCCCTGACCTTACACCGAGGGAGGCTAGGGAAGCCTAGCCCATCTGACTGGTCTCTCAGGCCAGTACAAGGTCCCACCAGCTCCTTCTGGCATGACTCTACACTTGAGAAGAGTTCATAGTGCTCAGGATTTGCAAAGACTCTGCTCTTTTAATGCTGTGGAGAACCAAGGAGGAAGCTCCTTGTATCATGTTGTCTGGACATATATGTTAATACCAAATAACCTCTGAGCATTAAACTACCATTTTTGATCTTTATGTGGACTTTGATTTGTGTGTGCAGACACTAGAACTTCTTTCCAGAACCACGGCAAGCCATGAACATGCCTTTGAGGAGAGTCCTACCAGCCAGCAATACAGCCAAGTGTGGTGGAGAGACCATATTCTGCTTTACAACAAATCCTGCTGTCAAGCTATAGCACCCTCTGAAATCAGGGGAGGAAGACCTTTAAAAAAAAAATCTCGAAACTGTCATGTCTCTAGCCCATCTGCTTTGCCCATCATGATAAGCAATTTATCCAGTATCTTGCCTTACTCATATCACTGGGAAAATCTCTGCTCTGTACAGAGTGATCAGTTTCTTTTTCAAGACTCAGCTTGAAGTGCAAGGCTGTAAGCAAGAATATTGGGTACTCTGACTCATTCTTTTGGAGGACTATTTTTATGATTGTTCTCCATGGAACTACATCTTAAAACTCTCAGCTAATGTTCTTAAATAATTTTCACAGGTTTCTGCTGAGCCATATCAGCACAGTGGTTCTTCCCTCTGAGGTAAGAACCTTTCCCAGGTTCAGCTACCCTCCACCACTGCAGTCTGTGAAACCAAACTATTGGCTGAATACCTCCTTCTTTTTCTTTACCTCAGTAAGTGGCTACAAGACAGTGCCATTTAAAATTTAATCAATCTTGTCCTAACAGGATATACTTCTTGGATTTTAACCCATCTTCTACATAAAACAAACTACTAAATTCAACTACAATAACTGCCTCATGACAGAACCATCTCAAGAACCTCTTAATGAGCTCTCATTATCACAAATTGCCCCTGAATATCTATAATATCTTTTATCGCTCCACACATCTCACCACTTCCTGTCTCCTGCTTTTTTTACAATCCATTAGCTTCCCTTAGCAGCCTCATTTGAACAATTAAACTTTACTGTTTCTAGAAACACACAAGGAACCCCAGGTTCTACTATTAGGTCTGTGTCTTTGAGAGACCTGGGAAGGGATTAACATGGTCTGATTTAACTGAGTCCAGATTCCTCCTAACGGTTCATGATCCTCAGTGAAACACTTAGTACAGGTTGTTGGCCTGATGTGTCTGATGTTAGACAGTAAGAATCTACATCCTGTCCTCATACTGCAATTTCAAGTCTCCCTGGCTAATCTCTGCACATTTTCCTTCTCTGTAGAGTTGATGTGCCAGCAGCTTTTTGTTGTGCTTGTTTATGTTCAACATTAATGGCTCAGACTGCCCCATGTGAGCTGGATGTTCTCCTTGACATGCCTGATAATAGGTTCTTATTTGCCTGTTAGTGTTTCAACTACAAGCAGACAAACTCAAACTCATTAAGCCATTACAATGTTTCCCTGAAAACGTTCTCATGAATTAAAGGCTTGAGTGGCCCTGGGAGATGTTGATCCCTTGCACAGGGTACGTCCATGGCCTCCATCCCTACTGAAATCTATTCTAAAAGTAATTGTATGGTGTGATGCAAACTGCATTTTCTGAGCTTGTGTGGTGACTGTGTTTAAAGTACCCTGAGAACAAACATATCAGAGATTTTACAGCTACAAAGAGCTTGTGCCTGAACACTAATGGGTACTTTGGCAAGCAGATATAACTTTGGTATTTCGTACTCTTTCCTAAAGATACAGACTCTTTTCTTTTGATGTTCTGATAGATCAGCAGATTCTCCTTCTGCATTATATTCCAGGCATGCAGCTGAGATATGATTAATGTCTATGAAAGTAAAAATACTGCACTTGTATTTCTTACGTCTTTACTCTGTTGACTCCATTTTATATTGCAGGATGATACCCAGAAATGGGAAACTGTGGCTCCATTCAAGTCAACTGCAACACTCCCAGTGACAAAAGTAGCTCATTCATAAAGCTCTAAACGCACCTTACTGTTTTCTGTAACTTTAATTAATTAAATGCTCTCACGGGGAGCCAGACAGAGCAAAATCTCAGCTCCAACCTTCATCTTATCAGAAGTCTCTCCATTTTGCTGAAGCTCTATGCACTTATAAAGATCTTCTGTCTTATATCACATGGCAGAAACAGAGCCTGTGCCTTTCTGGGTGCAGGCTGTCATACTTTCCCCGCCAACTTAAAACTATGATGGAAGCAGATCTTTATTTACTTGTTTTGTGGTTTGGTGGTGGTTTGTGGGTTTTTTTCCATACAGTAGGTTTTGGAAATAATAAAGATTAATTTCCTTGTTCCCCTTCCCGCATCCCCCAAAGTGGATTTCACCTTGGAGATGTTATGTTCAGTAAGGACTGAATCACTTGCCAATCAATTGGCCAAAATACCCTGGGCCTGAGCCACCAAAATGCTTTAAGATGGTTATTTTCTGCCAATCTGTCATGTTTTTGTGAAGTTTAGCAAACCACCGGGGTTAGGAGATGGATGACAAATTCAGCCCAGATCAAAGGAAACGCCTTTATAGCCTTTACGCCACTTGCTGATGGAGCTCACTGACGCTAGAAACGAGACGGCAAAGTTCTTCCCGGAGGTAAGGCAAAGTCGGTTAAAGTCGTTTAACTGCAAACAGTTTACAAGTTTCGGGAACGACCGGAACAGCCAAAGGCCATGTGGCTCGGGACCCCGCCGTGCCGCCGGCGGGGGAGGCTCCTGGGGCAGGACAGGGACAGCCCGCGGAACCCCCGCCCGTCTCCGGCCAGCCGCAGCCGGGACGCGGCGCTGGAAACCTTCGACGGCATTGTTTGGTTTTCTTATTTTTCCGATTCCTCCCGTGAATTTACTCCCGGTTCCACAGACTTAGCGGAAGGGCAGCCCCCTTGCCACACACCCCCCCCCGCACACCCCCCCGCCCCGCAGCACTGCCGGGTGCCCGTCCCGGGGAGGCGCCGCGCCGCGCCGGGCGGCTCCCTTGGCTCGGCGCCGCGGCAGGGTCACGCCTGCCCGGTGCGCGGCGCTGGGCTTTTCGAGCCGCCCGCCCGCCGCACCGCAGCCCCATGTCCGCGCTCCCCGCCGGTACCGACATCAAGAGGGCTCTGGAGAACAGCCCCGAGACCGACATCGAGGATGAGCTGCCCGACGGGCCGCCGCAGCCGCGGCCCAAGAACTACCTGCTCCTCAGCATCCTCGCCTGCTTCTGTCCCGCCTATCCCGTCAACATTGTCGCCTTCGTCTTCGCCGTCATGGTGAGTAGCACCCCGCCGGGTGCCCAAGCGACTTTCCGCTTGGGCGCGGGTGTTCAGCGGGGCGACCTGCGGCTCTCGGCGCCGGCCCAGCCGCAGCCGCCGTGCTCCCGGCCGGTCCCTCCGGGGACCTGCAGGAGCAAAGCGGTGTCGGAGGAGCCGTCAGGGTAGCGGGCATCCAGGCGCCTTTTCAACCACTTGTCCCTGACGCGCGTGGACAAAGTTAGGTGAGGCAGCGAGCCTGAGAGCATCAGCAGGCTCAGTCAGGGTGTCCGCTTAGCTATCCCGGCAGCAGATATAAAACGTGGAGTGAGAGGCAGTTCAAATCAAGTTTTCAGTATCAGGCTAGATAAGGGAGGGAGGTTTATCCCAGTCAATGGGATTTGTTATATCAACTAATTTGCACACTGAATTGGGCGTAGTCTCTATGTATGAAAGTGGCAGTTTGGGAACATAAAACAGATTTGCAAAGAAACAGATGTGGTTTCTGCTTCAGCTGATCAAATACGATAGAAGTGCTATTTTTCCATTAAACAGGTTCTTTAGCCTGATACTATTTGCTAGAATAATACACGCAACAATAATGATTGTAGGTTGTTGGCAAAAACTCCTATAAAATTGAGTATCGAGTACACTGAGAGAACAGCCTTACTCCTGCAACCCATAATTGATTTGCATAGTCCTTAATAATCCAGTAATCCCATTAACTTCAAAAGGATTATTAGAACAGAATCTTCTTCTCTCAGTTAAAAGTTGCAGAGTCAGATCCAGACTTTTCTAATAGTATATATGATCAGTGTAATCAGTAATACTGCAATGTACTTCTGTTGTTTAGGAGCTGAAAAGGGTTTAAAACATACTGTGTATTTTCATCCTTTTCTCTGACAGCCAGTCTGAAAAGGTAAGTAAAAATATAGTTGTTCCCTTTTGCAATTAAGTATAAGAATAATTAGCTATATCTAAAACTTACTAAAGCGGGCTCTTTTAAAACTGGTAAGACTGATCAGAAATCACATTGCTTAAGCTATAAAGGAGCTATTCCAAAGCCATCTTCACAACCTTTTTTGTCCAGATGAGTATTAGCTGTCATTGTATTTTTTTTCTGTGTTTATTTTGTTGTTAACTTAACTGTACAATGTGCTCTTTTCCTTGATTTGAGAAGATTTGGTTCTGCTGGTACCCAGCATCCTTTCTGTCTGTGGACACTTAGGGTGCTATATAAAGTAATGAGAGCTGATGATCTGGGGCTGTGAGCATCTGTTCATTGTGACAGTACTTTCACCAAAGCGCTGGGGCTGCACAGAAGTTAACTGTCAAGGACAGAATTTGGCCTCTAAAGATTTTTGCACCCCATATGGAGAAATCTCCACCCACGCCCTAGTTGAAGTTCATGTAGGCTTTTGGAGTCAGGCTTAAGTAACTGTCATCAGGGGATATGTAGAAACAGGGTGGGAAGAGCACTTCCTGAATGCGAAACAGTCTGTGCAGGTCTCAGCTGCCCATTCCCTTAAAGGGGGAAAACAAAGCCAAACCAATAACCTCTACTGTATGTGAATCCCTTCTGTTTCAATATCATTCTTACTTAAAACACCTCCTTCTCCCTGAAAATAACATGTCCAACTTCTTTTCCACAGCCCGATTCCCTTGCCTTTTAGAGCTGCAACCTGTAACTGCTCCATTAACCTCAACTCCAGATTCTGCATTTTAACCTATGCTGGTTTTATTCCCACTTCTGCTGGGATCTACATCGTCCCTCTCTTCCTTTGTTTCCTAGAGTTGCTAAGGGTTAACACTGAGATACACAAGTGGGTTATTTTCTTTTCTTACAGAAGATACCTTTATAGTCAGCAGAGCTTGCCTGAGATCTCATGTCAGAAGAGTTACAGACCCATAAAAGTAGAGTTCTGTATAAATTTCCACTGCCTAGAATGGGCCTGGAAGGAAAAGTCCTGTTGGCTTCTAGAGGGGCATGGTTCAGTCCCCTGTTTGCCTGTCACGTCCTCCTTAAGTGCTCTCAATTCAGACAATGTTTCCACTCTAAAAGTAGAGTCTGGGCTCTAACACACCCCCGAATTACATGACAGATTTGTCTTCAGTCCCTTCTGTCTCTTCTGCTGACCCATTTACAACTCCAGCACTGGTTTCCTCACTTCTTTATCACCTTTGGGGGCACAAACCTTACCATTTCAGATCCTACCTCCTTGACTATATTTTTAGAATCAAGCTCTCCCAAGATCTCCCTATTGTGATAATAACCTCTTCTTGTTTCTTAGCACCTTTGTGAAAGAAATCTATTTCTTATGACAGGGTAAGAGGATAGCTGGGACAATGGACACTTAATGGCATCAATGTGTTGATATATTGGCATTACAAGAGCAGCTCCATCAAACCAGTTGCTGGTCACTTGCAGGTGTGAGGGTTGCTTGGCAGTAATGGAGATCTGTTTTGCCTAGGGTCCTGGCCAGGACTCCTGGCTGTAGGATTACTGTTCTCCTCAGTACTCTTCTGCAGTTCCAGACAGATGCTGTGAGTTCTCCTGCTTCCTGTTGCTTCCAGCAGCTATATCGTGTTGCTGTACGATTAGTTGGCTCAGTCAACTGCAGAGGTGCCTCGCTCAGATTCTCCCTATTCTTTCTCACATATGTGAGACAACAGGCATCAGGGTAGGAGTGTGGGGTGCAGGTACCAAGTCAGGAGGCTCGTGTGACAGAAGAGTCTTCTCTGGTGCAAGGCTGTGGCTATGCAGTGTGTCACTGAGCTCTTTGGCTGCTTATCTGCAGTGGTGTCTCTTCCCCCTATTGTGAACCCAAAGAGCGCTTAGCTGGCAGTGAACTGTCAGTTGTATCTGAGACCTGGCCCGGGTGGACTGGTTGTATCTGACTCATGGAATCAGAGCTAGAGAGAAGCTGTGGGACAACTCTGAAAAATGAATCCGATATTTCTAATGTCAGCTCTGAGGTCTGATAGTCGAACAAACTTTGTTGGCCTTTCGCAGTACAGCACCTTAAGTTGTCTTTCAGAGATCTGTATGTCAGACTAGTCATCTAATTCCATAGGGCCTTAGATTTGTAACAACTTAGTCTCTTAAAAGCTATTTCTCCCTGCTTGTTTGCTCCTAACTCCCTCTTTATGTTGACACATTTCTGTTTAATCATTTGCATGTTTCAAACAACATATGTGGTCAAGCTGTGACAATCTTGGCTCATCTGTCTCTGATAGTAACAAGTTGTTTGACTGCATTTGTTACCCTGGATTCACATGCCTTGTCTGTATATTAGTTTCACTAAGCAGAAACAATGAGCGAGAGGGTGGTAGAAGTCATGGGACAGCAAAGGATGGAACTTGCTTTCTGAGGAGGTCACCTCTTCTGATTGGGATCCTAATGAGCCATGTACAGCATATTGGCTTTTGTCAGGTCAGTGACTAGCATAGTGACCAGTGTTCCTGTACAGCTCTACTTCTCTTTAGTTAGAAAGTTTATTTGGAAAGTTTATTGTTTATACAGCTTTTTTTAAGTAGCTTGTAGGTACCTGGACATCTAACATCATATGGGACAGCCTGTACCTATTTCAGGAATACTTAACAACAAGGCTCAGCAGCCATTCTTAAGCATTTTTGCACGGCCCCATCTTTGCAAACTGGTAAGCTTTTCCTCTGCAACAACACTTTTCAGCCTGACCCCAGAGACACAGAAGTCCAGTGTTTGTTTGCATGCTGCTATACAGCCCGCAGAGCAAACTCCCTTGTCATTGTGTCCTGCTCATCACCTGCCTGTTTCATCTGCCAAAAAGCAGAGCTCAAGCCTGGTTCTGAATTGCTCCCAAGTCCCCTCTCTTCTTTCTCCTTCCCTGTAAGTTGTTCACAGTGAGGAGTCATACTGAGCCAGCATGCCTCATTCTTCCTTTCATCTGAACTAGAGAGAGCGTCTCACTTCCAGGCACAGCCAAATAAGGTTTGTTACAGCCTGGCTCATGGAAAGCGTGCAAAATGTTTATCAGAGAACCTCAGTTTGGTCTGCCCAGATTTGTAAGAGCTCTAGAGGAGGATTTCTGAAGTAACTCAGTGTTCTTTCTGCTTTTGCCATAAACGGTGCTCTGGGAATGCAGAACAGAAAATGCATGTTAAAAGGGATTAACAGTTTGTGGCTAATTCAGCAAATTTCTGTTCGTATGAGGTTAAGTTGCTTCATTGTTGAGAATATCTTTTATAAATAGATGTGTGTAAACCTGGTCAAGTCACTGAGATTGCTCAAGTAAATAAGCAGCTGCAGAACTGTGGCTTTAATTTAGTTTATGACATCATAGTGAGCGAGGTAGCAGAAACATGAGAAATCATATGGTATTAGGTTGACAATGGCTGAAATTTGTTTTAAAAGTTAGATAGACCAAATGTCACATGCAGATGCTTGTATTCTGTATATATTGCCTAGGCCTTGGAAATTAACCGTTAAAGCCTTAAATGTTACATCTATTTATGTTGTCTATGCCTTACGCTGAAAACTGGAAGCTTGATCCAAGGGCCCTTTGAAGCAGACGGAAGTAAATTAATTTCAAATAGCTTTGCATCAGACCCCAACCATTCCCTCAAACCTCTTATTTTTTTCTTGAATGCTGTCGTAAGTTATGCCATTTAATTTAAACCTCTTAATAAAGAAACTTTTGTCTCCTTCCTGTCTCTCCCAAATCCTCTTCTTTATCATTAATGCTGTTTTCCTCCTCTTCACTGTGGATTTGTATTAAAATGACATTATTTATTAAAGTGCACAGGGTGAATTATTTATGCGCTACCTGCAGAAATCACATGGACATTCTCTGGACTTCCTAAATACATTAGTAAAATTGCGCATAACTACAAGCTGGTGCTGCCATGTCTTGCTTACAACTCTGTCTCAGTCTTTAGACCACGTGTATGGGGAACTGAGTTTATAGTGTTCGCAGGACCACTCTCTACATGTCATGGAAAGTGAGCCCTTTGATGGGTGGGGAGATCAAAGTCAGGGCTAGGGTGTCAGTGATGCTTCTCCATGTTTCTCCCTATAGCCACAGTCACATTCATAGTTGCTGACAGAGGCAGGAGAAGTCAGCCTGGTCAAGACCGAGCCAAGCCATGTTTCTCCTGATACTCCTTTTATTGACCTTCCTGAATATATTTTGAGAAAACCTAAGAAGGCTCTTCCCCTGTAGACGAGACTGCTGAAAACAGGGGAGTAAGTTAGGTAAGAGGAACTGTACCAGCCACCTTTTGTAACAGGAAGCCACACTGGTGGAGAATCAGAGGTGACTGTGTCTCAGCACAGCTGCTGGTTTTCTGCCTGAATGGTCAGGTGTGGCTAGCCTGATACCCTAAGGAAACAAGGCTTGGGCAGTCATCCTATTTGACTATAAGTTTGTGTCCATCTCTTATTTCCATCTCTTCCCTCTTTCCCTGCTATATCCTTTAAGTCCACTAGCCAACCTCAGTGAAATTTGACAGCAGAGCAGAGATATTAGTGATATTCTTTAGGGAAATAAAATAGAGAAATGTTTAGGCATGCAGGCTTCCAGGTAGAGAAGAAATGTATCAGTGCTCTCTTTAAGGGCAAAGGTGCATCAGCAGCTCAGCCTTTCTTAGACACCAGAGAATAAGTATCTGCACTTATCCTTGAGATGCAATTCTAGGAATATAGGCTTCATTGCTTTGGGACTGTCTTGGCATGAGCGATCTTACTGCAGTGCTAACACCAAGGATCCATCTAGTCCATTAACTTCTGTGTGCTCACTAATCGACAGAACGCACACAGATAATGTCCCTAATTATTTTTCTGCTTGGGAAAAAAGGCTCTACAACAATGCTTGGTATCCTCTGAAGTTCATTCCTTTCCTACTCTCCACAGTCTCAGATCTTCACTCTGTTGAATTAGCTGTTTTTGCTACAAAAAGTGGTTCATAACTAAAGCACTTTCATAATAGCACTTGGTGATACCTTGTGCAGTCGTTTTCTAAAGGTAACATGAATTACTTGGTCCACAGAACAGTTCATTTGATCAGGTCCCCATATTTCTCCCCCCACACCTCCCACTTCTAGGATACTTCCTGGAATACTTAGGAGATACTAAAGAACAGGTTATGACTAACCTGATTGCCTGAGGAAGTATGCTGAGATAGTTCAATAGTGCAATCTGATAAAGAAATCTGGGCTCAATGTCATGATTTATGAACTCAAACTCTCCTGATCTTAGAAAATATTTCTTAGAAATAATTTTAATGTTCTTTGATAGCATCTTATTCTTAGGAAGAAGTTACAACAAACTATGTTAGTACTAGAATACTTCAGTGTCCTTCACTGATTCTTTTCTTTTAAAAATATGGTCTGGTTAAAACAAAAATTAATTCAGAAAATCCTATAGTCTGTCTCACAAAAGACTAGAAGATCAGAGTGGTCCTTTCATACCTTGCTGTCTCTGCATGTAATGAATGTAAATCATCTGCTAAGTCATGGGTGGATAGAGATAAACTCAAGTCTGTTGAGATAATATCCGTATGTCTGATGCATACCTCAGGATGTATATGATAATAATTATCAGTGTGTTCCAAAAATGCAAAGGGACAGAATTTCTAGCCCATGAAGATGGCACTCAGATGTTTTGTTCAGATGATCTATACTTCTTTGGTTTGTGGGGTTTTTCACCACCAGCAAACTACCTATTAATTCTTCAGACTTTTGTTTTGAAAAGTAAAATGTTGGAAAAATAGGAAATTAGTAAGCTTTTTTTAAGAAATTTTCCTGAGGCTTTCTGTAAAAATGCAGCCTATTTATGCTCCTTTTCATGCTTATGGTCCTATAAAGCATAAGACTTTATTTCACTGCTAATGAAGCAGCCAACTAACAGTTCATATATACTACAAAAATATTGCCAGAGATAAAAGCCACTGATTTATGCAAGTGGGTGGCTTAGAGCCGATTTGACAGCTTTTATGCTGGTGTGTACAAGAAAACTTATCATATGAATATAGCCTCACTACTGAAAATAAAAGAGCTGTAGTTGCAATGAAATGTACTGAAAATGAGCAGAACAGAAAACTGGAGTCCCTGCTTACCTTGGACTGTTGGCAGTGGATGTTTATTTTACAAAGCAAATCAGCATTTTCTGAAGTCCTTTCTACAGGACCAATGTGCACAGGACTTAATGTTACTTCAAAGCAGTCACATGGGTTTGTTTACAGATTTCTGTTTAAAAAAAAGTCACAAACTCTCTGTTTCTCTTCTACAGGCTTTAAACAGTTATAATCAAGGAGATATAGAAGGGTCAAAAAGACTCGGTCGCAATGCACTCTGGGTTGCTGTTGCATCAATTATCATTGGCCTTGTCATCATTGGAATCTATTGCGTAGTTCATTTCACAACGGTAAGCAAAATGCTACTAGTTCCAATACAAAAATTCTCTGTGCATGGGCTTCAAAATAAGAAAGATTGTCAGAACTATGTACTAATCTTAAAATGTAGGCATGCACACATGTTTTCCAAAAGAGCAATTTTTACTTACTTTGCAATTTAGAAAATTCTGTTATCTGTGGTTAAATGCAAACAACTGTGTCTTACCAGCATTGGATTTTCTAGAAACTCTTGCAGCTCCCTTGGGCTTTTCAAGTTTAGGCCAGTTGCTTTTTGTTTTTTCTGCTCCTCAGTTTCACCATCTGCAAGACCACGTGCATAGAGATCCTTAGATTTCAGGTAATAGAGTCCTGAGGTGCTAATTTTCAGTCTCATAATCTGTCCAACATATCTTTTAACTTTGCAAGGAGAAGATGACAGTCAATTACTATTTTACTGTTTGATATTAAGGTGACCATAACTATATCAAAAGTGACCACAAATGTAATTTTGACTTGGCTTGCTGTGGGATAAGGTTGTTCACTCTCAGTGCTGTGTAATTGACCTGCCTTTGTACACCTGGAACAATAGTAAAGAAGCTCGACAAATGAATCTCTATATACGCAGTGGTTACCCAGATGGATTATAATCTTATTTGGAAAAGAGGACAAAAGTAATTAATGTTTTGATATACTTTCTTAAGGTTGTGCAACAATATGTTCTTTTTCCATAGTAATGTGCACTTCCCATTAAAATAACCAATTTAAATCAATTTCTTACTGGCTGTTTTGGTTGCAGAGCCTTTCAGTGCACTGTACAAACTTATGTATAAACTATAAACAGAGATCACCTCATCCACCACTGAAATGCAGACATCTCCAGGGAGTGGAATGGAGTAGCTGCTTAAACATGTACAACATTTTCAGACAAAAACTTGAAGTATGCCATATTGAACTGCAGGGAAGTTAGTGGAGATGGCATCCGTTTCTGTAGGATATAGTGGATGGTGCTGCAGAATCAGAAGCTTATTGTATATTCATTAATTTCCCAGGCATTTTGCAAGCATGAATCTCTCTTTGGGTCAGCTTGTGTTCAGTTTATTCAGCCCTCACAGATTTAAACCCAAGTCCCTTCAGGCAGGGTGTGCCAAGTTTTGTAATTGACAGCAGCAGTAAATACTTCTGTTCGCTTCTACTACCTTACTCATCATTTCTCAGGCAAGGATAGCAGCTCAATAATTTTTTTTTAAGTAGGAGGAGAGAAGGGCAGACAACACTGATCTGAAGCACTCATGTTAACCAGAGCACACTACCTACATTTAGTTGTAGTCAACATTTCACTTACACTACAGTAGGATCCTCTGTGTGGAGTGTGAATGCTTCTTTGTGCCCACTGCCAGATACTAGTAGTAGTTAGCGCTTTACATCTAGCTAGTATTTGTAAGCACCTCTCTCTTTCCTACTCTCAAAGAAGTAAGCAGCAGTAAATCAGTATAATATGACTTTGTGGGTTTTTCCTTAAGTTTTGTCTTTTGAGGATTTTTTTTTAATTGGTTTTGGGTTTTTTTTAAAGAGAAAAATCTCTGGGTTAGATGGAAGCATTGACAGGTGACTGGGAACCCTCACCACACTGCTGGGATATTAATTTCTGTATTCAGTGAATAGCTTCCATAGAGGTCTCTTGGCCAAATGGTACCTTGAGTTTTGTGAGGACTCAAGGTTTACTGGATTCACCCTGCTCTCTGGCTTTCCAGTCTCTTTACTACTCCCCTTCTCCCTCTCACCTGTCACCCTCCAAAGAGCCGTTGCTTCTAAGAAAGTATTTGATGGGAGCAACAATCTTCTTTATTCCTCTGATGTGAAAACGAGTGAACAGAAGCACCAAACTGGCCTTTCCATCCTCCATGCTTACCTGAGCCCCCTTTGTTGCCTTACTCTTGGACATTCATCTTTTATACTAAATTGTCTTTGAGTTTGACATGCCACTGGTGTGGATGGCATTGCATGCTCCATGCAGTTATCTCAAATCCATTTGTACCTTGGTCATGATTATTTACTAACAGCCATTTTGCACTCTGCTAATGTGAAGTGATTGTAAACTACTTCTATGCTAACTTTAATATATATGCTTCAGTATTAATAAGATTGTACAAAATAGCCTTAATAGAATGACAGTCAGCCCTGTAACTGATTTATCTGATTACCATTAGGCACAGATTTGATGCTTCCATGACCTACACATGCATTTTTCCTGAAAGTCAATTTAGACTAAAGCAATATATATGAAAAGCTTGACCCTTCCAGGATTTGTTACTGTATGTTTTATCGACATGAAATTCATCAGCTACCGTATTACCCAGTTGCTCCTGCTGACATTCCTTGTGGCTTCTTTTGGTCTTCAAAGGATAACAAGTCTCATTGCAAATCAACATTGGGAGTACCCCCTTGTATTCTCCTTGCGTATTCTTCTGTATCTCTCCCTAGAGCTTGTTTACCATTCTACCATCCTATTTCTAATCTGCGTTAGTACTTTATCTGTTCTCCCATGACTGTTAGAGCTTCTCACAGAGGGTGTTAACTTGAGTATTCATAAACCCTTTGATAAATTTCACTAGCTCATTCTGATTTATCCATGGTCCTGCTGATGGTGTCAAAGATGCAAGGTGTAATGAGTTTGGGGGCTGGATGAGCTTCAGGAGTTCTTCCACAACGTCCCAAATCTGAGCTTCTGGAAAGCAACAAACCTGAGACATCCAAGTCAGGTTGGCGGGAGGGAATCTCTATCAATTGTTACACAGCTTTTCCTCTTGGCATAGAAATGGTTCAGGCTCAGCTGGGTCTGAAGTCTCCTTCAATACAACTCTTCACCTTCCCCCAAGGGGCTGGCTACACGTCCTGGTGGATCTGCAGGCCAAGAAGGAACCTTCCTTCTCCTGCCAGAAGTCACAAACTTCAGGCCTTCCCCATCACGGAAGTCTTCGTTCAGCTCTTCAATTGTAGTCTTTAGTTGTTCATCCTTTGCTTTGTGGAGCTCAGGCACTCTCCTCCGCAGTCTCTGTGGATACCCTGTTGGTCTCCTGTTTGTACGCCCTGATGGTCTGCAGTCTGCCCACCTCTTCCTGAAGCCCTTTTCTCTGGAGGCTCAGTGGTTCAGTCAGAGTACAGCTCCCACCAGAGAGGCCACCAATGTCCCAGCCCCAAAGACAGGCAGCTGTCACTCCCCCGCAGCTGCAACCTGGACAGCTACATCTTCCTTCCGAAGTTCTATCTGGGTCAAGGCATCCGATATGCCAGGCAGTTGGTCCAGCAGTTTTGGGGATGGTGCCCTGTGGCTTATCACCACCACTGTTGCACAGTCCCAAGCAGTCCCTTGCTGTCTTCAACAGAGTTTCTGGGTCCCCTTCTGTGCAAACTCACAACTTAATTGCTAAAAACCCTCTTTGCCACTCTTGAGCATCTCTCATTGAAACCACTGTGAATGGAGCACTGAAATACTTCTCCGTCTCTGGACGCAGATTCCTTCAGCATTCACTGGAAAGGAATTTCCTCTCTATGACTGGTATTTCTAGAAGACCAGTTCAATGAGGTCAGTGCCTAACTTGCTGAATTTCAGTAGCTTCTGAGTATCAAAACCCACATGACCTATTAAAAATTCCAATCAAAGTTATCCATTTGTTCCCACATCTCCTCTTCCAGCTTTTCAGTACCCAAACCTACTATGCTTTCCATCTTGCTTAGGAAAGGGGTTAAGTCCTGTGCTTTAAGCAGAGCTGAGGAGGGCTGCCATGGTACTCCACATGCCTCAGTCAGGAGAAGAACATCTATTAAGGGGTGTTGAGGATAGAAATGGTAGAAGCTGCAGAGAGAGGAAGAGCAAGAAATTCCTGCTTTGAACAAACAGCGACATTATAACCCCAGTAATACCCCCAGTTATACCCCAATAATACTGGTAGACTCAGGAAGAGGAAGACCCTTTCACTTTTCAGAAAATTTCCTACCTCTGAGCCCCGAGCTTCCTTGCGCGCCTTCTTTGGTTTATTCAGTTGCAGAGCAACAGTAGCACAGGAATAACAGCAGGCGACACCTACGCCTGCATGGATGAAACAGCCTTGACTTTTCATTTTGAAGATTTACTCGGCGCTAAGCCAACTTGGGGTTTCTACTGCTGCCTTGGAGAGCCTCATTTGTCTTTAACGCTGGCGTGTTATCTTTAGCAAACATACATTAAGATATATAGTGATACATATATATATATATAGCCTGGAACAGGGCCCACCCAACAGTTGGGAACCATGTACCTTCTGCAGTCATGACCCTGAATGTAGACAAGGGGAAGCTGTCACTTGCATCACTGGAGTTAACAGCCCAGCAGTAAAACTTGTCTGTCTTGATCAATGTAAACTGGTGTGTTCTTCATTATGCCGAGGAATCACTGAGTGTTAAGCTGCAGCGTGTGCTGAATCAGGGCTGTGCCTCATTCCACACTAGGCCAAATTTATTCTTACTCCATTCGGTAACTTCTACCCTCTCCTGTCAGTTTCTCCTGCAATCCTACCTTGCCAGTCCTGAATGCTGAATTACACTTCCACTGCTTGCTCAGATTTAACTTAAACCGGTATTTTTGTCACCACTGAGTCTAGCCCTGCATATGTGCCCATAGGCATGTTGTCCACCAAGAACTGCAGTGAGAAAAAGGATGTATTTGTCTTCCATAAGGAGACATCACTACAGACTGAAACAGTGCAGAGCTGTGTGCCATAGACTGCACGTGGCCTTTATCTGCTGTAATATGTCCAGTTAGAGAGCGAATGGCAAGATACCTAATGACCGGCGACACTCAGCTCTGAACCACATCCTGAATCCTGCCTCTAGTTCTGATGTCCTTGTCTTAAGAAAGATGTGGTGTACACACACACAAAAGGAGAGAGAAGGATTGCAAGGTATGAAAAAACCTTTATACGTGGACAGACAAAATAGACACAATCTCTTTGGCTTGGGAAAGAATGACTTAGGAATCAGTAGTTAAAGGCAGTGAAATAAAGAATGATTATTTGTTGTCTGTTATGAATGAGATGAAGGGGCATCAGAGGAAAGCTGCTTTAAACAAGGAGGACGTACTTTTCCATGTGACATACAGTGCAGCTGTGGGACTTATTCCTTCTGGTTGCTGTGGATACAAAAAAATACAAATTATTTGAAACAGCAACGAGTGAAGTTACAAAAAAAAGCTTAAGTGCAAAGATGCAGATATAATCTCGGGCTCAGAAAGTTTCTAAGATGCAGATTGCCAGAGGTGGAAGGCAATACAGGGAGAAATATCACCCTGGATGTAGCCTTTTCTTATACAGTCCATTTAGGCATTTGTAACATGTCACTGTCAGAGATGGGATGCCGCAAAGATGGCTGTTTGCTCTGACCCAGTACCACTATTCTTATGTTCCTTCATGAAGCCTGTTAGTAGCCTTTCCACTGACTTGAATGAATTTGGAGTCAGCCTTCCTGTCTCTTCCTAAGTATTTTGATCAGCAAAAGCCAGTATTTTTGTCCGTGAATGAGGGCTCTCCAGTAGTTCACAATCTGTGTTTTCAGAGCAGTCTCCAAATTTTTGGAGCAGATTCCAAGTTCTGTTTTGTTTTGCTTTTTCATAACACAAGACGTTTGGTGTCTTTGGATTTCATTTGAGTCCTACTGGCAGGACTTCAGGAAATGTAATCCTAGGCTGGAACCTCCTTACTTAAGTACAGGGGACCCTAGGTAACCCAAACACTTTTCTTAACTGGATCTCAACATGTCATGTTGTACTTCATGCTACCGTGGGAATCATGCATTCTTATTCCATTGCTGGGTTTGCTGCATAGCCTGTTAGTAGTCTGATAAGCAGCTTCTTACAGCACATACTTTAAGACTACCTCTAATGGCTGAGTGATGCTTGACAATGCTGCTCGGGGCAGAAGTGGAGCTCATGTGAGTTTTGCTTCCCAATTGAGCCATAAAGGATATCATATAAAGCCCACATCTTTTGTGCACCTCTCCAGTGGTTCTCTGCAGTCTAGGCAAGTAGCAGTGAGTCAAGTAGAAATGTGGAGAACTAGTAAGAAGTGTTAGAGTGAAGTAAAGACACAAGCTTTTCTGTAGAGCTCTGACTGAGATAGCGACAGTTTTGGTATGAGGAAGGGGAGCCAAAGTACTAAGTACAAAGAAGGAAAGGAATGCAAGAAACTCCTGCCAATGGACCAGTGTCCAAGACTTTTTTAATTCACATCAGAAGTTCATTGTCTTTGTTTATCTTGAACCCAGGGCCACAGGCAGAGTAGAATTATCTTCTGGTAATAACTTATGTGAGAAGGGTAGTTGTGTTCGGTGACTTTGGAATTTCATGCAAACCTTTATATTTTAATGCTTTCATAGAGGAGTGTGAACTTCTGACCCCTTCTTTAATCTCACTTGATCTAGAACTTCACCCCAAGGAAGTCACTGAAATACCACCTGTCAGCATGGCTTCAAAGGAAGACAGAGAGACAGCTAGGCTGTGTGGAAAGTACTAGCTTATACTGTTTCATAATCAGTAGGGTCTTAAATCAAACATATGTGCAGTAATGCAACATTGGTAATTACTGGTAGAAGGAAAAGGAGTAAGCATTTAGACTGTGCACCAGGGACAGATGTATACACACATTTTTCTTACTAACTTAGAAATAATTCTTCAGGGGGAAAAAGCATGCAAGATTATTTCTAATATCTCTGCTGTCCCCTTCCTGAGGCTCTCAAAAGACTTTGCAGCCATTTCACTGAGGGACTGTCTCTCTTTCAGAGACAGAATAAACTGAGGGCCAGTAAGATGATGGGAATTACACAGCCAGTCTCCAGATCTTTACATTGCCAATCCTGTTCTCTGTACCTTACCATAGGAAAAAAAGAGTCAAGGAAGACTACCTGCCTTTCACTGCAGGGATTGACCTGCCAGTAACTGATAGAGCACAAAGTCTGAAGTCAGGGCATTTCTGTTCTCTTTTACGCACATTAATTCTTGGTGTCCACCTAGGCAATGAGCTCATACTGCTGCTTTTGTATCAGTAAGGGCGCTAACTGATTATCTTCTTAATACCCTACCTCTTTTTATTGGATTTGTAAAAATATAAGAGCTTAAAGTCCTCTACCTGTCTATCAAATGTGCTCTGTCAGCTCAGAGGCTAAGCAGTGGGCAGACACATGTAGATGCCCAGAGGCAATGTGATTACATCAGCCTCATTTCCTTAGCAAGCCACATTAAAAATTCTGGCCCAGTTGTTTCATCTGTGCATGAAGGAAATGTCCCCACAATAGATTCTGCCCATTAGAGTCCTGAGTAGCATCCAAGAGATAATCAGCAAAGGAGTTAATGCTGTCTGCAGGATATATTTACTGTTTAGTGCCTCATGTCCTAGATTGCTCTTTAAGGAGCTGCTAAAAGATAGCTGCTTCATGGAGAAGATATCTCAGACTCCAGCAGAGAGCCCAGCATCTAAGGATAAGCCAGTGAGATCAGTACATCCATGGGTAATGTCTGAGATCTACCCCCAACACAAGAATTTGAGGGAACTTCTCAGATGTTTCCTCTCCTAATGCAGATGCACAAGAGAGGTTACCCAGTCCTTTTAAAATACCTGTCGTGTTGCTGTTGTGTTTACCAAGTTGTCTACTGCTGCAAGTATTGTTCTTGCTTGACTGTTTTATGTACCACTTCAAGAAAGCAGAGATGCTGTTGACCTCATGAAACTTTGTCAAGTAAGAGCCCATTTCCTGGCAATGAAAGATCCTAACTTGCATTGATTCAGGTAACTCAGTTTAAAAATTCAGTTCAGATTGACAGATGACCAGTGCCATTAGAAACTTAGCTCTTTTTGATTCAAAACTGCATTGAACCACTAATCTAGAGGGATGTTTGTTAAGAGAACAAGTGCCACTAATGTGGCATAATGTATCCATTAGATCTGTAGAATTAATAATTTAAACTCACAAGGCAAACTGTCTTTTCCTCTTTAAAAATACCTATTTCTGTGTCCTTGCAGCATGCTATCTGAAGACCAGGACTGCACTTGGAGGATATCATCATGTAAATCTTGGGAGGGAAAAAGAAGAAGAGAAGGAACCCCTTCATTCCAGACTGTTAGATTTGACCCTACAAGTCTGCAGAGGCATGTTACTGGTGGATGAACTGATAGTCCAGTTAGTTAATCAGCATGGCGTGACCAGGTTTTCAAAATTACTTATTTATAAGAAATTCAGTATAAAGCAGCATTTTCTCTTTTACCTTACTGTATAATGAGATCTTGCCGTAACAACTCCATTTTATTTCTCATTTACATGGAATGTATGCTGGATCCATGATGTTCCCTGGCTGACCCTACCCAGACAAAGCCAACATACCTAGACTGTTTATAGTGCCCAATGTAAGAACTGATGCACAGCCCACTTAAGCTAGTAGAACTCCTGTTGCCTCCAGTCCTCCAGTGGGTTTTGGATCAGGCCATTAAGGATTTTTTTTTTTATTACTTTAAAATAGTCTCAACATAACACAATTGTAACCATGGGTTTGTGATTTTATCCTGCTGTGTGATTTTATAATACCATGGGCATACTCTGACTCAGCAGCTGCTTTCTTGTGTCATCCTCAGCTTTTAGGTCTTTACCTTGGATTTTTAACCGCCTGGGACCGACTTCAATCACTTGATTATTAAGAGACACTCTTCTTCCATAGCATCCATATTTTTCTTAATGATTTATTTTTGTTTTGTTGTCTTTCATTGTTGAACTCCCTTGACTTAGCTCCAGTCCTGCATTAAAGTTGCACTGATCATATTTTCCTCTTTAAACTCCACGTATGTAAAAAGTTCCTATTTTTTTATCTGAAAAAAGATCTTCTTTTTAAATAGATGTTCTTCTTCATCCCTTTGTTATTGTTCCTCTAGCAAGTCACATAGTTTCATTGTGTTCTGCTTTGTTCATGTCTTTTTTTGTTTAGTTCATCCTCTCATCTTGCTATGAATAGTCTATACATCAATGCAGTTAAGAGATGGACAGACTTTTGTACCCTTACATAGTTACATAGACTCTTGCTGATCCTAAGATATTACTCAGTGAACAGCCTTAAGTTACAGAATTGATGGCCTCTAAATTACTGCAGTTTCTTGATACCTTATGAAAATTCAGCATGGGACAGCTTTATTAGCTGAAAAGTGTTTGAAAGAATATATTTGTTTTGTCACACAAATATTCCATGTTAAAAAGAGTAAGCTCTGCTGAGCATTAAGACAGATGGCTACATCTTCAGTGGTTGTTGCTCCATTTGCTTTAACTGTTACTACATCTTCAAGCAAGCTGTGCCAACTTACACTTACTCTCCTTGCACTAACATAAATCTGGACCGACTGCCCAGAAATACATGGGAGTTTTGCAGGTGCAAGTGAGAAAAGAATTATGCCTGACAGGAGTACAACTACCTATTTAAAAAAAGTAATAATCTCCCAGAAACCTTTACCTGTTAAAGCATATGCCTGAAAGTAGCATGTATTTTCTGTGCCTTGATATTATACTCCTAATGTGCTTTTTTGCTTTTCTTTCTGCCAAATTCTGTTTTTCATTGAAGTCAGTGATGCATCGCCTATCCTTAATTACTCCAGTATAAAACTTTATGAACACTGGTGACATCAGTTGATTTCTTCAGCATTTACACGGATCGAATTTGTCCATGTGGGAATTTTGCCACTGATTTTGATGACCCCAAGAACTGGCTGTTCTGTGAATTCCTCTTTGGTTCTTGAATACTATTTCAATGATCTGATACGTCTTGTGGGACTTTTAGTAGCTTGCCTTATTATCAGATATGATAGAACTGTCATTGAGAAGTGGAATAAAATGACTTTTAATTCATGTCCATTCTGGTATGTGGGAAGTGTCTTTCATAAGTTTTGTTGCCTCTTCTATTTTAAAGAGTAATAACCCTTTTTCTAGCCCCTTGGACAGTTTCAGAATAAAGTGAATCAAAACAAAAACAGGATTTCTGGCCTACATGATACTATACAACCAGTCTGTACTGTAGCCAGTACATTCAGAAGTTGCTAGGATCAGTTAATGCTCAAAATATCAGCAAGGTAGGCCCTTTGCTTCATTTTCAAAATAGCATTCAGAAAGAGTGTGGAGACCTTTTCAAAATGGTCCCTCGGTGGTCTCTTTGGGGTTTTCCTACCACGAGGGGAAGGTGGTCAAATGAGGTAACCAAAGGAGGTCGCTCAGCAGGTAACAGAGGTCAGATTTCCACCACCTTGAATTGCTGGCATCAAAGTAAACACCATTACATTGCTGTAGTAATAGTTTTCTGTGTCAGTGTACTAAAAATCAAAGTGAGTACAAAAAGTTTCATCCTTCTGCAAAATATTAAACTCAAAATATTAAACTAAACCACAGCTAGTGGTGTGAGAGAGGAGAAAAATTTCCAAAGTTATTTGGGCATTAGAGGGTAGGGATAGGCAACTTGAAGTATTTTTGAAAGTGCCTAACAAGGATTTAGATCAATAGGAGCTAGACACCTGACTTGTTCAGATGCTTTTGAAAACCATACTGGAAATCTAACTTGCATCTTGATGCTCACAATTATCTTTGAAGTCTTGCTCTTAATATAATTGAGAATTGAGCCATTGTATCTTCAGTGCTTCTGAAGACAAATGTTGCTACCTTACAGTGGTATTGATTGGTATAAAAATAAAGGCTTTATATTAAACCACTTAATGTGACAGAGAGGGGAAAATGCGGCAATTCCCCTAATGTCCTTGAGTGCTTCTGTGTCATAGGTAGTCTTATTTTTGCTTTCCTAATGTATTGGTATCAGTTCTCTTCATTTATTTATGTTTACATAAATTTTCAACCATGTTTGAGAAATGCAGTTCAACACAGCTTGTGCTGGAAATCAATATGGTCCTTGTACAACCAAATCATTCTGTTGTAGGTGTGACAGACCCATACAAAGTGATGTATCAAACATAGGGAAGCTAAATGACGTTTTGCTGCCCAAATCAGCAAGACCCCTGGTGACAGCAGTGGGTGTGGAAGGCAGAATGCGGTTGTCTGACTGAGGAATTAGTGCCTGCTTTATATTTTGAGGGACATATAAACAAATTTCATTATCTATGGCAGGCTCTGGAAATTACCTCTTCTACATCATCATGCATCTAGATTTGGATTTGGCCCATTATTATTCTGCATTGCACCTAACCATTTTTTGGTGAAAGAAAAAAAGAGCTGTCACAGGAATGTGCTGAATGATGTTATTTCATGAAATAGCGGGGGAAAAAGTGGTAAAACGTATTTCAACTCAACATCTGTGTCCTGGGCAGGAGAACAGACTCTTCCTTCCACAAAGCTGCTCTGGGCTTCCATTTTTTTGATGCAGTCTTCCTGCATGCTGAAGGCACCAACTAATGCCTGAAGTCCAGCTCTCTTTTCCTTCCTGCATGTATTACAGGCAGAGACAGATGGAAACTTGAAATTGCTGGCCTCAGCTCCTGGATCATGTTAGCATCTTTCGCTTCTTACAGGGCAGCTGCATTCTGCAAAACAGCAGTGTGAATGTATCTTGATATGTAACCCTAGAAGAGGGCTTCTAAATATAAGAGGAGTTTCTTTGCTGCCGTATGAAGGGGGTCAGCCAGACGCTTAAACAACATGCGGTGTATGTTTCATCAGATTGCACAGCAAAAAAAAAATCAAGGGGACAATATGAAATTAAATTCTTAGGGTGCCTCCCTGCAGGCACACCCAGGAGTTTACAGCTTGTGACTTGAAGATCAGCGCTGGCTCTTCAATTTATGTGGTTGCAACCACAATCCATGAACAGTGTGGCTTGAGGCTCCAGAAGCTGTTGCTTTTGTACCTGTGTCTTTGGATATGTGTTCACAGTGTGAACTGTGTTCTGCCTGTCAGCATGGAGATAGGTTGTATCCGATTGCTACCACAGTGTCTATCACTCTCAAGAATCAGTCAAGATGCACCTGCTGGAACAGTGTGCAAGGATCTCTCTCTAGGCTCATTTCTTTACCTGGACCCTAACTTTGTCTACCAGTTAAGATGGATTTTGTTACTGATTTGCATCAGTAAGGGAGAGACCGGGTCATCTTCCCAGTTACTTTTTACTTTGTGTGCGTTGTGTGTCTACCTATGTGCAAGAGAATGCATCTGAAGGACTGGATTCCCCAAAGCAAGTAAGATTTAAATACAAAGAAATTCACTGGATTGATTCAGGGCCAAGCTGATAAGCCACATCCTGTTACCTGACAGCTGTTCTGGAGCCTTTATAGAATGTGTTGTTTTGTGGAGGGAAGAGTCCATATCGCCAAACCTTCACTCCTGATAATGGGGTAAACTACAAGGAAGTTGAATAGATGTGGAACCTACCCTGACTTTGGAGGAGATACCTGCAGGCAAAGTCAGAGACATTGCCTGTGCAGGGTAGTCTGCGTGGCTGCTGCCTAACCTGCAGCTCTTCTGAGACTAAGCCCTCGGTCTTCCACAGGCAATACTTTCAGGCTGAAACACTACTTGAATGTTGCTTTCCTCTTACTATCCTCCCATCTCCAACCTCATTTTTAATTAGTAGGTCTCTGAAGGTGTGCAGCATTATGTTGGAGTAGAGGAGTTGAGAACGGTTGCAATGATCTATGAGTGATTTTTATCTGCTCTCACAATTTTCCACTTCCCAAGCGCAACAGCATGTTCTGCATGCACAGCAATAGCATGTGTCACTGAAATGTGAGTGAGCCTTTAAGGAGGCTGCCCAACTTCCTCTGCATCACTCCCTGGCAGCCTGGCAAAATGGGCTAAATTCAGAAGTGACCTAAAAGGAGGCGGGGGTTTGGAAACAGATCACTCGGCCAATGTAAAGATGGAGGAACAAACTTGGGAGCCCAAGGTAGAAAGGAAAGTTATAGCAAGAAATTTAACCAGAAGGTTTCTGCAGTTAAATTTATCCTGTCTTGAACTCTAGGGTAAATTCTGCTGCTGCTACCACCTAACTCACTCTCCACAGCACAGAAGCTACAAGAAGCACTTGTTCATGTGTCCTTTATAATGTGATTTATGGCATGTCTGAATTTGATCTATCAGCTCATGACTGAGGTTGGCTCTTCTGGTTTTGTCATATCTAGCCGCAGAGCTGAGTCAGCTTCCACTTTGCTTGCAATGACTTCTCTTTGGCTAAATAAGCTTGCATCATGTCAAGGAAAAAGAACTTTGCCAGGTTATCAGGGGATTCATCAGGACACTAAACTGTACAGTCTGAGACTTTAGGCCACTGCATTTTTTTTTCAATACATACTCTGGGGTAAAAGAAGGGGAAACTCCACTGAAATTAAGGGATGCATACCAGAGCAGGCTGTGTGGTAAAAGGTGAGCCATGGCAGCCTTGTGTACACATATCTCAAGCGGTGTTCAGTAGGGGCTTAATTGCCTTTTGATTTTAACTAACTCTGGGAGATAATCCAAACAGTGAAGATGAGGTTTTGGCCTAGAGCACAAGGGGTTGGTGAGTGCCATCCGTTCCTTAGCGCTAGCACAAAAGTTTAGCTTTGACTTTTTGTGCCTGAAAGGTTTGAAGGCCATTATTTACCCCATTTAATCAAAGACATACATTTCCCTACCACAGGTCTCTCCTCACCTCAGATCTATCCTGTTTGGTCCTTACTTTCTTTAAAAATGAGTCAGCTGATGAAGAAAGACAGTAAGTGATATCTTTACAGGAGTAGAATGACTCAGTAGTAAAGACATCACTTCACTTGACCCCTCAGCCTATACGGCACCGAAAGTGCTCTGTCAGGATTGTTAGAACTTTGTCAAAGTCTGCTGAGTCTCGTGATCTTATGAGCCAAGAACCAAAATGCCTTAAAATTAATTTGTGAATAAGATGCTCTGTGTGAGTTTTAATAGTCAGGCCAGGTCTAGTTTGTGTTTCTTAAAGAAGGTAGATGTGAATAAGGGAAAAAGGAGCTGACCTTTGCTTGTGGCTAGTGACAATAAATAACACAGAGACCATGTAGATCTTCATATCCTGCAGGTGTTTTACAAGCGTCTCCTTTTAAAACCTCACATTGCCCTGTGAGGTGGTGCAGCACAGTCATGACACCTGCTAAAGCATTTAATCAATTACTTTTATCTTGTTTTACAGGTTGTGGACAGTCTGAAAGTGGACTGTGCTTTTTTTTCAAAGGAATTTCTTATTCAAACTTATTCAGTTACATTTTCCCCCAATCCTTTTACTCTCCAGCCTGCCATTTGCAATTCAAACTGTTGTTGTGATTCACCATACAATTTCCATGATTCCACTTCTTTTTCCTGAGCAGGCAACCATAAATCCTAGGGCATTCACATTATTGGTGTGATTGCTGATATCAAAATTTCGTATTTGTTTTTCTGATGTATAAATTTAATGTTTACTTAAGATGAGCATTCGTTCCATGGAAGTGTGGGTAGTGAACACAAGCAGGGTCCTCAAGACACCAGAACAAAATAATCTGCAGTTCTGAATTCGTATTTACCTGAAAGATTTTGCAATATTCACCCAACCTAGCATCACCTTCCTTTGATTAAGAGTCTTCTTGAAGGTCATGCTGGCAGTTAGTGTCAGAGGCAAGAAGGATATTTTTATCTAATTCTTTCTCTCCTCAGTGAAAATGCTTAAAGTCACTATTCTTGGGCATGCCCCAGAATTGTAAGGCAATGCACACAGCTAAACAGCTAAGGAGCAAATTATTCTGGTACCAACATCAGGAGTGCTTAGCAAGGGCTAAGCCTGAGTGGCCTGTTGCTGTGTCCCCTGTCTGAGAGATACGACAGCTTAGAAAACTGTGATAAATTATTTCAATGGCAAGTGACACCTCTGACATTCTCACTAGGGAAGTTAACCAGGAACCTCATTTGTGCCACATATGGAAACCTTGATGGAAGAATGTGAACCAGCTCCCCATCTGTTACATCCTCATCTGGCAGTAAGAAAAAGAAGGTTAAGACAGGTATGTAAAGGGGCAGAAGTAGAAAAGGTATTTTGTAGTCTTCCTTTGGAATGTGGAGGCTGGTCCTGGATGGAGTGGAAAAGGGGGAGTTTTTATGCCCTTCAGGTTGCAGAGCATGGAAGGAGGCAAAAAGTCAAAGACGCTGTTAAAGGGAGGAGCAAAACTCCAGGGTTCCAGAAAATCAGTGGGTGGATGAGCTCTGCCAGGCCCTTGCGGCATGTCTTCAGCTAATCTCTCGCTTCCCACATCTCCTGCATTAACAGGTGTGAGGGAATTGGGCTCCCACTGAGGCTGATAGGAGAAAACAATACAATACTCCCAGGCACGTGAGAACCATGCATACAGACATGCCCATGAGGAGGTAGGGCGATGATTTAGTGGGCAGCAGTGGTAAACCCCCCACGTAAGACTCATTGTTCATGGTGTAATGTCATCCAGCCCTCATAATTGGGAGGGACCAGGCACCGCACAAAAAAAGAGTTACAGGTTCTAGGACTGTGCTACACCCACCTGTCACGACTGACAGTGAGGGAAGACAAGAATCGGGGTTGAAGAGGAAGCAGGCAGGGGAAAAGAAGGAGAAAGCAGCAACAGTGAAGCCCAACCACCAAGAGGCTGAGATGCCTGTGTCCGTTGCCTCTGTCCTGTCCGCAGGCCAGTAACTCCCGAAGGTTTTGGCATGTAGCACACCATGGATGGATGGTTCATCACCGTGTGGGGAGGAACCGTCACATTTTAATACTAGAACTTTGAATAATGCTTGGACCTCCCACAGACTAGTTCCCACAGCCTTGTGAGCTATTAGCACTCCTTATCCTGCAGTTTATTGCCTATCTGTGGTTCTCAGAAGTAACAAAAACCATTGCAAAGAACTGAGGATGGGCCCCAAAGTGAAGGTACTTCTGGCTGGCTGTTGTGCAGATCATCACAATGGTCCTACTAGGCAAGTGGTGGACACGACATGGTAGCATGTGTCTCCAGCCTACGCCGCAGACAGTTCTGCAGACATAACCAGCACACGCAGAGGCATGTGCATTGGTGCTGGCCAAAAAAGAACTGGGGAGAAGAAAACAATCGGGTTTGGAGACAAAGAATTCAAGAGTGCTAAGCTGTGTGAAATATCAAAATAACAGCAGCTGCATTTTATAGCAGGGTAACTGTTCTGCAGGGGCTGGGGAAGAGCTGCCCACACACATTCCCCTCACACCCCCTCTGGCAGGCTGTCCTGTGCCGAGGTATTCTACCCATGAAAGACAAACTAGGAGCAGCTGTTCTTCAAAACATACTGTGGGAGCCAGCCATGCACTCGCCATTAGGCACGGTGAATCTGTCTATCCTGGCAGAATTCTTCCCACAACATGACAGCATGCCACAAGGATACACTTCGATTTGGTAGGAATCCTTTTGTCTGTTTGCAGGTTGCTTTGACTGGTTAAGGAAAAACCAACCATTTCCTTGTAAAGAGAACTGCCGACCCAGGAACCTGCAATCCTCCCAACTTCATGCCTGTTAGAAAAGTGGAAGAAAGACAGCAACAGCTGATGAAGAGCAAAGGGTAAAATGAGATAGTGTAATTGGAAATGCTTAGAGAAATATGCTAGAGAAATATACGAGTGTAATTTAATTTGGGAAACACTTATCAGTTGAGGACTTAAATTTCCACCTCTGCTTCCTCAGAGGAAAGAGAGCCATGTGCTGGTGGTTTCACAGCCTGCTTCGACCACCCAATGGTCAGCATCCACTCAGCCGGCTCTTGCTCCCGTTTCACGAAGAGGGGAAATGCATTTATTGCCTAGCTCCCGCGCCCCCGTGCTCACTCATCTGCAACTCTCCTGCAGATCCAAAACCTCCTTGCGGTGATGATTTGGAGAAAACGGCTCCGAGAGGCAGGTAAAGAGCCACCACGCTTCCCCCCTGACCTCGTACCTAAGGCACCAGTTGAGCCGTCATATTCAGCGGGTATGGGATAGCCCTGGCGGGACAGTCAGCACCGCGCCTGGCCTCAGCGGCCCGACGGACCCGGGAGCGGCCGGTGACGGCTCCGGGCTGCTGCAGGCCCCGCGGGCCGCCTGCCTGGGGCCGGGGTCGGCGCCGGAACCTGCGCGCCGGGCTCGGGTTCTTCCCCGGGGCGGCAGCGCGGGCACACGGCCGGACGGAAGCGGAAGCGCCGGGGCGGCGGTGGAGGGACGGCGGTGGGCTCGGAAGGTGGGAGGTGGGTTCCCTCGGCCGGGCACGGCCGGCGGTGCCAGCCCCGGCGGCCTTTGTAACCGCCCTGCTGGGCGCTTGCGGGGGAACCGGGCCGGGGAGAGGTGGGTGGCGGCGGCGGTGAGTGCCCGGCTGCCCGCCTCGGGGCCTGAGGCGGCCCGGCAGGTACGGCACGGAGGTGTGTCTGCTGGTGAGACCCGGAGGGGCTGTGGGATTTCGCCGGGGCCTTCTCAGCAGTCCGTCTCGCAGAATCAGCGAGTCGCTGTTTAAAGCAGATACGGAATGGATGCGCAAAGCTGTTGAAATTTCACCTAGCTGTTTAACGTTTGCATTTATGCTTAATTTTTGTCGTTGAATTACCTGTTTAGTTGTTTATTTACTTAAGCCACGCGTGCCGAGACTGGTTTCAGGTTGTGACTGAGCTGAGATCTGTACAGTTGAATGTTGGGCAATGTCCGTAATCTGAGCTTACAGGGAACAGAACAATATCCCATACACGTACTTGTATCCTGCCGGGTGCTCTGCAACGGTCTGTTTGTACGGTTCCAGGGGCCTGTTTGTATGGGTCCAGATGGTCCCCTTGGCTGCCCCTAAGTTGCTGCTCTTTGCCTGTAAGTAGTCTTTCAGATAAGATATGGTATGTGCATCCAGTCTCATCCCTTCTGCCCCTGGATGTGGCCACATGGGCTGTGGAGCGGGCAGAAGTGTTGCGTTTCTTGGATAGCAGGCCCCTGCCTCTCCCAGAGAAAAGCAGAGACTGGAGGAAGTCGCCAGCAGAGCACCAGCAGGACTGTGCTGTTTCCGCTTCAGAGCCACAGCCGGCCCCCATAAGGATCCTCAGCAGGCTGCCACCTCAGCTAACTTTTTATTTCCTAGTGAAGTCACATTTCTAGTAGGCTGTTTTTGAAGCATTCTGACAGAAAGTTCTGCTGATGTTTCTGTTGATGTGGTAGAACATTATATGTGTGGGTATTCAGAAGAGAGAAGAACAAGCACTTAGCTTGGGAAGACAGAATACCAGTGTGCTGCAGTGACAGATACCACCTTGGTCAACTTTTAGAGTGGCTGAGTCTTGCAGAGATGCTAGGATATTGAACTGTAGCACATTATCAAGAGTAGCTAAAAGTTGTCATTTAGTGTCTTTGTTCTGAGTATGTTGTAATTTTAAGATGCTAGTATTTGGGGTTACTCAAGTTTCTTAGACTCTTCAACTCAGAAACAGAGCCCAGGTCTACTGATAAGCCTGCTTTCCTGCCTACTGGCATTCTGGCTTCAAAAGTATGTGTGCTAATCTGTCTTTTCCTGCTCTTTTAGGCCATTAAAAATGGGGAACACAAGCAGCGAGCGAGCTGGACTGGAGCGTCATGGCCATAAGGCATCCCGAGGTGACAACTCAGGAGGAGCCATCAGTACAAAAGAGGGTGATAGACCAAAAATTCTAATGGACAGTCCTGAAGATGCAGACTTGTTCCATTCAGAGGAAATGAAGGTATTACTGGTTTGTTCTTGTCTTCTAATTTTGCTAGCTTGGGAATGCTGTCCCGTTGTGGTGCTCTTAACATCCTTCAGTAGTTCTGTCACTGAGTTTACACACAAAACTGACTATCTCCCTTGTTTCCCACGCTAAGGAGAGGTATTGCATTGGTGTTCAAGCAGATGTAATGAGCATAATGTCATGGTTTGCAGCAAGAATTAGCTGTGGAAAAACTAAAATGTAGCTGGCTCAAAGCTCTTCCCCAGTTCTAGGTACAGTGCCTCAGCTTCCCACAGATCCTTAATGCTCTTGCAGTCACCAGTGATGTTTTACCTGTCTGTTATTTTCCATATTAAAAGATCAGTTAACTGGATTTTTGCTCAGTAGTAGATGGATTGTTAGAAATGCCTTGCTGTGTATCGTGTTTCCTAAGAATATCTAACAGAAAATTACTCTTAGATTTTGACTGCTGGACAGAGCTGTTTCCTACAGACAATTCATAATCTTTCTGCCAACTACAAATTTTGTGCCTATGGTATTTGTGCTTAAGTGTATTTCTTCTTAATTATTTTTCTCCCTCTTCTTTTATCTGTGTATTTTAAAAGCTCTTGTGAGCTCAAGTCATTTCTTTTTAGCCTAATTTAGGCTGGAGGGCAGGGGATTATTTTGCCTTCCACTCTTTCTGCAAATTTGGAAGGCTTTGACATCTTTGCAGAATTTGTGCAAATGAATTTGTGAACAGTATCTAGAAATGCCGTTTCTAATCTCCATCTGACAAAAACTACTTGTAGACTTGTACCTTAAAGAATCGTGCCTGAGCGCAAAAATGCCGTCAGTAAAATGCAGGTTGTCTAAGTCTGCCAGGAAAGAATCCTTTTGATTAAGACATTGTGCTTGTAGGCTCCATTGGAGAAAGAAGAATTCCTAGCTTGGCAACAAGATCTGGAAGTGAATGATAAAACTCCCACTCAAGCTCGACCAACAGTCTTTCGCTGGACTGGAGGAGGGAAAGAAGTTTATTTATCTGGGTCCTTCAACAACTGGAGTAAAATTCCTCTGACAAGGAGGTAATAAACTGCTGCTGCTGTATCGGTGATATTCCCCATGGGCTGGGAATGCTTAGTGCAGTGAGAAAGGTGGTCAGTTGATAGATTGGTATCGTGCTTGGATTTACTACTGTCCTGCTTCTCTTCTCAAGCTCTTGACGAGAGTCTGACTTTTTGATTCTTGGATGGCACAGGATGAAAGTTGAGCTGTGTGTCAATTTTGGAGTGATTTGTTCACTAGGCACCATGCATGAATGACCTGAAACAATCCTTGTTGTGCAGTCTGCTACCTGGGGTGGAGTTGGGGTATGTAAGGTGAAGTTGGTTTTGAGCATAGTGTCTTTGATGGCACATGTACTTTCTTGCCATATCATTGGCTTTTGCCCAGCTCAAAGGGTCCAGATTCTCCTTAGGAAACTGAACCTGCGATACCTGCTGGTAAACTACATGAACGAGAGAACAAATCTGTGTTAAAGTACCAAGTGCTTTTTCCTTCCAGAGAGCTCTGGAGCTCTGCTTAATTCAGTACCTGAATAAGTATTTTATTTAAACCAATGTTTTCTCAAAAAGTTAAAACTTAATGGGTGGTGGAGAGTCTGAATTTATCTGTTGATCTGAGACCTGTTGTCTGTCAATGATGACATATTCATGAAAGATTCGTCTCCTGCTAATTTCTGGTGTTTCTTATCTCAGTGAGTGACTACCTGCATTGCCATTGTTGCAGAAGTGTCTTAATTTCTTAGGAGACTTGAGGGAGGAGCATAGTGGCCTGATAAAATGGTATGGGAGGATTGTTCTGTGCATGAACAATGTGAAATAAATTATCAAGACAGGAGCTGGAAAAAAGGCCAGTGGAACACCAGTATTACCGTCATACTCTTAAGTAGAAAGCCAGGGAGACGGGAAATGGTGAAATGAATCTGGAAGAAGGACAAAAATGTCTCTTTACCAAAAAAAAAAAAAGAAAAAAAAAAAAAGAAAAAAAAAAGACAGGTTTGCCTCTTGTCAGATTAGGTATTCTGGGAAAGGAGATATTTGGACCTCCTTAGAGGCTAGATAAAATCATGTTACTGAATCAAATATGCTCAGGCAGAAGAGTTCGTTATTCCAAACTAAAATTTCAAATCCAGCTTTGTGGTGGTATGCTTGTGCTCCTTATCTGAGAAGAAGAAGTAAAGAGAGCTACTGGCATTGTGTGGCCTGTTTGAATTGTTCACATAGCATCAACTGTTTCTCAGCTTCTTTGAGATGCTGGTAAAGACTTCTGAAGAATCAGGAAGTTCACAGCACAGGAGTATCAAAATTACAAAGCAGCAGCTATTCAGACCCAAAGTAACTCAGAAGTATTGAGTTGCTGCTTTCATCTTCTAGTCATTGTTTATTTATTTCATAGGCATTTGTGAAATGCAATTTATGATGGCAAATACTGAAAGGCAAGGAAATACAAGTAAGCTGATCTTGTTCCATCAACAGGAGTATCGCAGATAAAATAAGGTCTCGTGTACTAACAAGTAATGTGAAGATGTGCAGATGACTTTACAAAAGCTCAGTGCCAATTACTTGATGCCAGGAATGTGGATACTAATTTTGAATGTGTAGGGGCTTACTGTCACAGAGGAAATTATCATTAACATTAACCTTAATTTGATTCTTTACCTTTAGATTGCCTCAGAGATTCTCTTAAATGTGGCACTGCCTTTTTAAGTTTTTGCATGTTAAGGAGGCTTGTATTCTGTGTTACAGTGTTTGTCACAGTTTATAGATCGATGTACTTTTCAGAATATTTCAGGGCTGATTTGTTTGTCTTAAATTCCAGCCACAATAACTTTGTGGCAATTCTGGACCTGCCAGAAGGAGAGCACCAATACAAGTTCTTTGTGGATGGGCAGTGGACGCATGATCCTTCAGAGGTATTGTTTTCTTTGATTCTCTGTATTTATTCATTGAGGCATTGGAAGATGAGAAACTGGCTGGTTTTTCTACCAATAGCTGGCCTTTTCAGAGAGAAGGTATTGGTTAACAACAGAAACTGACTGTTTAAGCTGGTGATAAAGATATTTCTGCTCCCAGCTGGCCTAGGTGGCAGCATCAGACTGACAGTCTCAAAGGACAGGAGATTTTTGTAACAAATGGGTCACAAGATCTCTTGGGTATTGGTTTATAAGATATGGTGAGCTTTTCTTGTCTAGTGCCAAACTGTCTTTTAAAGCACTGTAGCATTGCTGACAGCCCAAATCTCTCTGTGCTGTACTTGCTATTTGTGCCAGAATGTTCTTATTGCTGCTCTGGATCTTTTCATAGTCCAGTAATTGTGCCAAAATCTACCAGGTCTTTTCATCCTCCTCTGCTATAAAATGAGCTTTAACCTTAGTCTGCCTAGCAATCCCTACCTGCCTCAGAACTAATCATTCACAGCTGCTGATTCCAGTCGTCTTGTCTTGGCAAACCTTGCAGAACCTCATGGAATTCACCTTGCAGTAAATTTAGCTCTTTGAAACCTCTGCTTCGGTCTCCAGTCTTAGCTTTGGTAGTAACCAGCAATACCAAGCGTACTCATGTCCTACATCAGGCCATGCGGATCTCAGCCTGGCTCTGAAGCCTCTGTAGAAGCTAGAAGTAAAGGTTAGCTCCTTGTGTCGTCACTGTTAACTTTAGCCCAAACCTGATCCTAGCCTTATGTATAGCTCAGGAATTTATTGAGTGCTGCGGACCTAGCAGGTTCAACTGACATGCATCCCCCTCAGTCCTAAATCCTGTACTTGCTCTTAAACTAACACTAACTGAGCAATAGTGAGCTCTTTTCATATGTGGTACTAGCATATTTTAAAAGCAATATATCTCATTCTTGGTAATGCTGATTGTGTAGTTTTGAGAATCTGATAGTCCTGCAAGCTTTTTTATTCTGACTTTTGTATCATCTTGTTTCTTCCCAGCCAGTAGTAACCAGCCAGCTAGGTACCGTCAACAATATCATACAGGTGAAGAAAACTGACTTTGAAGTATTTGATGCTTTGATGGTGGACTCCCAGAAATGTTCAGACATGTCTGGTATGAGCTTACTGGTAATTTTATATTACACTTTTTAGAGGTGTTAAAAATTCCATCTTCCTTTTCATCTGGAGTTAAACTCCCATATAGATTAATCTACACGTTTGTCAGGCCCTGTGGACGTGTGCAGGAGTCACAAGTGCACAAAGGAATAATGTGGAATGCATAAAGGAGGAAGCCTCTGACAGAGCAACACAGGTTACTGTAGATCTGATTAGGAGGAAGTCATGGGCGCTTAATAGCTGTTTGTTTGCCTGTGCGATGTCAAATGGCTGGTTTGGGCGCACTCAGTGGTGGATCAGTCTCTACCTTACAAGCCAATGTTGACAGCCTACGCTGCTCCTAATACAGTCTTTCTCTGCTAAGGAGATGGGTTGAGGAGGTCAGAAGTTGCACATTAAGAGGTAGAATTTAGATGCATCTTAGTGCTAATACAGGCTCAGGAATATGTCATATCCTCTCAGCTTAGTATAAATGATCTGAATCTTAGAATAGTACAAAAATTACATTTTTGCCTCAAGTTTTATATTCTAGTGTAACAGAAGAGAGGTAAGATTTAGCTTGAGTCATCTCTGAGGTCAGCCTTGCCACCTGTTCTTTATAGACCTTTGTAGGGATGGGGACCATGGTTGAAATAGTACCTTAAATCCTCCTTCAGAAGACCTTTCCTTTGAATCTGAGGCAGAAGGTGTGTTTGGTTGGTTTTTGCTCTATGCTGCTTTCCCCTGGAGAAAGCCTTTTTGGAGAAAGGGTGTGATTTGTGAGACTTGGATGCTGCAAGAAGCCAGGAGGAGATTCTAGTAAATGCTTCCCCACCACAAGATATAACAACTTTTCATTATATTGCTTTACACTCTGAAGAGCCCTTTCTATTACCCTGTCCCTGTATGGGATTAATACATGCTTTTTACATGTGTGTACCATGTTTTTAGCGCTTCCCTTGGAGGTAACATTGTAGAGCAATGTTTACCATTAAGTGTTTGCTGGAGAAGTGCTGGGCAGTGAAGTTCTGGAGTGCAGTAGGGCCCTTGGCCTCCCACATCTTCACAGCTAGTCTCAAGTCAGACAGACTTTGGACATCTTAAATCACTTCTTGGGCAGTGACTGATCCTCTGGCACTGCATCAGCTGCTGCAGTTCTTGTACTACATGCCATTGATTTCTTTTGGCCACATGTTTTTGGATGTGAAAAGCGACTTAGAGTAGTGGTAAAAAGGTACCTATAAAGAGCAGATACTCTTACAGACTATTTAAGAATAAATATTTAACATCTCTCTGGCAGAGTTGTCAAGTTCACCTCCAGGACCATACCACCAGGAGCCCTATGTTTGTAAGGCAGAGGAGCGCTTTAAATCACCACCTATTCTTCCCCCCCACCTGTTGCAGGTCATCCTGAATAAGGACACAGGCATTTCTGTGAGTACATCATTAGTTTGTTTTGCTGAATAATGGCCTTGAGGTTATGAACAGATGGGGAAAAACCTGGGTACAGACAGGGGACAGGCAAGGAAAAACCTTAGTATAGTTGCCATGTTCATAAATTCCTTATTGTATACGTCCAGGTGGATCCATCAGAAGTAAATTTATTTTTCTACTTGACTCTCTTCAAAACTGAAAAGAAAACTAGATTGCTGGTTTACTCCCAGAAACCCTAATCTTCCCACTGCAACACTATTAAAATGTCAGAAGCACATAAGAAATAATTGAGGTCTGTTTTATGGTTGCAGTGAGGATGCAGAGGGTTTCACCCTGGAGGGATCTTGGATTGCTCTGAAACTTTGTCTACGTTTGTTGATGAACTCGGTGTAAGAAGCGGTGTGATGTATTTGAGGATATGGCTAGTTACAGATGGTGTTTATCACTCATCAGCTGTGATGAGTAAACTGTGAGTTCCATTATTTTCACACTGTCTTGCTTTCTCTTTTTTCCAGTGCGATCCTGCTCTGCTCCCTGAACCCAACCATGTCATGCTGAACCACCTCTACGCACTTTCTATCAAGGTGAGAGACCAGGGCATGTTCTTCACACTTGCAGCTTTTAGATAACCATGTAATATGCTCACTTGTTTTCCATCTCCTGTAGGATGGAGTGATGGTGCTTAGTGCTACGCATCGTTACAAGAAGAAATATGTGACTACTTTGCTGTACAAGCCAATATGACCATCACAGTAGTTTGTGACCAATTGTTCTGAGCTAGTGCAGTCTCGGGGGAAAAAAATTCTTCTCTTAACCAAATTTATTCCTGCTCTGTGCTGTAGCAAATGAACTCTGATTTCATATTGTTTCTGAGACTTCCAAGTTCTCCTATATTTGCCTTATTTTCCCAGTCCCACCTTGGAAGTTCTTGGAGATGGCAGCTTCATGATAACTAGACAGATGGCAAAGGTGTCAGTGCCCGTTGTCAGCTCAGTTAAAAAACCAGCAATTTAATTAGGCTGAAAAGTGTGAGGGCAGCAACAGATTAAAGACCTTTAGCAGTGAGGCAGACTGTAAGTAGTAAACAAGCCAGCCCAAAGTCTAGAAAGTTCAGGATTCTTGTGGAATCTTACTTGAGCTCAACACTCAGCAAAAGCAAGGCCATTACTGCTTTCATAACTCATCAAACACGCAATTATTTCAGTAGCAAGTTTCAAACTTGTATGGCTGAAATAAGTGTGAATATTGATGATCTTTTTGTAGCAGCCTTTGCTAGGCAAAATCAGCGACACGATCACCGACAAGTTCATTTTTATTTTACGGTAGACTGGAGTGCACTGTTTCTGCTGTGAATAGCTCTGTAGTTTTTCTCTTCATGAGAACTGAAATACAAGTTTTCCCCTGTGGAATTTTGGTAAAAAGACAATTGTTTTTAACGGCTGGATTTTTCTGTAAATCATAAATGTGTCTTGCAGTAATCTGCTTTTTGAAACCAGTTTCTCTTGCTGTCACTGATAAGGACTTCCTTAAGCTGGGATAGGTAGCCGTAAGGAAATCGATGTATTCAGTTTGGGGATTAGTTCTTCAGTAACAGCCTGAAGGTGACTGCGAGTCACCAGTCTCCCAGTGGCCAAACTTGCCCCTTGGTGTAAGCAGTTGCAGCACGCTGGATACAGCAGCAGTGCATCCTTCTGTGCCCAGGGCTGGAGCTGGGCCTCTGCTCCAGGTTGCAGCATTGACCACGGGTATAACATCCCTGGTGCTTCTGCAGCCAAGGCTGTGGGGATCTCTGCAACTTTTTATTCTGTTTATATTTTCTAAGTGATTATAGTAACACCAGGTTGCCTGTACTTGGTACTTGCAGCCTGTTTTATCCCAAAACAAATGCAACATTAATGCAAAACTGCCTGCCAGTGTGCCTCGGGCCTGCCCTGGAGGAACCAGCTCAGGAGGTGACCTGCTGGGTCCTTCCCTCTGTTTGTTTTTGGTGCCTGCGAGTGCCAGCGACTGTGCCAATGATAACCAGCCCCTGTCCGACTGTGGGGAAAGAGCACATTGCACAAATCGGTAAGGAGTCTGAGTGGGGACAAAAGCTGCAGCAGTCAGCGTTCAGTGGAACCAGCCACAGTGGAAGGGTGGTTTGCCATCCTCGGATCTGCTCACTAGCCTTGTTGCAATATCCTGAGTAGCCGAGTAGATCCGGGTCTAGTGCAATGGTTTTCTCTGAAAACTCTTTCTTCGTTCTGTGCTATGGATAGTATTTGGTATTCTGAAATGTGGAATTGCTTTTGTTTTCAGCCTCTTTAGAAACAAATAAAACATTTTCAAGAAAAGTGGGTGACTTGCTTGTTATTATCCTTCCCATCTTTGGTAACCTCAGCTTCCTTTAGTTGTTACTCTTTTATAACCTATGAGTGCCTGATTGCAGTTTTATGCCTTGGTGGATTGTGCAACTTTTCATTCATAGATGCAGCTTGAAACACCTTGTTTCCTTGCAGTTAATCGGTAAAGAAGATGAGGGAGGTGTTAGTGTGTATTTGTGATGTAAAGCTTACGGGAAGAACAATTGCGTAAAAGCTCCAGCAATCAGTTCCTTAGGGCTGAAAAGCTTGGGATTGGTCTTCAGCCTCCCGTTGGCTTCTCTCTGTTCCAGCCAGCCACTCTTCAAGCAGACGTTTTTCCCAAGCCTTTCTTCTTGACAGCGTGTGATTGCGGGTTGGATATGGTTTGTGGTGTCACAGGCAGGTGTATGGCGCTGGAGTAGGCTGTGCACCCTCTGTAATATTTATTGGCACCAGAAAATGCTGACTTACTTGTGAGGAGGTCAGGGAAGAGGCTGTGGGATCAGGGCTAGTAGCTGCAGAGCAGCGCATGCTGCAGGGAGGCCTGTGGGCTTTGCTGGGGCCTGGGGAGGTAGAGGTTTCTTTTAGCTTGAGCTGGTTGTGTCAGGGCAGTAAACAAAGGTGCATCAATAGCAGAGAAGGAAGAGCGGGTTGGAACAGTTCCAGTTAACTAATTCAACAGGATTGCCTTTTGTTGAAGTGTAAACTCACTCAGTCAAAACACCTGGATGTTCAAATGCAGAAGTATATGCTGGCAGATCAGTGGGTGACCACAGCCATTCTTTGTCAGTTCCCTGCCTGATGATGCTGTCATTAAATAATGGCCTCTCCTTCCGTAATGGCGGCAGCAAAGGCGCGCTAGTGCCCGATGTCTTGTAGCACAACGGAGCTGTTGCACGGAAGCGGAGTGTTGGGGTCTCTAGTGGCGGGCTCTGCTGTTGGCGTAATAGCAGTGGTCACGGTGCGTTTCCTGGTGAACTGGAGGAGGGCTGGCAGCCTGCAGCTGGAGGAGTGGTGGGCAAGGCTGCGCTCATGCCTTTGCTTGGTGGATACGGCGCAGCCAAGGGGCGTGCGCAGTGGGCTGGGAACGCTTGGCCGGGCACCGTGGGCCAAGGCACCGGCGGTAAGTGAGCGCTCTGGGATCTCGTGATGGGGCTGAGCTGGGCACTGCAGGATGCCAAATGCAGGTGACATGCTATGGAAGCAAACTCGGTGAAGGCGTTTGTGCAGAACGGAGTCTGTTTGGTAGACTAAGCATCAGCAGCGGAGAGGCAAGTGTTGGAAGGAATTTCTTCAGCTGCGTTCAAAGAAAAGTAGATGAGAGTGTATTGGCAGACAGAAGTCATGCAGTGAGTCCTCTTAAATGCTTTTACTGCCAGCAGGGAAATGATAGCACAAATTTCTCATTTGAATGACCTAGAATTTTTTTTTTTTTTTTTTTTTTTTTTTTTTTTTTTGCTAGAAGAAAAGAGGACCTTAGAGGTAGCTTAGTAAGTTTGGTTTGTTTGTTTTTTTCCTTCAGTTGCAAAACAAATTTTTCACAGGTCAAACACTAAAGCTGAAATGTTGCGAAATGGAGAACAGAAAGGAAGGTGAAAGTATGCAAGACTTAACAGTATTTATGGACTCTGTCTCATTAGGTCTTGCTAAGCTTTGTGGATTTTTTTTCCAATTACATATATGCATGACTCACTCCAGGCTTTTCATCAGTGCTGGTATGGTGGAACCACAGGACAGAACCAATTATTTTATAGAAAGGTTTTTTGTTTTTTGGTTGTTTTTTTTTTTTAAATTTGCAGGCTATAGCTGTGTCTCAGATGGTAGAGCACTTACTTGGTACCTGGTCTGCAGCCGGTGCTGCACCATTAGCTTTTGCAGCTCCAAAAAAGCTTTGCTTGTTTGCCTCGGAAACCAGGGCGAAGTGGCCCAGGCTTTGTGACCTGCAAGCAGCCCAGCACACCACCTGAGGGCTTGCAAGAGTAATCCTGCCGTAATCACCTCCACCTTCCTCTGCTCCTTTGGGTGAGTGAGCGCAGCTGCCCTCAGGCCCAAGGAGCTCTCCCAGACAGGGGCAGGGCAAGGTGACGGAGGTGTGGTGTTCCCCGGCACCTATGGCCTCAAGGAACATCTCCTGGGAGCCGCAGCCTTCCTCCAGGTAAGCTGCAGCAGCCCCCCAACTCCCTTTCTCTTCAGCAGGAGCATCTGCGGGAGGGCTGGCTCCTGCCAGGGCAGGGGGCTGATGAAGGAAGAGGTAGGCTGGTTAGTTTGTTTTTTTGCTGTGGGGTGGGTTTTGGGGTGTGTCAGGGGGTCTTTTGGGGGTTTTTTGCTAGGTTGTTTTCTGCTTGACAAGTGAATGAATTAGATTAATCACACTGTGTTCCCTTATTGTAATGGGATGAATCAGATCCCTCCAAAGGCAAAAGCTGGATCAAGAGTTGGATTTATTAGCTCACTTACATTCCCCACCCACAGCTCCCAGTCTGTGCTGTTATGTTTATTCTTGGCTGTTGCTAGGAGAGCTTTTTTTTTTTTTAAGGTAGATGCAGAGACTTTTGTTATAGTCATTTTTTGGGACTCTTGAGTAAGCCATTACGTTCTGTGTCTACAGCAGAAATAACAAGAGTTCCCTGCCCTCCCCGACCCCCTGAATTCCAGCACAGTGTGTGGTGGTCAAGCTGACCATGGATTTGTGCAGGGTTCTTGGTAATCAAAAGGCTCACTAAATAATTTTTTTTTTACTCCACCAGTTTCTGGATTATTTTAGTTTTGTTACAATTCTGATCATGCATCATAGGACTGCAACAATGAGCTTTAAATAAGTATTCTTTGTGCACAGTAAAATACAAATAAAGGAACATTTAACAAGTTAGCATTTCATCATATACATCAGATAGTAGGCACAATAGATAAATCAAGCAGCTTGGGTTTTATGTAGCGCATTTTCATGAAGAATGTCATGTAGACCAAAATGTAAGAGGAGCTATTAGTAACCCACCCCCACACCCTCCAACAAACCTTTTATTGGGGGTAAGGAGGTGGGTATGTGCACAGAACCAAAAACACTGAACAGTAGGAGGACAAATTAAGTTACTGTAGGCAGCAGTGTGAATATTAAAAACCTCTTCCTGTGAAAGAATACTTCAGACCCTGTAAAAACTGGTTCAGTTAAAAATAGATGTATTTACATTTAAGTCTGATCTAGCAAGTTTTCCCAGCAGGTGTATGTTAAGATGTACAGTAACTCTGCAGGTTGTACTCAATCTGACTTGATTTGTGAATGTTTTTTTTTTTTAAAGTTGCAGCTATTAGGCCTTAAAGCACCAGCATATTACAGCAGTGGGATGAGTAATTGTCTCCGTCTGCTTTGCTACCAGTACACTGCTGGGATAAATCCCAAACCTGTCATTAGATCACACTGTTGTTAATTAAGATGATGGTTTTTTCCAGCTCAAGATGTGTGGGTCATTTACCAGGGCAAGATTGTTTTCCCAGATACTCACACGCGTCTCACCTCTGCCCGTATCACTAGGGCAGAGTTTAGCTGTAGGTGTTTGCAGCTGACTGCTGCTCTAGTAAAATATTTGGACAAATCCACCTGTTTTAGTTCACATGAACATGCTTTGTTTTTGTGAAGCCACTTACTTATGCTACTTGTTCAGGGAATAACAACTATTAAAATGCTAAATATTTGTCAAGGTTAGCTCTTTGGTAAGCTTTGACACCTATAGATTACACAGCCTCTAATGCTGGGTGCAATGGTAGGATGGCTCAGTGTTACTCTATATAGAAGGAAGCGTTCATTTCACCATGCCAGTCAAGATAGTTATTTGTTTTATTTGGTTATTGTTCAACAACAAAGTTCAATACTTTCCAGGTGGAGCTTTGAACTGTCCCTCTGGTTCCCTCCCTTGTCAATAATAAAAAGGTAATGAAGAAAAATCCTGTACTTTTAGAGACCTAAAACCTCATTTATGCTAACAAGCTTCAATTGCAATTTAATGTTACAATATTTCTTCATGGGAGCGAGGAGGACTAAGCTGAGGCCCCTCCAGTGTCTGAAGATGGCTGTCCACAACCACCATTAAAACAAAAAGCTAGTGTTGAAAAACGCACAGTTTACAATAAAAAAGTAGAAACCAATTCAATTCCCTTTTGTTACGAATATAAAGTTTCTTGTAAATATGTACAGTCCTTTGAGCTATTTCTATAGCAGGAAGCATTTCACAAACAAGACACAAGATATACACTTTCAGGACTCAACAAGCCCATTTCTGAGGTCTTGAAGATCTTCCATGAGATGCAAAGATTTAAAGACTGATCTCAGTGACCTTTCAAAATATTCAGACCAGGAGACAAAAACTTTCAGCAAGTTTCCTGCCAAATCATCTGACCTAAAATAACCTAACAGACAAGAGAACGGAATACAATATTCATGAAACTCGCCAAAGGACACTGACAAGGCATTTGAATTTTTATGGGTTTCTAGAACAGGTTAGCACAGGCTTGCGAGGGACTAGCAGAAGTTTAAGAGTGTGGCCAAGGGAAGACTGGATGCAGTTTTGCTCTTTCCAGTTGTAAAGAACATGGTTGTTCACTTAGGATGTTGCTATTGCAGATTGAATGGTCAAAACCTGCTTTGAAAATCATTTGCTCTCTGCTTCATGTTCACAGCAAAAGAGAATAGAAAGCAATAAATGGCTCGAGGTTAGATACGCAGAAGCAAAGGCAAAGGTGTGTTCAGTAACCGCTAAAGCTGTTCATTGTGAGTATCCTCTTGTGCCATGACATTTGGTTCTTATTGTACGACAAGTTACAGATCACGGGAAGAGCCAGGCCTGGGCTGCTCTTCTCTCTGGGGGATGCGAGACTGTCGGGACTATGGTGTCATTTCCGAAGGGACCGTGTTCAACGCTGAGAGGAGAACACAAGCGTGACTGTAATTCTTGTCATAGAATAAGGCTTGTTAACTCTTCGTTGCCAAATTTCCAGAGTATTTAACGGTTATTTTGCAGCGTAATCTAAAGGTTTCAGTTAATTTACAAGTGAGGTACAATACACTACTCAGCAAAGCAACCTAAAAGGAGAGAGCAGCCAGTGATGGTGCAGCAGCATGCAGTGAACTGTCATGCAGAAGACCTGGATAAAGTCTTACACCCCAGTAGCTTATAGGTAATGCACTTTGTCTCAGGGCCGGGCACATGGGATCGTTTAAAGCAGGGTTCTTCCCTCCCCATCAGAGCTGCTCTAGAGCAATTTTAGTGAGAACAAAATAACTTTCAGAAGTGGCAGGTGAACAGACTAATCAGAAGTAATTTTTCTTGTGTTCTGTCGAGAATATCCAATCACACCTTCTATTGAAAGACTCACTCACCTTGGCCCTTCTGGTTCCGGGCCATCAGGCATTCCCAGCGTGTCTCAGAACTATCATCAATTATCTGGTAAGGGGTGCTAACCACAGTAAAGACCTGGGGTGGGACTCTAGTCCCGTTTAATTTCCTTGATGAACTACTAGGGACTAAAGTGAATACAAAAAGTTCATGAACTGCTTGAAAGAGTAACAGTAGTACAAAGTGCAAAAACAGGAGTGCAGGAAAGTGCAGAGAAATTAACTGAGATGCGAACAATCTTCAAAAGCGTCACGTCTCCCGATGCGGAGCGAGCTTTGGCCCAGGAATGCTGTTTTGGTAACTGGGCAGCAGACATATGGAGTGCATATACTCAGTGTATTTCCTTTTTTTTCCTGCAGGTCAAGATGAGTAACTTTGTCTAGCTGAGACTTACACCGAAGACTGGTCCCAGACCTGGCAGGGAAATAAAATGACAGTTACAAGTCGCACATATTTTTTTCTCGCATACGCACAGGTGCCAGCAGCAGTACATCACCTAACTACTGCTGCTACCGCTGAGTGCCGTACGCTTGCTTGCTTCTAGGTGGCATAATTCTTAAACCACTGACAAAGGCAAGCGCTGTCAGCATCACTCTGAACACAGCAGGCTCCCACGTTCCTTCCTCCAGACATTGTCCCCCTTCGAGTTCTCAGCAACTTGACTTCTGTTGGTAAATGCACCTTTGCTTTCAGATCTGGAGGACTTTAGCCTATTCCGGAGTCAAGCTGCTTTTGCAGTTACAGAACTAGCACAAGGGAAGGTGTTCACAGGGCCAGTGAGTTACACCATACGTGCTCTGTTTCAGTAGAAGTTGAGGGGCCGGGGGGTGAGGTTTGATTTGCTCTTGTACTTTACAGTACCACCAGCCCTTCTGCAGTACATGCCTTTTCCTGAGAACAGAAAAGTTCTCCAGGCTCCTGACTTACTTACCTTATTGACTTGAGCAAGAGGAGTTCTGGCACCGCTCACAGGCATTCGTCCTCGGCTGCTCTCTTCGAACAGTCTTCCAGGAGACCTTTCTCTGCGGGTGCTCAGAAGCCGGCCTGGAGATTTCTCCCTCTCCAGCGGTCGCCCAGGTGACTTGTCCCTCCGCAGCTCTGTCCTTCCCTCGCGGTACCGATGTGGTGTGCTTGGTTCTCGAGGGTGGCTTGGACCTTCCGGTGGTCCTGGGCTTGATGCTACCCGCTTGGTTATGTGCTCGTTGTATGTGGGCGGACCTCTCTTGTTAGGGCTGCTGTCATTCAAAAATAATGGACGCGAACAGCTGAGCGACAAAAACCTCACGTTACATTTTCTTTTAGCAAAAATGTAACTTTCCCCAAACACCCAGCAGTGTTTAGGTGAAAAAGCATCAGACCTCCCTGAGCCAAGATGAAAAGTGCAAAGATATTTTGATAGCTGAGTATTCATTACATTTGCCACACTAGTAAAGTGCCTTAATGAACTGCTAATGATGCAAGTCATGTCTCTGTAACGGGCCACAGAAGTACGCATTTTCATATACTTCAGCAGTATACTTTTCCATATAAAAGAAGTACGCTAGCATTTAATATATGCCTTTTTGTATACAAAATTTTCAGTAGCTCCAGCATGTTCGGGCCAGGTTAGGATGAGCTACAAGCCTCAATTTCTCAGTTTCCAATGCACAGTGGCACTATCAACCGCAGTATCTATTCACCTGTCTGAAGTATTGCTGTTCTGCTGAACAGAACAAGATTGTACTGCAGCTTCCCAATGCCATCTCCCGAAGGCCTACTCATTATTTAAGAGGAAGGGGCTCTAGCTTTAGAGATTGTTACAGTCAATTGATGTTTAGTGTCATATCAATAGCATCTAAGCTCATCAAGCCTTGAGGTCACAGCTGTAATGCAACATAAAAGTAAACCAGCTGAAGATCACAAAGCATTTGTGGAGATTACCCACATATTCCTACGGATTTAATGTTTCTTTGCCGTCTGGATTTTAAAACATCAGTGACTCTACTCCTTGTTCCATTGCAGCATTACAGTAACTGGCTAATGCCAGCCTCTATCTCTATGTATAGAACAAGGGCATCCCACCACAACTTGTTGGGGAAAAGCCATCTGGAGCGAAGTTTGCATATGAGATGCACAAGGACCATAACATACTGACTTCATCATACCTGCGTGTAGCAGAAGATCCTCTGTGGTGCTGCTCATTGTTGGTCTCCTTCACTAGATTGCCCTTACAGCAAATCACCCTTAATTTGTCTTGGTAGGAGGAGGCCAAGTAGATAGCTCCAGAAGAAATTGCAGGCCCTAAATACCGCGGATTTGGTATCTCCAAGTGGGCTCGTGCAGGGGTTCTGGGTAAAAATTGCAGGAAAAAGTCTTTACAATGACGACACTGTACCTTTTCCTGGCAAGTACACAGATTCTTGCAGCACATGCTGTTCAAAGTAATGGAAAGAGAACAACTAACTTACCCTAGAGAAGCTCGCGCCTGAATCTCAATCACTTCAAGGGAATTGAAGTGGGTCACAAACAGATAGGGCTCCCTGTAGGCTGAAGGAGCACCACAAAGGCAGGAAAAACATAAAATAAAATTCTCTGTTAAAAACTTCTAAAAAGCATCAGTGAGCACAACAGAGCCTCACAGCCCCTGGGGAAAACTAAGGAAATATATTTTCTGTAATAAGACATAGACACTATTACTAAGCAGGGAGATGCAGCTTAAAGAATTGTCGCTTTGAAACTATCTGTATCTCAAGAATTTTACTAACCAAAGTATCATGAAAAAGGCATTAAAAACACACTATTAACTGAACAAAATCCCATTAGGTAGTTCAAAAGGCCTGAGGGAACCACACTGACATTATATATCCTTGACTATTTCAGAAACTTGCAAGCATCATCAAAAATTCCACTAGCCAGTTCAATCACTGCCAGACTAAGAACATTAAGGAAATACAACTTTGGTTTAGTTTTCCTCAAATTGTTTATACTTCAGAAGGTTTGACATTTGGATTTATAATAATCTTAGATCATGGGAAAATCTCCATAGTTTCTGGGAGAACTGGGAGGGGGAAGAGGAAACAGAAGCACTGAGTGAAGAATACCTGTCCCACAAGGATGCTTCCTTTATATTTTTCAATATATGAAAATAATTTTCATATTCCATAATGTTTCAATAATTTCCATAATCCAAGTGAATGCCCCTCAACACCTACCAAAAGCTAAGGGCAAGCGATTCCATTTCAGGTCATCTGTCCTACTGCGTCTTCCATAGGAATCCACAAAGACACCAAACTCTGCCAAGAAAAGTAACGTCATGTCATGAGCACGCGCCTGAATTTTATTCATTTATTTTTGAAGGGACAAAGGCAATAGACCCTCAGCTTTTTAGCAGGGACAGGGTGCTTACTATCTTGCAAATCCTAGTGTGCTGTGAATTACTCTAATTGACATTGAATTGGCTAGATGTAGTACTTTCAGTACCAAAAGGTACTCTCTATACCAATTAAGGTAAGGTTGTTATTTAATCTACAGTTGAGAAGACTATGAGACTCCTACTGTTTGTTACTCACCCAAAATTACAGCTAGTGGGCTTTTGAAGACTTCCTGTGCGTTTCCACGACACTATCCTAGAGGGCCAACAAAAGCAGCTATGCAAGAAAATAACACCCTCTTATTTCATCACAAGAACACTAAAAAGTCTCATCTGTCTGTACGGAAACCAGACAAGAAAGCCATAGTTTGAAAACCCCTTAACATTTCATCAGGATAATCAAACACTTGTTTGCACTTAACATTGACTACAACCCCTTCCCTTCAGGCACACAAGCCTACGCGTGGCAACTGATCCACAGGGACGGAGAACTTATAAGCCAGAAGCAAGCTGACCAAAAACACCTCAGCAGACTGGATCAGTAAGTGCTATTTTAGTGCCAATGCCCTGTGCATCTTAGTGTTTAAACCACCAGCCACAACTCTTCCACAGCTTTTAGATTCACAGACTTCAACAACTCTTCATTGCCAGGTACTAGAAAGTCAACTCTGTTCAGCTTTCGTTTACAACTGTACTTGGGTACTTTCTGACTGTTCACGTACCAGAGAGCAGTTGTAGTGCAACAACTGTACAACCATGCCACACACTTACCATGGAAACACAGCAGATACTCCTCCCTCTGCCCTGTTGGGTTCACTTGGATGATACTGACTGGAAAACTGTTGGTAGAAGCAGCAAACACAGCAGAGGCCAAAGTGTGGTCATTTTTATCCAGAAACTCTGCAAAGAGAATGGAGAAAAACAGCTTGATCACTACCAACTTTTTTTCCTAAACTGCTTTAGAAAAAGTCCTACCAAAAGAATCTGTGGAGCGACTTGGTGCATTCCTTAGGAAATGTCTCCTACCTTCCAGCGTATACTGCTTCATCTCAATTTCATAGAACTTGTTGGTTCCAATGATGATGCTGTAAGTGGTCAAATGGATGCAGCTGCAAGGCTCAGAGGTTTCAATCTCCTGGAAAAGAGGGAAGTATGGATCAATATTAGTTCCCTGTAACAGTTTACAGATTTTGCTTATTCTGGAACATTATATATTGCCACATTTATCTTTATAAAAGGGAGAGATGGCAACCTCAAAGTTACTAACAGTCTCTCAAAAGCATATAGAAAAGTACTCTTACTAGAAGAAGTAGTTTTGTTTTGTTGGAGGTGACACTTGCTTGAATATAGACTTGCATACCGACTCAACTCCAGGTGCTAACCCCAATAAGAACCTCTTCCTTTTGGAAGAATATGCTATTCTGGAAGATATTCTTCTGCTCTGTAGCTCAGTTGTCTGGAGCAGTAGGGAGTGGCTCCCTACTTACAATAGGTCACAGCCATGCCAATGACTGCATGTCTGAACAGTGTCTGGAGATGACATAAGACCAGGACTGAGCAGTTAGGGTTGAATGACAGACTTGTCACTAGGAAGTCTATCAGTAAAAACCACCCCAGCTCCAGAGCAGCTGTGCTAGAACAATCACTTCCAAGCCTGGAAGTCACCAGGAATCAGGGCAGCTGCTAGAAAGGCAGACAGAAGATCCTAAGACAACTGCAGCAGGATTGACCCCAGTCAAGTCCCAAACTCTTTATAACCCACGGAGCAAAACTCTTGTCAGTAGGCTTATCCATCACTCTGATTCTCCCAACAGAAAGAATCAGCTCGCTAAAGCATCTCTGCTGTTAACACTTAAGAAATTATCTTGATGGCTCCTTAAGGAAAAGGAAGACAAACACACACAATCTTCCATCCTTCTTGGTACAATGTAATACAGATATGTCCACTAAGATTTGCATTGTGATCGAACAGCTAGGATAGCTCTGCAGGTTAGCCTGACACAACACGCAGATCCCCAGATCTTCTGAGGACAAGATTCCTTGCATCATTCCTAATTTATCTGGAAATTTAGTTGGCAGAACAGAAGAGCATATTCTGGGCTTGCTGCCATCTTCTTAGGATCTAAATTCAGTTGTCTGGATTAGTGAAGATAAGGAAAACCTGCCTTCTAAATCACGCCTTTGCATGTTTTGTACGTGAGCCCTTGTTGAGGCACTTGGGACTATGGAGGTGAATGGCAGCACGAACAGAGGATGGTGACTGTACATCTTCAGTGTTTCCTGCCGGCTGCTGCTCCATTCTGAGCAAGAGTCGATATCAGCTGAAATGCTTGTAGATATTCCAGGTTTGCTGGCATCCACATTGTTTGTGCCAAGATCTTCTCCATCAAACATGTCTTTACTTCCAGGGAGGCCAGCATCTGAATTACTGTGCCGACTCTGCTTCCTCACAGCGGTGCCAGTGTAGCACTCAGTGGGGATAAAAGCCTCAGTCAAGCTGTAAATTGAACTGGTGCCTTCAAAGTAATCTGCAGAAGCTCACAGGGATATGTAGTTTGACCTGAACATCCCTTAATTTGTGAATTGGAAAGGACATAAGTTTCTGGGTACCAGCCCATTTTAAGGAGGGCAGTGTTTAAACTCTGTTCTGAGGAAGGTCCCTATTATTTGGGTTTTTTTTCTGGATCTGTATGATATAAATACCCTTTGATTTTCACTGGTACAGTAAATAAATTCAGATACCCATTGCTTCCTTAATTGCAAAGAAGGGAGAAGTCATTTGTTATGGATCTCTCCCAAGACAACAGAGGTGAGGGAACACTGCTGGATAATTAAGAAGAAAGCCTTTTTTGGGCAAATAAGCAAGGATATGATTACAGCTGAGTCCAGTTTCTCAAAAAAAATCACAGTTCTGTTCTGCATCTCTCCAGATATGCCAACTCTTATTAAAGGAAATTGCTGCCTACTCCGATTTTAGTCAGTGCACATTGCAATTTGTTATCATTTTAGCTGGCAAACAAATGTTCTTATGCGTGCAAAAAGGTTTAAGATGTTTGCTCCAAAGCAAAGTCTTAGTGCAATAAGTGAATTACCTTAGCTACGGACAGGAATTACTAAGCTTACCTTTCTGATGCAAAACTTGCTCAAGCTCTCATTGTATCGCAGAACAACCACTTTACTGGGCATGGCTGCACAGATACAAAGACCATTCTCAACCTGTGAGGAAGATTACAAGCATAGTTCAAGATGGTAATAGAGAGTAAATTCTAATGCTGAGCGTGTGAAACGGATCTGAGTACCTCTTGCCACAGAAATAACTTTGCAGAGATAAGCAAGTACATTTCTAATAGGGTAGTTATTGTGAATTAGTGAAATAATGAAAAGCCTCTTCACATTCTCAGAAAAGAATGTGAATTTGAACTGCTTTTATGATTTCTTTTATACTTGAAAGAAGTTAATAAAAAAATCAGGTTTTCCCCAGAAAAATGTTTCATTGAAAGGGATAAGAAATTCAAATAGGTTAGGTCTAAATTTTAAACCCTGAAACGTTATCTTAAAAAATCACTTTGAAATGAATGACGTTCACCTTGTTATCAAAGTAGTCCATAGAAGTAATTGTTAATGAGAATTTTTGCTGTGGCTAAATGTTCCATACTAAACCTGGGAATTAATGTAAATATCAAGAGTTACCAAGTGACGCAAACACCTAAGTAAATTTGCTAGCCTGGAAACTGTTACATGACATTCAAGAACAAACAGTGGATGGAATTCACTAATTATAAATCTCAAAATGGAAGTCAACTGTGAGGAGGCAGTTATACTATGCTATGCTGCATTTCTTACTATGTACCAGTTTAGGCTACACCATCATGTCATCCTGACTGAATTTATTCATATTAGTAGTAGATCCTTGATACTGTCTCCAGCTCAGCCTCTCTTCAGCCCCTATACTCCTCTTCTTTGAAGAAAAAGATTTAAAACAAGAATATAGACCTTGGATTTGTTGCCAGTGAAATAAAGATGCTGATTTGATTAATATTAAACTCAGTGCAGTCTAAAGGGTGGTCTGGGTGCACAAGGGAGCTGTATCCTACCTTGCCAGCAGCAAAAAGGTGACATCCTTTGACAGCCTCAAAGATGTTTGGTGAGATATCAGGCTGAGCTGGGAGGTGAGACTGGGCTAGAGATTGCTTCACTTTCTTTACATCAACCAGACACAGAGCCCTTTCTTCTCCTGGAAACAAAAATGGTTATGTTTCATCAAAGGAAAACTCCCTATTCTCTACAAAAGTCTGTTCTGTTACCTAAGCAGCAGCTTGTCACTACAGGCTGTTACTGTGGTAACAGTCACAATGTACCACATAGAATTCATTCCATTATTATTCCTATTAAAAGTGAAACGGAAAAACTTATGAAAACCCAACCGTACAACAGGCAGTAAATCGACTGGAAGAACAACCATTCTCTCCATGGATTATTAGTGTTGCTAAGGTCTAGTAGATCACAGTAACAGTGGCCTCATTAGGACACTATTCAAAATTAGCCAGGAAGTTTTATTTTATCCTTCAGAACTTCTTAAAGTAAAAGGTGCTTTAGCCTCTCTGTGCCAACAGAACCAGCAATGGATTTCCAAGAAGTGCCCTAATAAATTGCATTATAGACCAAGCCCAATTCCTCTCAGAAGTCTAGCAATACAGTAACATAGCCTTCTCCTCATTTTGTGTGAGATTTCCTTTTTCCAATTGCTTTTTTCTCTACCACCCTGAAACAAATAAAGCATGGACAGCTTAAATCTTCACAAGAGGAAAAATGCAGAACAAGCAGAACAAGAGAGAGAATTTGTTCTTCATTCCCTACAAATGTCATATAGACACTTGATAATTTGGGCTTTCAGGTGAAGATATGCCCTAACGTTCAGCATGCCTGCATCAGTGTAGGAAAGATTATCTCTGGAAAACCACAGATGAAGAGATTAAAGCTGGTGTTCCTTTCATAAGGGAATCGTAAGCAAACCATAAAAGAAGTCCCAATTTTGTTACATGGATTAGCATTTAGAGCAAGAGAGGTTAAGAGTTGTTGGCCCTAGGCCACAGTGATTACATTGTGGTCCTCAAATGGTTAACTACATTAAAAAGAAAGGTTATATAGTGATTAGAAAGAGATATGCTCACTGATCAGCTCAACACTTTTAAAATTGAACTTAAAATGACGACTAACCCCTAAGCTGGAAGTGTTTTGTCTCTGGTTCCTCTCTCCCTCAGCTTTGGAAACTGAGAAATCAATGTCTCGTGAAGGTTTAACTGAGCCTTCGTTCACATATTCATTTACAAGAAAGCCTCAGACAATACTGTGTTAACCACAGTAATTGATTCCTGATAAATATAGGGATTAAAAAAAAAAAAAAAAAAAAAAAAAGTCTGTAATGAACCTAAAGGAAAGCCCAACCCTTTGGCACCACAGCACTCCTAGCAGTACAAAGCAATTACCATATATTTACTGCAGGACAAATGGTAACATATAGCCCCCTACCTGCTATCATGAGTAGCTTCTCCAGATCCTTGATGAGGTGAATTTGGAAGACAGCACCCATTCCTGGGATGTGCGTTAAGGAATTCTTCAGTACATTCAGGGCATAGAGACCTTCTTCTGCACCCACCAGTACTACCTACAGTGACCACAGGAAAAAAAAATAGCACCACGAGGAGAACAAGGAATGCTCTGAGAGCAAACTTGGATGATACTGTTTACCAGTGAAGAGAAAAAACAAAACAACAAACAAGTATATAATTACACATATTGCTGTTAAGATACCATTTCCATGAATAAAACGTCCGATACTCAGAAAGGCCCAACTGAACATGATCGTTACCTGGTCACTGAAGGGCATTGTGCAATTTATATCCAAACGGTCTTCACCCTCTAGCTTCAGCAGGGAGTTTCCGAGCAACTTCTGCAAATGACAAAAAGATATTTTTTTTCGTTGAGTTAATCTTTATCTCTTTCTCTACTAGTATTTTAAAAATCTAAGGTCATAATTTCAGACAGACAAAAAGCTTGGCACAGATTTCTTTTTCTCAGAAAACTGAAAGCTGCAGGGATACCTCCTACAAAAGAATTAGTAAACTTTTATCTACCTGAAACACAGTTAGGCAAACCGATCACAATTAACCTAAACTCAGACAGAACCTATTGTTGTCCCTGTCCTTTCCATTTCCCCTGATCTCCTGCAATGGAGCAGTGAAATTTTCCTAGGGGAAGGATTAAAAAAAAGTCCAGATGTTGGTGGAAGCATGTATTTTTCTCAGAGACAAAGGGAATGCTAGTATGAAAAAAGAGATGATTTCCTGCTAGTCAGATATTCCCTACCTCCAGAGCTAACACTCTCATATGCAATGCCATAGAATCAAACCTCCCTTTATCAGAAAATAGTTATCTCTGCAACAATGATGAAAAAGGCTATCCAAAACCAAAACAAATCCATTTAACCTCTTATTCTTATCAGGAATAAAACTTAAACTAAAAACCATACACACGCGCCCCTCTCCCCCCCAAGAAACAAAAAAAACCCAGCTCTGTAAGAATGGCACAGGAGGGAGCTTTTTGCTTGTTTCTTTCTTTTAAAGTTTGCTCATTCCATGTGGTACGTTATGAGGTTGGATTTAAATCATGTCCTAACTGCTCTTTCTTCCTTTTCTGTTTGCTGGAATTACAGAGATATAATTTTGGGATCCTCTTACTACACTCCCCAAGTCTAAAGGAGGGTATTGTAACATAAAGCATCAGTCTTGCAATGAACTAGTTCGTGGTACTCATCTTGTACATCACGAGGCAGAAGTAACAACTTACCTTCAGTTAAACCTCAGTACGCCAAATACCGAAAAAATATTTTTCAAAACTCTGCTCCCTCCCAGAATATTTTATGATTAAATGAAACTTTTATACTCACAGCATCAGCCTCAGCTTTTTCTCTGGAAACTCTCCCACCTGCCACTATTGATTCCAGTGCTGTGACCCAGCGCTGTTTGTCAGGGAAGCTGGGTGCTAACAGGTAGAGTGTTCTACCAGGCCAGCAAGTGGTGTGTGGATGAGACTCCAATTTTAGGATATATGGCACATCTGAGATGTTATATAGATAGAATAAGACTTAGATTAGTTTTTGGAATATTGTCAGTGGACTTAAAATCAACACCTTTCAGCCTCATTGGAGAGAAGTTGTATTTATCATGACGCGTTACCATGGCAATTTATACATAGATTTCTCCTTTACAGATCCTGCATAGGCTAGCTACTTAAAGCTAAATATTAGCTGGATGTATATAATCCATACATAGAATGCTGTCTTTACTAAATAAAAATAATTTCTTGCCTTTTATTCAAAAGAGAAAGGAATTCCATTGTGAAAAAAAAAGCACAAAAACAGCCACTTGACTAAAGTTTTCCCTGTACTTTTCAAGAAAAATCTGTAAAAATTGGTTATGGAAACCTTTGTTTTTAACAATCTGTATCCTTTAATGTTAAAGTCGACACATACATAATCTTTTCATCAGTTCTATTCAGTACATACAAATCAAAACATCAACATTTTTTTCATAATAAGAGACTGTATACACCCCACAGTATTTCTAAGTTAACGACTTTCTGGTTAGAGCACAATGGTGGCATGAAATACGACACTTCACACTTGAGAGAGCATTAAGAGAAGAAATTTAAATAAACCCAGTGCTTTTAAATATGTTACAAAACTCTTAAAATTTACTTCCATTTGGCTTGATGATTATATTATTCACAGTTCAACTACCATGACAGAAGCAACAGCCTATGTGTAACTAAATCTAGATGACTGACCTATTCATGTAATTCAAATAGAGGTAACCTCAAAATTACACAGTTACAGGATGAAAGTTAAAGGGAGAAAATCCTGCTCAGCCAAACAGAATGCCAACTGATGGCAAGCCAGATGAAATCCGTTTGACCTCATCTACATAAGATTCTCACCTGTCTTTGCTGTATTGGTAAGTTCAGTAGCTCCTACAGCTCCATGAACAGTTACATCACCGTCAGGAAGGCAGAGCTCAAATTCCTCCAGAGGCCTCTGTCCAGCTGCAGGGAGAATGAGCAGACAGATTAAGAAAGAACAAACTAGTAAATAGCAAGAAAATAATTGCGATAGCAAAGTGAAGTGGGTACACACTGGATGTTTCACAGCTGGGCTATTATGACATGCCAGCTAATAAAACTGTTAAGGATCTAGAAAAACAACGGTATTGCCTTATTACAGAAAATTTAGCTAAATTAGGTATGGCCACAGCAAACAGTAACAACCTTTAAGCCTCTCAACTCGCCAAACAGTAGCTGAAGATTAAAAAAAATGTTCTTCCTAGAAACGCTAAGTTACCTTCTCTTGCTTCTGCATCATAAATGAGCACTTTCGTTCCTTCCAGGACAATATACTTCCTGTCCCAGCCCTGTTGCCCACGTTTATTATTCCTGAAGAAAATAAGCACAAAGCCATGTTGGATTTTCTGCTTGGATTCTGAATAAAACAAGCATGCAACTCCTAGAAAGACAAATTTCAGTGGTAGTAAGTAATTAAAATGGACATGTACCGATTATCACATTGTAAGAGCCAGGATAATATAAGGAACTGTTCCAAATATTTCAGCACCTGATATGGCACCAAGATTCATGTTTATACCTTGGCACTTTCATCCATCCTTCAAGACGTAGACTGCTGCTTGGCTCCTTCAGCTGCAGACCGGGAGAATTCATTTTATCCCGGCAGAATGCCTCAGAGAAGTGTGTGGCATATTCTGCTGGCAGTCCACAAGTAGCTGGCAAGCAAGTTGAGCATTTTGGGTGACACATCACCTGGCATTCTGACAAAAGGACAGAGAAAAACTTCTGTTAAATGACAAAAAAAATCATGACACAGCTGTCTCAACTTCTAACGCACAAGCCCCAGCTTCTCCAAGAACCTCCTTCTACTCTAAACCATCAGGTGTTTTCTAATGTAGAATGTTTGCGCCAACTAGTTTCCAAGTCTTCATACTTGGTCCTTTCTCCAGCTTTCACTGAAAATCTGTTCTAGGCGGCTGATGCTTTTTCATTCTACCGTCCAGTTACACTTTGTTTATGTACACACTCTGCTCTTACCAAGACATTTAGATGCTTGCCGTCCAAAGTGCACAGTATCCAGACACACCGCACATTTTGTTGCTCTCATATTTAGCCCCACGTTAAAACGATGTGGGATATTATGATGCATTCGCTCTTTCAGGCGTCGGCTGTACTCTGAAAGGTACAAAATTTATTATCGGGATGAAAACTGATAGGGGTGAAAATTATAGTAGGTTTTGGCATTTTAAGTCCCAGGTAATAAAAAGCGACTACATATCTCTAGCAAAGCCCTCCTGAATGTAGACACTATTTTCCTTTGCAATCTGCAAATCTTAAGCTACATTATCACCTCAGTAATTACCTTATACAGATGCACAGAATGTGCCGCTTGAGAACAGACTGTAGAACTGAAGTGGCTAATGTTTGGTGTAGCAAGATTATGTCAATCAAACCATCTAAATTTCAAGTCTGCACTGAGCTCCAATTCTTACAACGTGCTAAACTAATCTCTCAATTTTGCTTGTAGCTAACAAACCCTTCAACACCTATACTGTAGCAATCAATACACAGCAGGCCTTCTTCATACAGCCTTCATGCTAACCATCAGTGCCAGCATATCTTAAAGCATACCTAAAATCGCTGTCAGTGGATCTATATTGAGCAAAGTTTATCCTTCAAGGCATGGTCTTCTACTGATGAACACGAATCTCTTCCCTGCCCGTGATCTGCCTCTGAGGACATCTTCCTATGCCAATGCTACCCATCCTTATAGCATCCTGTGCCTCCCCAGCTACCTGTAATGGCTGGACCAGTTTGTAGGTTCTGGCTTTTTCCAGCTAAAGGCTGGAGGTTTTAGATCAAAGTCTCAGTGTTCAACACTTACTCTGGAATACTGGTCAACTAAGAATAAATGAGCAGAGCCCTCAATCCTTTGATTTTTTCTGATGATCCTCTCCCCTCCATTCTCAAGGATATGGAAGGGGAGAGGACCATCCACTAGAACTTTTCCAGTTAATAGGATATTAATGTCATCTTTGACCTGGTATCTTCCTTTTATGCCTAACCGAAGTCTCTTCCCTTTACCAAAAGTCTTTATAGAATCTTTCTGCTCAGCAGAACAAATCTGCCGTTTAGACAAGTAAAAACATTAACTGCTAAAGAAACATCCATAAATCCTTCTGATCAATGCAGAGACTAGTACAGAAAACATAGTCCTTTGAAAAAAACCATGCTTTTAAAACAATTCATGTTAATAATTACTTTATTGCTGAAGTTTTCAGAAATAAATTATATAATCCACATAGAGAATTTTAAACCAAAAACAAAAGCAAAACTTACCATCTAATATTCCTATAATGAAAAAAATCTGGTTTTGAAATTAAAAAAAAAAGAGAGATGGCATTGAAATACTAGACAGAAAAATAGTAACAGAAAAGGTCACCAAGAACCTACCCTCTGGTGTGGAAGACTCCTTCCTGCGACTGGAGGGTGGAGCTAGCAAACTGATCGGAGTAGGCTGATGCTCTGGTGAGCGGACTATGGCAGACATGATGATCTGCTGCCTGGCTGTGGCTGGAGTAGATGGATGAGGGTGGTCTGATATTTTCCGATGAGCAGCTACAGATGAGATAAATGCCACTCATTAACACAACCAATATGAAACACTAGTTCATAGCAGTGGTTCTGTGTAACCATTCAGCGGTTACAACCCGCAGAAAAAAAGCGTAGCCTTATTGCACCTTCACAGCAGTAGGTAAGAATTAAACAACATATGTTACTGCTATAGTGGCACACAATTAAAGGCACGTTTTCAGACCAAAAATGTGTGTCTCCTTCCAGATTCACCTTTTCTGTTAACCCCTACCTTCTTCACGAGCAGATCTGAGTTCAATGCGTGTTTTCTGTAGAGCCTCCTCCAGCTCAGCAGAACGAGCCTTCTCCTTCTCCAGTGCCACTTTCAGCTCATTGTATTGCAGGGGAACCTGTGTGGGTAAAGAAGGGTCCTCTTTCCGCCGACTAAACAGGCCCTAGCAACAGAAACACACAGACAACTCCTAACTCCTAGTAAGAGATGGCTTAAACTAGGCAAAGTGAAACTAGCTAGTGGCAGTCCGGCCAGAGGGCCTAATGGTAATTCTGATATGTGTAAGGATGGATTTTTAGTTTATATTGGCACTGGAGAGAAAAATGTTGAGATATGGATTAATTTAAAGAGGGACGTACTTTACCTGTTATAGTACTTACACCTTGAGTTTCCGAAAGCATCTAAACAGAGGATCTCAAAATACGTGATTAAAATTAAATTACTTAATTCAAAATGAAAGAACGGCTTATGACAAAGATGTGACAGAAGTCACATCACCTGACTAAGCAATCCTATGCTGTAACTACAAGACAACCACTCTAGATACACAATATGTTCATATACACATACATACTTACCATTAAAAAAAAAAAAGCATGGTTAAAGTTCTGTATTCCTACAGCCTCACTGAGGTGTAGCTACTGGGTTGTAACCTAAGCATTCTAGGAATAACAAAATAATGGAATAGCCACAAAGAACACATTCTGCCTAGTAAAGTTTGTGTTCAGCAGCTCAGAATGCTCTTAAATGAGGACACATTTGCGTTACACAAAAAAAAGATAAAACAGAATATTTTGAATACACAGCACATAACTAATCACAAAACCATCATTTAATTCCATGCCTCTCAAACCTTTTTCACCCACCTTTTTCTTTTTCGCTGGTTGGTCCATCTTTGCCTGCAGGAAATCAATAAGTTTGGTTTGCTGAGAAATAGTACCCTCCATTTTCACTTTTTCGTGGGAATAGAGAACCTGTGAACCACACACACATATAAGAAATTTCATCTTAATAGAAGAAACAAACAGATAACTCCATAGCAGAACAGAGCTAAAAAATAGTATAAGGAAAGTGTCACACAGAAACAGTAGATCACATCCTAAAACCCCACAGGGAGTGGGGTTTTAGAATGGGGAACACAGAGTCCTGCCTGCTGTTTCCTCACTCTCACCTGAATGTTTTCCAGCTGATATTCCAGGTCACTTCTTTCAGTCTTCAGAAGATCTGCTCGATCTAGAGCCTCTTGCAGACCTTGAGTTAGGCGGAAGATGTGGTTCTTTTGCAGATCCATTTGCTGCTGCAGCTTTGCCTGCTGTTAACAGGAAAACAAAGGCCAGTGTTTTGGTGGTTTTGTTTGCTTGTTTTTAAATAAAAGCTATTAAATGTTATCACTCCTTGTAAAATAAGCATCATTGCAGAATTTAAAAGTAAACAGACAATTCTTTAAGAGCTGGAAAATTACAATATTCTAGAAGTTTTCCTTCCTTTCAGAACGCATCATGACTAAACAAGCATTTCTATGTAGTGTATTTATGTTAATCTGTAGCAACACCATTTCTTTCAAATGCATGTTCAAGTTATTTACTATTTTAAGTATTTCAAATCTTGCAATTAATAAGACTGCACATACATGAAGAATTTCCAGATGTCATTTTCTCAAGCTCTCTATACAATCACCAGAAGCCACCTCAGCACTTTGTAATTAAAAGAAAAAAAAAAAGAAAAAAAAAAAAAATCTTTCTTGTACACCAGGATAAACTCCTTCCTCTATAGTCATATGAGATAAGAAAAATTATGTCCAATTGTTTAAATCTTTGTCTCCAACTAACAACAGAAAAGGGCATATGACAAACTAATCCGAATTCTTTCAGGTTTTATACTTCTTGATGAGAAAGTCCCTGAATACGAAAACTATTAATGCTCGTATGTTATGAAGTAAGAGCCAGAAATCTTTCACTGTGATGCATAATGAAATTCTCAACTCTGGGATAACTTGTCAGTACCCCAAGTGCACCAAAAGGTTCTACTTTGCCCCGTCTAATTGCCTGTAACCACCCCTCCCCTGAAATCCTCCCCTAGAACCTCTTCCCCCATTACCCAGGTCTGGCGGCCAGCATTCAATGTCTCACTGATATGGTGCAGGTGTGTAACCTTGGGTCAGACTTCTGTGAACCAAGCTAAATTATGAAAAAAGAGCTGTGGGAAGCCTCACCTGTGGCCTCCACCCATGCACCCTCAGCACATTGGCTTTAGGGCTGTTTTTAAGCTACGGTCCTTGCACTTGGTCTGGTCAGAGCTATGTTGTAAGAATGCTGTGCCTGAGCACGCACCTTGCCTTGCAGACCCGACCTAGGATGTGCCTCATCACCACAGGCTTCTGTAATGATCACTGGGCCGCTGGCTGAACTTGATTACCTTACCAAACCTGCTCTGCTCTTCTTGTTCGGGTACTGTGAGACTCTGCTCACTGGCTGCAAGGTCTCTGTCCTTGCTTGACTTGCTGTCACCCTTGGCTCCCAGCTCACCTTCCCTTGAGGAGCAGTTCACTTTCACTGCTCCCTGACATAGCTGCACACTTTGCAAAGTTTTAAGAAAAACACCCCCCCCCCAACATTTTTAATGTCCCTAGTTATATAGAAGAAGGATGGATGTGTAACACTGCTATTCACACAACCACCCCCCCCTCAAGATGTGGAACCTTCTTCTGAAGTTATAACATGAATTTCGAAGGTTACCTCCTCCAGAAGTCTCTGCTTGAGCTCCCTTTCTGTCTCAAGCTTCTGTTGTAAACTGCGTGCATTCATCTCCAACATAGCATGCTTCTTCTCCAGGTCATTGAGCTAGGCAGGTGGGATAGATAGTCAGAATAACATTGAACACTAATAAATACAGCGTTCCACAATCTTAAAATCCAACTTCACCAAGCACACACTAAAGAAAAATGATACAATTATCCTTTACTTACTATAAGGTGGAAACCAACCAAACAACATTTTGGTACGCCATTGCTCAAATGCAGATATCAAGTTATTGAAGGACTTCACTCCAGGCATCAGCAAGCTGCTTTCTGCTTTAGTCCATTTCAAAAGGAAATCCAAGGTTTTTGGCTTGAAGATAGAATTCTATTCTATGACCTCCAGTCTTTTTAATTTGCTCTAACACTTTGAAAAAGCTGCTCAAGACCACATTTCTACAAGCAATATCTCTAGAAAGTACTTCATCTAATTATGAAAGTCTAGGGTTGAAAGTTACTTACCTTATCAGAAAGGCTCTCAGCTTTGAGTTTTTGTTCCTTTAGTGCTTGCTGGAGGGCTAGAATCTCTGCCTTGTGTTCTTTGACAGCTAGTTCTACCACCTGCCGAGATTCAGTAATACGCTGATCTGCTCTCACTCTGTATTAAAATGGAAAATAATGTTACCTAACTCCTTTCTGGGCTTGACCTCTTCCTAGCATGCAGTGGCATCAATAACTCTTTCAAGGGGTTGCTTCAAATTCAGGATGTTACTTTATAAAGCCAGACTGTTTGCTGCAACACTTTTATATTATATAACCCTGTTCCTGCCCCTGCTAGAACGACAACCTGAAAATCTCAAGACCCCACAGGAACAGTTAGGAGCAAAGGCTATTTTTCCATATAATAAAGTAGAAGATAATAAATCAAGACATTTCATAAATTACAATGATAAATACCACTCCCCACGAATTGCTCACTTGCAAAGGAACAAAAGGAACAATATCACTGGTGAATGACTATTAACTAATAAACCATTTTTAGAACTACCTCACAAGATTTTATATTTAGTTCCAACTCCCATATCCTATTCTAAATATAGTTTTTGTACTAGCTTCTATAGAGCATTTTCACAAAAGTTAATAAAAGGGGGAGGAGGGGAAAGAGACCTGCTCTGTTTCTCAGTATCCAGCATCCTCTGCAACTCTCTAACTCGACATTCAAACTGGGACTTCTCATCCCCTAGAACACTTCTCCATGCTTCCCACTGACGCTCTTTCTCCAAGAGTTCATCATTCAGGGCCTCCAAGTCCATTACTTGCTCTTCCAGCATTGTACATGTTGTCTTCAAGGCCTCCATAGTCTAAAAATAAATCCTCCTATCAATTCTCACATCCCACATCAAGCGTGCACTTTAAGCTTCAGCCTTACCATTTAAATTACAGTACATGCAAATTGGCAGCAAACATAAGCTGGTAAGTCACAACCCATTTATTTCAAGGCTTCCATACCTTCACTTGCGATTGCCATTAATGTCAGTTCTATCTCATTATGAAAATTTTGAAATTTCCAGGGTCACAAAATTAAAATGAATAATTCCAAATTACAGTATCTTCAGAGTGCAAAATTTCTAAATAAAATTGCATAAAAATACAATAGGAAATACCAAAAATTTCCATTCACTCAACTGCTCTGGGAAGGAAGCCTTAAACGCCATTGCCCCAGAAGCATATTCATTTCTTATAGGTTTCCCGATTTAAAAGAATTTTTTGCCTTTCAGATAATTAGCTAGCTATCATGAAGAGATTGTGATCCAGACTTATAAAGCCTTACTTGTTTCTGACTGGTAAGCTGCATCTCTCTCTCAGTGATCTCTCGACGGAGATGATCCACTTCACTTCGCAACTGGACAACCTCATCACTGGCCCCCGAGGCCTCATCAAGTTGTTTGGACAGGAAGAAATTCTGATTGTTCAGTTCTGCATTGTCTTCACTGAGCTGGTTCAGCTGCTCTTCCAAATCCGTAATCACCTAGAAAGAAAAACAAATTAAATTACATGTCAGTGAGTACAGTCTTTTGAAAAAGTGTTCTCCTCTCAAAGAACCATTTATTGCCAAGCAAGGAGAGAACCTGGCTTTTAATTTTTTTTCAAATGTAAACAAAAGCAATATTGTAATGGTAGACTTTATGCACTGCAGCGTACTTTGATTAGGAATAGAGTTTTGTTTCTTACAGAAAATAGCTTGAGTTTTTAAAATTTGATTTAGAGTATAAATATGCTGCACAGCAATTATTATTTGAGAGAGAACTGTCACATCTAAAGCACCAGATTGGGAGTCAGGAGTTGTGGCTGTATTCTCAGATCTGCTGCTGACCTATGGTGTGCCTTTGCCAAAGCACTTTACCTTTTTTCGCCTCCATTTCCCCTTAAGTGAAATGAGGCTAATACCTCTCAGAGAGGCTTTCGAAGCGTGATATTTAAGAAAACTGAAGAAGAGGTGCAATGGAGGCAGCACAATCTGATGAATCTCTCCAGCAATTGCTTATATTACTATATGTAACACTGTATGTAACCAGGAAAAGCAGAAAAAATTTGAAAAATATATTCTATCAAAGTAACAGCATTACAGATGGCAGCACGGGATATATGAAGAAAGAAAAAAGTGGCAATGCAACAGACTAACAGAAAAAAATCAGTGAAAAGCAAAAACTCAGCAAGGAAAATAGCCTTGCCTTTAATGAAGTGCAAGTATCCATTTGTTTAATCAGAATAGCATTATACTATACACTTTAAACCACATTCCCCTTCAATTTAAAGACAAATATGAACAACGGTGGGCCATTTTCACAGTCCCATTTGATTTTTGTGAATGAAAGGCCATGAACACTGGATGGATTAATACCTGTAGCTCCTCCTAACTCAAAAACAATGTCATGACAACAGAAGAGAAAGAAACCTCAGTATAATCTTGAAATCAGCTTAATAAAAAGAATTTCAGAAACTGGTAAACTCTATGCAATTCACATTCAACTCTTACAAATATGTTCTAAAGGCATTTTTTGCCTAGATGTCAAAGAAAAATGAATAAGATACTTCATTAAACACAAAGAATTAAAATCCCAGAGCACAGTTGGCCACACGTTCAAATTTAAATGTTCCAATTTCCTACACAAGCCAAGGACTTAAATATCTAAAGCAGTAGAGCATAGAGCATACAGCTCTTCTCAGCTATCTGGAAAGATGACAACCATCTCTTTTTGAAGAATATGTAACGCATATATTGGCAGCCTTTTACCATGCCTCTCCTAGATCTAAATTAACAGTATTTGACTTTTAAACTGTCAGCAGAAAAAGACCAACTGACATTACTCCCTGCTGGGTGAAGGGGAGTTCCTGCTACCCATATGTTCAGGGTCAAATCAAAATGATTCATACTTTAAACCACAACATTTCTAATGAAAATCTGATCACGTGGTTGTTTCTTGAGCACTCTTACTGCCCTGTTCAAAATATACATTTTATTCTGGATTGCATACATCAAGTTCTCAAAGAACGCAAGCTGTGTCATAAGGATGTGTTAGTGTCTATGTTGCTGTAAGGATAGGAACTTAGAAATGTATTTATACAAACAAAAAGGAACAAAAGAACACTTGTTTTTACAGTGTTTTACCTACCATTCTTACAAGTAACATCTGAGATTTCTATGAACTGCCAGATAAGATTGTATCTCTTTTTCTTCTACTTCTTCTTATTTTTATGTTTAAGCACACCACCTATCTAGGCGGTTTTAAGGTATTTTATACATCCATGTTTTATTCCACATGTATTTTATATATTAATACAAGTACTTTCTATAAAAATTATTAAACTAATTTTGAAATACAAGAAAGCAGAGATGGGGGAAACACAAAATGGATAAGGTGACATGCAGAGTTAGTGTGCCGAACTACTTAATTTTTTAAAACTGGCTGTATTTCAAGTTGATTTTATCCCTTAAGGGCTGGAAGTTAAGCTCCCATTCGCCTTTATTCTATGTTCTGAGATTTTGACTTCTTTCCCTGAATATAACTAAAATGAAACCAGACCATTTTATATCTCACTGTTATATTTTATCTAGTAGGATATTTCTGGAAAACTTAAGACAAGTTACAAAGCAGTTAAGAAAGAAGGGTTCCAGAAGAAGTGACGCGATCTCCTTTCTTGATTATTTTCCTAACAGTATATTTATTGACCGTTTCAAAATGGCTTGGCTAAAATTCCAAATATATTATAACCTATAGTGTAATCTATAGCGATTGATAGATTTTAATTTTTTTTTAAGAGAGAAAATTTGTTCTTCTCAGTACAATTTTCCTTTTTTCACAGGGAAAGGGGAAATTTGTTAACAAATCCAATTTTTAAAAGCTACCTCCAGCTATGTATAACCCAACAGGCTTACAGAGTTTATAAATACTATAAAGCCCAAATAGTCATGGGTAATACTGACACAGGAAAATGGGGCATGGTGTGATATAAATGCCTGTCCTGGGAACCAAGAAGAAAGAAAACACAGATCAAAAAACCACATTTAATAGGAAATGCTGTCTTCGGCATACATACATACAACCTATGCCAGAATCCTATACCTGAAAAGAGTCAATAGCTTTAGGTATTTTTCTTTTCAGTTAAGGAAATCCCCAGGCAAAAAAAAACAAATCAACCAACCAACCAACCCTGAGCTATTCTGGAGTTAAATTTGAAGTATATTAAAGGAAAGTCTGTAAGAAAACACTATTTTATCCTTTAGAAACCCATAATATAATTACAAAAATCTTCAAATTTGAAGTTTATAAAACAACCAAACACTTGAAAACTCGGAAAAGCAATTCTAGACAATCTAGGCAGCCACTGTATCTGTGCCACTGTATCATCACTCACAGAGCAACTGAAATTTTGTCTTCAATCTATGCACATCTTCATCACAACTAATCCATAAAATAGATATAATCTAACCACACCATGCTAATCTTGGCAGATTGTTCACGACATACCACATCTACACGCACAACTTATCTTTATACTGATACAGAAGACTGTATCTCATTTTTAAATATTACAGACTAACCCAAGCATAACAGCTCTTCAGCAAAAGTGACCACATTCAGCACAATTCCCTCCCCATTGCATGGTTTCAGAAAAGCAAAGTGTTTCTCCATTGTGAGATTGCACAGATTCACAGCTATTATGCCTGGCCCTACAAACTTCTCCAGACATGGATCACAAATTAAATATTATAGCAACAAGCCACTCAGGGCCATGATGATTAGGTTTGCATATCAGACACAATGTATAAAATTTAATCCATATGCTCCACCTATCAAAACCACAGGCAAAATAATGAGGGAAAAGAGAAAAGGAAGCAGTTTTAGAATACTACTAACTGCAGCTTGTTAGCTTCTCCATAACCTTATTCCTTCATGAAGACGTCTCGGTTCTCAGATGCCACCAACAAACATACAGGAAAATGCTAGGAGACAGCAAGGTTAACTGTTACAGGACGCTATCAGCAGCATGTTATTTGGAATTTAATGCAATTTTTTGTACACCCTTAATTCAGAACTTCCAGACTAGCGCTTAGTTTTACTCTATCCATTGCCACTCCTCCCCACCCCCACTAAACTTTACTAGAAAGCTAGCTGTCAGAAGTAAATAGGAAAAAAGAAAAAGGTATCTCTCAGCCCCAAGTTATTGTGAGGAGGAAGCAAGAGCAGGCATCAGACTCGCTTCGTCTTAACCTATTCACATTTGGATCCGAGAGAAAAAGCTTTTCTAGCAGAGAAATACCAAGCATTGTAATGGAGCAGAATACCAAGCCTCTTAATGAACACAGCTGCAGAGAGATACCAGTCTTATATCTCTACCTGTTTGAACAATATATAACAAAGAACTCCTCACTTTCTTCCCCTTTCCATAGTCAGGCAACATCTGTGACTTGAAACATACCTTACACAGAGATCTCAGTCTCCAAAAACTCATCATGGCTTAGCTTGAGGTACATTGCTCTCGTTAGTAGCTGCAGAGTAGTAGGACATTGCACAGCCTGCATTCCTCTTCTTCCCACACCAACCCATTATTAAAACATACAGTCTCCTGTACTCCTCTATCCCAGTTCGCAGAAGACGAGCTGCCTCTACCAACCATGAAACTCGTCCTCAAATGGTGATGATGCCGTCGTCCACAGTGAAGGTCCCATTAACCTCTTTCACAGCAACACCTCATCAACACCCTAGAAGTCTCTGACTTTTTGTCAGGCTACAAAAACTACAAAGCTCCATTTCTGTTCATAACTGGCATCTGCCATCACATCTTCTATGAAATGAGAATCGGGGATAATCCCTCCCACTCAACAGCCAATTTTTTTTTAATTTTTTTTTTACAGATTAAACAAAGCCATATAAAGGTTTTTGCCTGGGTATTAGCCTTGTTACAGTGGGCAAGATCCCTTTACTCTGAAACATGACTTAGCATCAGAGTATATAACATCTTTAGACATAATTTTGGAAGTTCTCAAGAACACAGATTATTCTTGTATGCCAACTCAGTGAGCCAATGTGGAATCAGGATCTTAGACCAAAGTCAGGAGAACTTTATGCATAACTAAAATTATACATGTGCTAACAGGCTTGCAGATTTAATGCCTCAATATCCAATCTCATAGACAAGTGCAGAATCAAGCCTGTTAAGATTGGAACACAAGATGATAACAAAAGAACCTCAAGGAGGGAAGATAAACCTTGTTTTATTGGAGAAATCTTGAATAAATGGAAATGTAATATCCAATTAGTATTAAGAAATGCCATCCTCCTTGCTAAAGTAAAAGCAACAGCCTGTACCTGAAAAAAAAAAAACCTAGAAGATTCAGATGCTGCTTCCCTGGAATAACAATAGTATTTTACTAAGCTGAGTGTAAATGCTTGATAGGATTCTTTTCTTCTAAATATTTATAGACTTTACGGCCAGCTTACTAAATGTTTTCTTTTTTAAACAATTCTACTACTATTTAGACAATGTGGTTGTATTTTTAATTTAAAATGTGTCAATGATCCAACAACAAGCCATAATTAAGAGGCAGTTGGAAACAATTGACAAATATGTAAATTTTCCTATTTAAGAAAATGCCTTTTATTTCTAGATCTTTTTCTGATTGCCTGGAAAATACTTTTAACACTCAAATGGACCATATTTTTGATAGAATAATTCTTTAAATGTAGGGAACTAGTCCTTCTCCCTCAACAGATTTGCTGGATGATCTATCATTGTGAGAAGATTATGCGTGTGCCCAGATGCATCTGTGTGTGTGTCTGTGCGTGTGTGTGTGTACAGCAGGTACTACAGTTTACAATTTTTATTGTAATTATGTATCCTATTATTTCTTGCACAACTGAGAGACAGAGAAAGCAAATGCTAGCATTTTCTTTTTGACCCCCAATAGTGAGAGAGATGTCACAAGATGAAACAAGGCAGAGCTATCAGAGCAACTAAATAGAGATTCACAAACAAGGCAGAAATTACGACCAACAACATAGCAATGGTCTCTATGTATGCACCCCAAAACACAGCAAATTTAAAATGAACAAATAGGAGAACCTGAAAAACATCTACATGGTCAGACCTCAGCAAAAGGAAGAACAAGAGTGCAGCGAGGGTACAAGGAAAGCAGACACACATTTGAGGTGTAAACCTTCTCTACAATCAGAAGCTGTGACCTTTGTGAAGCTAGAGAAACAGGAGAAATACCATATCTTTTGAATACTATGAAAGTACTGAAGTAATTCAATCTTTCAAAATTTTTTTCCCTGTCTAGTCTTATTTTCATAATTCTTATGCTGTTTCAGGCTTCTCAACAAGATTAAATAAAAAATAATTCCATACCAAAGTTTGCCAGACTAGTTCAAGGAGTTTGTTTCAGCTTAAAAAGGATATCTTTTGAAAACCTGCTAAAAGAATAAACCCACTCATTATCATGCTGCGTAAGTAGCAGCATATTACAACTATTCCCTTGAAGTGTTATTTTAAAAGGAGTATACATTCTAATCACCTTCACGTAGAATCACATGGTCACCAAAAAGCAAAGCCTGCGTCATACTGGTCACAATCAGATAAAATTGAGGTTGAAATATCTGGTGAAGGCACTGTAATAAACATTCCCTGCTCCCTCACTGTCAGTAGAAGATTGTCCTGTATTTTCTCTCGGTGCTCCCCAGTAGACAGGATGGACGGCTAGAACTACTCATAACACACAGAACAAGAAAGTTTCTATCCATGGTCAATTAAATTATACATGCATTCTCTTGGGCTGGAAAGAGAATGTATGATGAGCATGTATTATTCATTTAGGAACTATTTAATTGATTTCTTATTGATGAGGATGTCTGATCCCACTTATCCCACTGAAGGGCCTTACAATGCACAACACTTTTAGAAATCTTTTTATGCAGAATGTTTGAAGCTCTCAACATTCTTGAAATGTTAAGGGTCAGTCTTCACTGCTGGAGATCGTTCACACTTACAGAGCCTAAGTGTTACTAGATAATGAGTTACAACCTCTGAAAGGGAGCCTACCATGCAGTGAAAAGAAGCTACAGATTTTCCACAACTGGTTTTTGCCTGCATCAAGATCACAAAAGCATTTTCATAGAAAGCTGTCATTCTGTATGAAGGGCAAGACAGAACAAAAGAAGATCAGCTGTGGATGCAAGAGAAATGATAGCACATATGGAGCTAGAGGATCAATCTAAGTAAACGAAGAAGGGAACAAAAAGTAAAGTTTCTTGTGCAGAATTTCTTTTAGACAGAGGTTAACACACTTTGGTAAGTTCTACTTCCTCATTTCTTCTTATCAGTATATTCTAAGAACAGACTAGAAGAATCCCCTTGCTTAATGCTAAAGAGAAACTGAGGAAAACAGAATAACTCTCATCCTGAAAAGATATTTTTGAAAGATGAAAACTTGCATGTTAGATACTCAGTCCTACAGCATGAAAAATTAAGTTTGAGGAAATCACTGGAAGTAGGGAAAAAATCAAGATTTAAAAACCAGCAATTAAGCCCTGTTTACAGGGTGGGGTAAAGAGAAAAAGCCTAGAAGGATTGGCAATCAATGCTGATCCGGAGGACTGTGGTCCTTATTCAACACTTTTGTAATTCGTGTCATTGGAAGACAGATGCTCTCCATCAACCATCATAAAGAAGTTTGAAGATAGGGTTAATCTGCAAGAATCCCTATTGACAGACAAACGCTTGGACATCTGTCCTGGACTGATGAAATGAATCTAAAACCGTGTCAAAAGATCTCAAGCAGTAGAAGGTGCAAATTAAGATCCTAGAGTCCTCTCTGCTCTTTGAACAGATGACTACATGTCAATGTATTACTTGGGACCATAACATTTCTTGCCTCTTCAAACAGTGTTAAAGTCCTCCTTAAAACCCAGAGTAGCATGAAGGCTCTTCCACTCTGGCCTAGATCTACAATGCAGCTCAGGATTTGGACAGGTAGATCTTTTCTTCTTGTGAGCAGAAAAGATCTTCACCTACAATCATTTTTTGCAGCTGCTACACCATTCTTATTAGCTGCACTGCAATGAGATATTTTAATTTACTTTCTTCTCCAAAAAGAAGAATAGCATCAATTTCATGATCAGACTAAAACCTCAAAGTTGAGGTTTACCTGAAACCTAAAAGAAATCAAATCCAATCGGTCTAGCTCCTGCTAACACCTTGAAGCCAGAAGCCCACATTAGGAACTAATGTCATCAAGGATTAAATAAGTAAATTGTTTGTTTCCTTATCCTTAATTTCAAAATAATTCAATGATCTGTATTTAATACTCACTGTGCAGCTATTACGAAGGGCTTCAAATTTACGCTGGATTTCATCTCTATGTGCCTAAAGGAGGTAAGAAGTTAATCATCAATTTTTCATACATTAGAATTCGAATCCAACAGCTGTTGCTAAACAAACCGCAGAACAATCTACCAGCAAGCAAAGTTTGGAAGGCAGATGCTGCAGGCTATGAAAGCACTCTGTAGTGGCAAAGAACTGATTAGCAAAAGTCACATCCTACTTAATCAAAATACACTTATGCTCCCAATTCTGAACTACTTTAGAAAAATGTACAAACTCGAGAACTGAATTATGTAAAAGGTTCCATCTGAAATGGTCATCAGAAGACATGTCGATTCCATATTAAGTTTGTACATTCTTGACATTTAAATTTGAGTTGGTTTTACTTCCATGTCCAGATTGGTATTTCATATAAAATAAATACTGCATACAATTTAACGCTTGCAAAGAAAAACTATAATGAAGTATTATGCAAGCTATCCCAAACAGCTGTGCCAATCTACCTGAATCCTACCATAAAGTACCGTTTAGTCCTGAGCCTCTCTAAAAAGCAGTGATGAAACATAATAATCAATTCTTTGGAAGACAGCATCCAAAGTATGGAAAAGTGCAAAAACTTATTTTAAAGAGTTCAGTTTTGCATGCACCATTTTACCTCCTAATTTACAAGCAAAGCATGACAAAGCAAAAGTTCTTGTTTCAGCCTCATGGCCTCTCTCAAAATTCAAACTGATTTAACAAGTGTCTAATGTCATATGCTATCTGAAAACTTAAAAAATGAAAGGTTAGTGCACTAGCACATCCAGCCACCTTTCTTCATTCAGAACATTTTCCTTAGAGCCAAGAGACTAAACAGGAAAAAACTGTTCAGCAGAAGTCAAATATGAGAGCTAAAAAGCTATCTTACCACAACAGGCAATGTGAAAAACGAAGTGGTATATTAAAAAACCCACATAACAGAAATACTCCCAAGCCCACCAAACTGGACTATCTTACAACAGCTGGTCCAAAAGCACTACCATTTTGCCAAATTAACTGAAGCAATAACTGAGTAAGCACAGGTCATAAAAATTCATCTGTTTCACTGGTGGTGTAGGGTAAAGATATTAAGCACATCACCATCCCACTGGCAGCAATATTAGTTGTTATGCAAAGCTTTCAGCTGGGAGGGGACCGCCTCAGTTTTTGAGCAAAAAAGAAACTGATGTCATGTTCTATTCAGTTATTCTTAACTCTTGATGTTGTTACTGTACTTTTCCAGTATGTACCCACTTTAGAACAACTCTGAGTGAACAGTTCTCCCATTCATCTACCCAAAGCATCAACATAATACAAGCATCTATCTCAGCTGAGCCCACCATCCCTTCCGAAAAATAGCAATGGCAGAAATATTCGGAACAGTTCTTCGATCAAATGCCACTGGAGCAAGAGGATGCCCATTTTCAACACTTCAAAATAACTGGATTTGAAGGTCATTAAAGACTGCTGCTCAGTGGGGGTTACCTGATAGCAGGTCATATACTTCTCCACTCTCTCCCCCCACAGCCCTGGGAATCTTTTATGACGGAAATATTTCTTATAATCAAGCAGTTTGAAAGCATCTTTTTGTACTCAAAGGACAGCAACCAGCAGCATATAATTTAGAGTTCCATTTACTGGGGGGATGAATTGAATGTTTTTTTCCTTTATATCATTCACACACCTCACCAGAGACTGCAAGACACACGTGACAATTTTTAATGGAATAAGCATTGGAATAAAATTATGAGCTAACAACACTATTTCCCTAGGTATTTGTTGTTTGGGGTTTTTTTTCCCCTGCATAAGTATCCTCAAAGCAGGGTAACTGATAGAAAAAAGAAAAAATAATCAAAACATTTATGATCCTGAAATACTTTCAAACTCATGAGGTATTATTTAAATAAGTAAATCACAGACTAAAACTCCTAACAATAACAATTTCATATGCAACTTTCATCTCATCACAAAAGAAATAATGCTCTTACAAACAATCAATCAGTTTTGGCAGCAATGAACCACTACTAGGAAGTATTCATATGGTTAAAGATAATAAGACAGACAAAATTTGACATTTTAGCCATTCCTGCCTCTATCAACACAAGGCATAATTCATATCCTCTTCTGAAAACTAAAAATTAAATAGTATAAATTCATTTTAATCTCTTTATGAAACATGCACCTACATAATTCTATCTGTATATATAGCTCATAGTACAAATTTTAGGGCTCACCGTGAGAGCTTGAATCTCTTCCTCTGCCTCAGCTGTTGTCTCCTCTAGTTCAGTTTTGGCTTCGCGGAGCTGATTCTCCAGGGCTGTCCGTGCAGCCTGCAGCCCAGTAATTTGAGATTCCCGCTCCTGGAGTGTCAGCTGCAATTCTGTCAACTGCCTTTTGAGTTCCAGCTTTTGTTCTTCATGCTCTAGACCAACCTGACAAAAGAAAAAGTAGCATCCAAACATAAGTTACTAACAAAGAAAACACAGGCAATGTAATCTCATTTCAGACCTCACTTCAAGACGCCATTGCCATGTCTATCCCAAAAATCACATCTTGACAGATTGCTCAAGTCACTGAGAAGTCAAGGATGCAGCTTTTTCTACTACCTAAAAACTACTGGTTTGCTTTGAAAAAGGTTAAAAGCAACCTGACATTTTGAAACAACAAGGGCACAAGAATAGTTCCAGCTGTGACTCAACTATCACATAACAAATGTTGATACAAAAACCATAAAAGTTGAAGTAGTTTGTGATGAACTGTCTTCACTGAAATTGAGAATCTTTAAGAATCTTCATTTGAGAAACTTTAGGCATAAACATCAATACTAATCTTTACGTGTATGTAAATATTACATACATTTTGCAATTGACTTTCATATTTCATTTTCCCTTCAGATTCTTTTTAAAGAAACCAACCAGATCATCTGGCTCTAGGTTTATTTGAATGGCTTCTGTTGAAGGTTTTCTTGAGGCATACTCAGGGATAAACATGTCATTTCCAGAAATAGATAAGAAATGAACAAGCAGCAGAACAGATCTCAGTGCTCAAAATCAATTCCAAACCTTAGCACCTTCTTCAGGCTGTCTGCTATCCCAAGTGAATCTGTCTGTTGTGCTGTAGATGGGCGACAAGCCTGCCAGAAATCTTACACTGGTCCCAACCAACTTCCGGTCAAACAAGGACATGTGTTGGTCGTCCAACCCTCTTAGCTAAAGGCAAGATTTCAGTCTTAGCTGAAAATTAGTTGAGTGAGACTGGAGAAGGTAAAAGAAGATTTGACGTGGATCCAAACTAGTTGATACAAAACTAAAAATGAAGCACAGCTCACAAATCTTTAAAAATGCATTTTTTCATAATACTGTTAGGTTTCCTTTCCAGAAAACTTCTGAAAAATGTGCATGAAGCAACAGGTCTCCTGTTTTCTTACAGCAGTTCTGTTGTGTCTTTTGCTTTCTATTCTGTAGACTCTAAGGCTATGGTTAAGCTGGTCATTGTACATAGCTAAGCTTTTATTCTCTACCCCATAACCACCCTAGCTGGACAACATTATAAGGATATTGTACAAAAAAACCATAAATACAATTCTGAGAAAGCACGATGATCTAAAAGATCAGATTCAGTTCATTCTAAGAATGACAAATCCTTAATTCGTACATACTTACTTTTATCTTCTTCTAATAAGCATCTTTTTTTTTTTTTTTTTTTACTCCTAGAGGAAAAATGTACTGCTAGACCAAAATAAAATACCATTTTTTATGACACATAAAACTAAAACAACTTAATTCTAGTTCTCACTATAATACTTAAAATGGGGTACATTCAAGTAAGTTTGCTTGGAGGGATTAAACCCAAGTTTTCACCTCTCGCAGCCTAGTCTCTAACTCCAGCAGGCGGTTCTTGTCAGTGTGATCTTGGTGACTCATCTTTTCCAATTGTTCTTCTAATTTTCGATTCTGGGCCTCTAACTTTCCAGCTTGTGTTTCCAAGTAGAACTTCTGTTGCCTGAGCTCTGAAATCATCTCCTCCTGGGCTTTCCTGACAGGAGAAAAGCACAAGTGACAAACCCAGGATGTCCTTAACATACGTCCTTTCACTGGGGTGAAGTAAAGAAGAATATACTACAAGTTTCCCATTAAGTAGAATAGTTAAGTTCATAGCTTAAATTCTACATCCCAACTGAAAAAAAAAAAAGTCAACTCTTTATACCTGTCTGCAAAAGATCCATGTACTAGTGTATTCATCAACATATGCCCGTAGCACTAAAATTCCATGTTTGCAGGTTGCACAGAAGAATTAGTCTTGTACACAGTAATCTACAACAATATTTAAGCTACAGTTCATTCTTCTCATTTCACCAATTCCTTGTAACGTGTTTTTCTATATAGGAAAAATAAATTCTAAGAAAAGTTGCTTTCACACAGTATATTTCCATGAGATAAGAGAAATCCTATGGTTTAGGGTTTGGGGGGGTATTGTGTTGTGGGTTGTTTTGTTGCCTTTTTTTTTTTAAGTTGTAATGGACCTAGAACTTGACCTACATTGAAGCGAAGCTTTGTTGTCTGTGATCAAACTCTTAATCTACAAAGCGAACAAAAATAATTACTTGTGCTCATAAGAATTTTGAGAGCTGGCAACAATTAATTATTACCATAAAAATTTGAAATGGATACCCTCATAAAAAAAAAAAAAGGAAAAAAAAAAGATCTTCATATGTTATTTACAACTCCTGGAATCATTTTATCATGCATTGGAAAAGTCTGCCTCATAGTGTGCTTTCTACTTAGAAGTCTCACAAAGCTTTACATATATTAATGAATTAATATTTTAAGAAGTTCACTGTGAGATAAGCTGTTATTAATCCTATCCCAGAGAAATTATGTGGGTTGCCCGAGATCAAATAGGAAGACTTAACAAAACTAAAAATAGAACTTACATTTTCTGACTCGCATTTCTGTGCATTGCATGCAAAACCACCCTTTCAACCCTTTCTCTTTTTTTAATTTACCTCTACAGATTATTGCCAGCCAGAACTGTCAAATGGTGTTCTTTCACTTCCTACTGTTTACTGGGCTATCTTCTCAGGAACCTGATAATCATTAGTTTCCTCAGATACTGAAGGAACAAAAGCTAGCAGAGTTCCCCTCTCCTCTGAAGGGTTTAATCACTAGTTCTTCTCTTCAAGCATGCTCAGATTAGCTGTAGCTTTTGTGGATTCAAAATACAGTCCAACAACAGATTTATACATTTTCACCACCACAATTCACAAAATAAGCACAAATTCATTAGCCATCCGCATGCATAATAAAGCAATTTTCTCTTAAAATATTAATTCTGTACTATCTTCTACCAATCCTGCAAAAGTATGTTACCTGACAATATGTGTCTCAATAATCTAAGTCATACGTTAAAACATTATTTTTTTGTTTGTTCTCTATGGATCTCCAGTCAAGTGTCCTGCTCTCAGAGGATGCATCTAGCTCAGCTAAATTCTTACACTCAGTTTAGCACCAATGACTGTGACACTAGACCTTGCATATGCTTCCCAGGTACACATTGAGACAATACTTCTGTTTTATTTCAGACTAAAAGTAAGTTATGGCTTTTGCTGCCTCAACAAACTTCCTGGGTGATTAACTGGAGGTCATCTGGAGCATAAAGCAACACAATTAAATTTCTCAGTTATTTCTGTGAATATTTTTGGCTGCTGAGGCTAAAATAACTTGCCAGACATTTGAAATACAACAAAAATTGGAGCCATTACATATCTGGAGGCATAATCACCACTGAAAAGATAAAAAAACCAAAGCAGCTCATTGCCAAAATTCATCCTTGCTTGATTCCATTCAATATTATAGGTGAATCTATCCAAGCACTTCCCACAGAGACACTACCTGACATTGCATCCAACAGTTGACAGACACTGAAAACCTTTCTGCAGACAGCCAAAGTTGATGAATCTCTTAACTCAGTAAGAGCATACACTACTTCAGCCCTACCTTGCAGGATATAGCAAACAATCCATGCTTTTTTCTATACTTGAAGTACAATGTCTTTAAATCATTTATGACGGAAAAACATCATTATAAAGGACAAGGAATCTCAGATAGAATCCAAAGCAAAATAAAGTTCAGGCAGACAAAAAGATTTGACACAGAAGATTTCCTCTGTGTTTAATAAGAATTCACCATAAGAACAATTGCTGATTACACAGTGATTCAAGATGACATTAGATCTTGACCAGTAGTATAGCACAAAACCACTGAACTGACTATTACACCGGTCATTGATGAGAACTCAAGTGAGGCTGAAGCCAAGAAGGCAACAGAGGTATATGCAAGTGCTATCTGGGTTAGGAAGAAAACAAAATTAATTGAAGCAGCATTCTGAAGCTGAAGCTGGGGTATCTCCTACTTCGCATTACTTCTGCCCATTTCAGTAACAAAATATCTCACACTCTTGCAATCGGCAATTCAAAAACATTCAGAAAAACTCTTGGCTTAAAAATCTAGTTTTCTTACTTGTCTTCTCACCCGTCAGGGCAGGATGGAATGTTTGTGAAAGAAAGGTGTTTAATGTTTTCAATTCCAACATTATTTAACTGTCACAGGAACCAAGGAAAATATAAATGTATTGGCAATATGTATGTTCAAAAAAGGAATATATGCTTCTCCAGAGGTATTTTAGACATTAAAATTATTAGTATTCATTTAACATGTTTGGTAACCCTGCACAAAGCACCAGCCTTAGGAAAGGCTCCAAAGTAAACATTGTAATACAAACCAATTTTCCTAGTCATGTTTGAGGAAACACACAATATGCAATGAACCACAACTACTTGAAGAACAAGTGTATTTTTGCATCACTGAAAAACAAGCAGGGAGCACAGCAGACCTGAAAAAATAACCACTTTTACATTAAGAGAACAGATCTCACTAAGAATTGTTCAGTAGTGACCAGTATCATAGCAGTTGCTATACTTACATGTTCCTCTGGGTAAAAAGGCTGCTATTTGCTGCCAGTTTATTGGCCTCAGACAATTCCACTATTCTCTGCTCCAGTGACCTTATCTTTGAGTCCATTGCATTGATCATCTGAAACAGAGCAATGTGCCTTTGAGACTGCACAATAGAAATAATTATAAAAACAATGTTTGAAAAAGTCTGAACTTTTTCCAGAAACAAAAAGAAGTAAAAGAAAACCAACCAAATGTCCAAAAGAGCATCACAGATGCAATTACTGGAGCTATTTACAACTGCTTTCTATTGCTTTAATATTAGGAGAAAGCAAGCATTATATTATCAATGCACAAAATGATGGGTACACAACAAGCTATGTGGCTACTTTTAAGGAAATATTCTTGAAGATACCTTGAATTAAAAAAAACATGCCTTGTAAAATTAGTATTAATCAGTGGATTTCCTTCAAAACAGCTCAGCAACACTATAAAACCTCAAATAAGATTATCTTGCTTGAAATCAGAGTCTCAGAAAGCTACTCTTAAAACGCTTTGATTTCCAATTCAACTATACATACCGCCTTCTGTTCAGCCAGGACTTTACATTTCTCACGTGCTTCTTCTTCATGTCTTCTGAGCATATTCTCAAGTGCTTCCTTATCTGCAAGATCTTTCTTCATCTGATTTTCCAAAACCTAAATGAAGACATTTCTTTTGTCTAAATTTTATCTGTTTCACTGGGCAAAGGGCAAGCAGAAAGAAAATCATCAAGAAAGATAGAATATTTTTAAAGCAATTGATCATATCTCAAGCAATATTAAAGCCAAGATGCAATTGCATGAAATCCAGGGAAGAGCAAACTCCAAAAAAGAGCTCTCCCTCAGTTATCTCCGAAGACTGAATTTAATGATGGAATTCTATCAAGACATGGAGATACTGTACATTTTTTAAAATATTAATTTAAGTCATATAAATTGTGTTCAAGATCTATTCCAGACTAATGCAACAGAAACAGAAAAACTCTATACCCCAATATATATGGTAGTGGAAATAAGGAAGTGCACAACGTTCGGCTACCCTACCAATATGGTTCACAAGTAATTTGTAAGTTCTGTAAGTACGCATGAGAAGACAACTGAGACCCCGTGAATTCTTCAAGTCGGAGACACCAAATGAAACAGCTAAGTAAAAGACTTTTTTGTGGCACGAATACCTGCCATTAGGAACAGGACTGAAGTAACTATATGTTACTTTTTTTAAAAAAAAAAGCATGTTATGTATGTCCAGAACTTTAAATCAGTTGTTAAAGTGAAGGTCATTTCCTTCAAAGACAAGTTTTCAAAAGCACAGAGTCGGGACAACCACAGGATATTTTCTACTGTTCCAGTTACAAACATCCCATGTCCTCTCTCATCCCTTTGAACCTCTTTCACCTGGCTTCCCAATTCTTCCTACTAAATCCTATATCATATGTCCCTGCAATACATTGGCTCTCTTCTTTTTAATTCTTTTTCCAATCCTTATCCACTTTTCCGGTTTTTATGTCACCACTTCCTCTTTCCCAATGTCTACCTCTGATTTTCCTGCTTTCTATCACTCTCCTCTCATTACTGATTACCACATGCTCTGGTCTGCCAGGAAACCTTCTTACTTCTCTTTTTTCCTCTATATTTCTCCCATAGAATTTTCTTCTCTCCTCTTAAATACTACATCCTCTCACATTTAAGCTGAAATGTAGAATTAAAGTCCTAGGTAAACGTACTAGATAAAGATTGCTGAAAACAGATTATGCTTAGTAGAAATAAAGATTCTTACAAAAGGCATTTACTGGCTGACGTACTGCAGGTTCTTTAGAAAAATCCTCAGCCAGTGCACACACTCCTATTTCCCAATTTGTTTTTCCTAATTTTAGATGGTGTCTATGATTCTATTTCTAACTGTTTGTTAAAGTCTTATGCTACCCTGGAAAAGACAAAAACAAAGTGGGTGGTTTCTGTGGCTTCTTGGCAGATGTTACAGCTCCAAGAAGATGGAATTTCAGAAACACTCTAGTATTTGCTGAATTTAAAACTTGCAGGTAGGCTATGTGAATACTCATAGAAAATCACCAGTAGGAACCGAAAGCTTTTTCAGGATGTGAGATCCAATAGCATTAAGTAAGTATTATTGAGTCAGCAATAATCAAATTACAATCAACAACTGCCTTCCTATAGTTCTGACTTCAAATGCCACCTGTTTTAATGCAGTGCTAAAGACAGATAAGGTACAATGGCACGGACTAGAAGAAAAACTTATTCAGATTCCACTAAGCTCTCCGAACATTTCAGTAGTGGTAAGCAAGAAGGCAACTTATAAGACAAAGCAATTGGAGCCTAAAGGCAACTGTTTTTCCCTGAACTCATTCTATCTACAAAAGCTTGTAGGAAGATAAGAAGATATTTTTACTTTGAGTTTTTCCTCATAGAATTGTTCCTTCTGTTTCAGCTGCAGTTCCAGATGTTGTGCTGCAATCTGAGCCTCGCGATGCTTTTCTTCCAGCTCCTAAAAGCAGCAGAGATTCATATTCAGACACAAAGAAATAGTAAGCGCTGTGTGTATGCATTACACAGGTATCAAACATTCTATTCATTCTCTTTTTTAAGGCTTCACACCATAAAAATCCCAAAACCAGAGCTGTCATAGTAAAAAAACCATTATGAGAGCTGCACGTAATCAGTTTTAAGCTTTGCATATTGCTGCTGACCCATCTACTGTAGAGCAGATATACCGCTAAAGACAAAGATTTCTACTTCCACGGTAAGAATCTCCATTTCCCAGTAAAACATTCCCAAAGATGGGCCAAGGATGTTTTGTGAAAACAAGCAGTTATAAACACTTTATAGCTGCAGTGGCATTACATGAAGTTCAGATCTATTTTTAACAAGATCTCTCACTTGTTTTCTCACAGAAGACCTCAATAATGGGGCACTGCTGTCTATGCTTTTCATTCTACATTCATAGAGTGGGAATAGTATTTACTTCGCTATATTCCTCAGACAGATGTTGTCAGAATAACTATTTAGAAATTGCTTGGAAAATGAAAAGTGCAGGATGCAACATATATGGTAGAACATACCAGAATATTTTTAACATCTTCACATCAGATAGTTTGAGCCATGCACAGTAAGGACTTAAATGATTTTGTATCTAAGAAGTTAGCTATTTCTGCGGTCTGACTATATTATTCAGGTTATATCTATAATCACCTTTCAACAGGACACCTCGCAAGAGTTGAGCTTAGAACTTTATGCTCATGCATTGACATATTTGCCATTCCAAGAGTTTCCTTTGAACAAGAGGCAGATCCAGGTCTGTCATTCACTACCACTGGGTTGACTCTTGCATAGACAAGTTCAGGTTTTGGGATGCATCCAGGTGTCCTGTCTGCCTTCATTACTGCATAGCACACAAAAATTTCCCAATATTTCTGTTTTAGCTCTTCTCATATTCTCTTTTCTGATCTTCCTCATCTTGAAAACATACAAAGACTTTTTGCTCCAGTAATTGCGATAGACCTCTTTTTCCAGAAGTGAGAATCAAAGAGGAGGTTCACCAAAAGTAGGTCATCTACAGTGCCTAGTACCCGACACTTCTGCAAGGAATGGAGATTGCTGCTTTTTGCAATTGAAATATGTCTCCCAGCAACAAGAGGGACAACTCACCTCCCCCAGAAGCCCACACGTTTCAGGTCCTGGCAGAGAATCAGACAACCAGATCAGCAGCAGCTTCAAAGCTATCAGCATCAGACTGCTCATATTGTAGCAGAAGCTTCACCAGTTTCTGCAGTGGCACTTAACAGCCAGTGTGGGCTTAAAAAGGTAATCTCTTACCATTCCAGTTCTCGCTTACTATTCTCTATGTAGTGCTAACTTTGTTATTAGCTTCATAGCAATGATCTACACTTTCAAGCAGTAATAAGTATCTTCTCTAACTTGTTTCTTACTACTTATTCAATTCTCTACAGGCAGATCAGCAGGTACTTCTCAGGTACTGCTAGATGAGTGTACATGAAACTAATGCCGTTATTCAACAATTTCCACCTTATTCTACGCAATTCTGTATCTTCAGCTCTCTTCCTACCTTTCTATACTTTCTGTACCAGGAAAAGTCAAAAAGTGTTTGAAGAGATCAACTGGAAGGAAGGAACAGGGTGGAAGTAGAGAAAAAAAAAAACTTTACCCCAAGCTCCCAGATCAGAGCTGCAAGGGACTAGGAAAGACTCTGTAGGATTATTTCTTCAATGCCTGTTTGACTTATTTTATAAAGTTACTTTCGTATGTCTCCAACATTCTGTCAGAATTACATGGAAACTATCTATAAGAGCAGCTAAACATATCCCATGGTATAAAACAATTAGTTGGTATTTCTGCCTTCCCTTCCAGTTTTCCCTCCACAGAGAACGTAATCAAAACCAATGAACAATCCCCAAATATACACAAGAGGCTTATGAAACAATTTGAAGTTTTACACTATTTCTAAACATAAAGTTGGCTCTGTGCCCAGCAAAAACCATAGTCTCTCACTTCCCATGCACTCAGGTTATCAAAACAATTTGAAAGAAAGAGCACTACTAAAGATCGGATTCTACCTTTTCTTGAGAGGGCTCAGGCATTCTGATGCTAAAGTCTACATATGCAGCTATCACCCAGAACAAGTATGGGTCATCTGTTGACTCCAAATACTGTTATTTGTACATTTCCATTTGGCCTTCCTCGGGTGTGTCTATGCTCAGGATTGCTACCAATAAAATGTAATCTTTTTTTCCTTGTCATACTGGCAACACAGAGAGAGAACTCATAAGAAACACAAAATTAATTTCATTATTCCACTATAAAATTATGCTTCCTGTCCCAGGGAAGTAAAAGTATTAGAAACACCCTCTGCTTGGTTCACTGTAGACATACCAACTTGCTGTAAAGATAGTTAATAGGTTTAACAAGGAGAGAAATTGCCAGCAGAGAAGGTATGTGGGTGAAAATGGATTCCTGACAAATATTATCTTTGGAGACAAACAGTTTAGATGACTAATTTCTCTCTGCTTCAAAATGTAAGCATTTGAAGTAGATCTGACCTCTAAATTCCTTTGCAATTTAATTTAAAAGCTAGATATCAATGTTTTTATTGCTGCAGTATCCTGTCCTGAGAATGTTTTATGGCTGAAACAATCATTAGGAAATTAATTTAAATAATACTAAGTTGACTTAAAAGTACTCCCACTGAGATAACTAGAATTTTAAAGCAGTATTAAAGACTAAATGTATAGGGGTGAGTTTGAACTAAAGGTGCAAATAGAATTTGGGTGCTTAAGCTTTCTCCAGTATGACTGGCACTAGAAACAAATCCCTTTACTCAACAATTTCCACCTTATTCAATGCAATTCTATGTCTTCCGTTCCTTTCCTAACCCTTTCTTACAAACTCTTACCCTTTATTTTTCATTTTCACCTCTGCTCACCAGAATTTTTTCTGCCATCTGTTGAATCTGTTGAGATTTAGTTTGAATATCTTCCTTTAGACGGTTTTCTCTTCGTTCCACAGTCTCTAACCTCTTCACTTGATTCTCCAGAGAATGGCGCCGTTCCTGTAGAGCAATTAACAACTGCCATTTAGGCTAACCAACTCTGCATTGTCACAAAGCAATGAGTAGTTTCTAGAAAAAGTCAGCTGAAGCAGTCAATATATGGTTGTCTTTTACATTTGACATCCTCATCATACCTCAAATCCCTTATGCAAACCAAATGTCCTTATTGACTCCTCACTGAAAATAAAAAGCCTCTCAGTTTTTTTCAAAGAAATATATGCTTTTTAATTAAAAATGGATTAACATGTAACATCACTTTCCCACGAATAGTTTCGGCAGGAATACAGGCTGTTCACAGTCATCCAGATGAGGGTTCCTAAACTGAGACACATCCCAATAACTAATTTACTCCAGATAAGACATTCTCCACTCACCTCCGCTTCAAGCAATTTCTTCTTCATGCTTTCATTAGAATCTTCCCGATTCTGCAGTTTCTCTAGCTCCTTCTCAGCTCTCTCCTTTGCTTGACGGATATTCTGAAGAAGTTCAGTTGCCTCTGAGCTAGCTTTCACAGCCTAAAGGTCCAAAGGCAGGGAGGGACAGGTATTATAAGAAAAACACACACAAAAACACCTTGGTATGTGAAAAGTTTGTAAATTCGAGATGGTCAACATTGTAATTAAAATTGCTACAGAACTTTGGCCTAGCAGTCTAAAATTAAGACCTACAACCATGTGCAGGAACCCAAATTCTAACTTCTGTTACATAATTCTTTTCTGTTTCACAAAAAAATGTAAATCCAGGAGATCTACGTGTTTGTCTTGCTGTACTGCAAGTTTCTAATTGTCTCTGTGTACTGAAAGTAAAGCCTACCCCCAAGTTCAGCTCAAGTTCTTCGAAAGAACCCACAAAATACTCTTACTAAAACACTAGGAGAATAACTTGTTGGCCTACAGATAATTCCTTAGAATTAATGAAAGGAGAAAAGGGGAGAGGGGATTAAAACAGGACTATTTTGAAATATTAGAAAAGCATTTCTACATAGTTTTGGCCTCCTATTCATATTCTAAAACACTAACCCTTGAAAAAGCCCTCTCTTGGCAGGTGCCAAATTTGAAAAGCTCTCTCAGTGGATTTTTATGACAACCACTTTCTTTTCTGCTGAAAGATCCCAATAAGAGAAGTTCTACTGTTCTTATAGCACCTTCTTAAGTGACTGATCACAACTGCAAACATTAGGTATTATGTATTTCCTTCAGCTTACATTGCTAAGGTATTTTAATTCTGTTGTGAATCCTTATCATTAAACATTTTTACTGTGAATAACCGAATTGGAAAGTGATTTTGTAATTAAAACAGAGTATACTGGGAGACTAAACCAAGTCCAACATGTATTTCACTAGTGAACTGAAAACATCTGAATCCTGTCTTCAGAAGCAAGGGACCAATGCACTGCATACAGCATACCCAAACTGGCCTTTTAAATTAGAATTTCTCTACACTACTCCAGTTCTGACTCAGCTTCATTTGTAAAAATAAACACTGCTGACATGTCTCAAGAGCTGAAAGCATATTGAGAACACCAATGATTTCAGATACCAGTTCCCACCCCCTTTTCCTTATCATCCCCCATGCTATGACTAATTCTATTTTTGAGGATAAAACAAAGTGCATCCCTCCTCTGCATTAAGGTTTCACTGGAAAATCTTGTGGAAAATTCACTTTGACCACCCAGACATTACCTTTGTCAGCTTTTCCTGCAGCTCCTGGATTTTGGCCTGCTGCTCTGTATTGATCTACAGTTAAATAAAAAGATGGGGGAAAGAGTGTCATAAAACCAAAAAGGAAAAAATGCTCTCTGCTTATGATACTGTATTTATTTTAATTCACTTGCCAAAACTCTTTGTTCCTGCCTGTAAATTCCAACACACCAAAATGCTCCTTGGCAAATCTACTCCCATTTTACTAACTTCTTGATTTCATATTTTGGTCACCAAGTAGATTGTTCAGTGTGAGAATACTCAGAATTCTTTTTATTTTTCATTTGTTATTCTTTATTTATAAAGAAAACCTTTATGTATCACTAACCTAACTCCAAACTCAGATTACACATAATGGCTTGTCTTTGCCTAGCTTCTGAACACATCCATTAAGAATAGGATACCCAGACACAGCTTTATATCAAATCAGAAAGAACAGTGAATCACACCAAGAAAAAGATTTAAAAAAAAAATAAATTAAAAAAATAGGGAGGGATGTGAGGCTGTGCATGCCATTGACCAGCCAAAGACACTCTTGTTTTTTGTGCATAATATGAAAGACTCAGGAAGCAAACTCCAGGACACTGAAGTAGCATACCTTCTCCAATTTGGAATACAACTCTCCTGCTTCATTTTTTCCTTGATCTTTAACCTGTAACTTAAATATAAAATATATAAAAGTCTCAGGAAAGTTGTAGTACCGTGGTCTTCTATCCAGTCATCAACTAATGCAATTAAAACACAAGCATTTACACAGAGTATAAATTACATTATTTTAAGCATAAAATTGAAAGACATTTTGTATTCATTGTACAAACTATGCTAATCTTTAGAGGACACACACACACACAACTTTCGCGTGTGTCTAAAACAGAACTAGAAATTCAAGCAAGCATCAGCCCCCTCCCCCATGAAGCCTAAACTACCTTTTGCAATTTGTTGTGACATTCAGTAGCTTTACGTTTGAATTCTTCAGCTGCCAGCCGGGACTCTCTCAACTCCGATTCATAAAGATCACTACGCCTGCGAGCTGAAATAAGATCCTCTTCTAATTGATTCATCATCAACCTCATTTCTTCTACTTGAGCTTGATATTCCTGTAGTTGTGGTGGAAGGGAAGGAAAAGGTATTACATTTTAGAGGCAACAGGGGAAATATGTGGAGCAGCAGATCCCAGAATACTGATTGCAGGCAAGAGGTGCATTTAAAAATATGTGGAAGAGAAGTAAAGTACAAAATAAAACAATAAGAGCTAAATAAAATAACATATCTATGGTGTTCTGGTTTAAGTCTTGCCATTTTCAAGTCAATACCTTATAAAGTCAAAACATTGACCTTTTGAGAGTGGCTTCACTGCAGAAACACATACAAACATCTACATACAAGTGATAAATATATTTACATTTCTAACTTCGGAAACAGAAACGTGCCTTTGAGCTGATGTCTCTACTAAATGCCAGGATGCTCCCTCAACATGCATCCCTGATAACATGACAATTACCACAGATCTGCACAGCTTGGGAAAAGGAAAGAAGGAGAAGCAGAGGGGTAGCATACTGTGGCTTCTAGCTGTCACTTATTTTCTCTTGACAGAGTTAAAAAGTATCATATTGCTCCATATGGGAGACAACCTAAAATCAAACATTAACTCAGAAAAACTGTCTAAAAATCACATTGCCCATAGAAGATATTTGCCTATATAGGCAGAAATAACTATTCCCCATGCAGGACACTACACGGCATTTGGATAGGGCAGGTCGGAGAAGAAAAGAACATTTGAATTGACTATCTCAGTGAAACTGGGTACTCAAACTGAGATTAGCTTGTGAGATTGCTTCTCGTACCTTCACTGGAAAAAAAGAATTTGATTATGTTTATTTAGCATTTACTAAGTCCCATAAGTATACATTTTATAAAATTACTCTAAACAACAACAAAAACCCAAACAAAAACCAAAACCAAAGTACTTTTTATGAAGCTGAGAACAAGTAGAAAACATGCACATCAAGAGCTAGGAAAAAATATTATGAAGGACTGACAGTGGGGGAGTCTCTCTCTCTTTCCATTTTAATATCTTACAATATGCCTGACTACCTCCATATTCAAAAGAGTAACTCTCTCATGACAAAATCAGGTTTGTCATCACTCCTTCCAGACAGCCAGCTGTCTTTAGTTAGACAAGTGATTGCATGAACACTGACCCTAATGTCAGCATGTGATTCTCCAGCAACATGGAGAGCTTATGCAGATATTTAAAGAAGCTGGGCCTTTAACAGATTGCTTTACTATCCATTACGAGGAGCATGGCAGAATGGCTCTTTGGTTTGTAATCTCCAGATTGGTTCTTCAGTTTGTAAGGCAGACAGGGGACCTAGTCTTGCCTGTTAGTCCTTCCATGGATGATCTTACTTTCTTGCTGGAAGGAATTAGAGCCTTTTTACGATAACTGAGCATACGTTAATTCAAATATTCATTTCATACAAATACATTTGTGAATAAAAAAGGCAGAATGGTTTGAAGGAATACATGTTCTGCTCAGAAATCATAATTTGTTAAGACTTTCTAAAATACTCAGCTTTTATATAAACAAACACTTGACCAAAGAATTACAGGTATGACTTCAGTTGCCACTGTGAAAATGAGTGTTTGGGAAGGGAGGAGAACAGGGAGGGAGAAAAGGAAGAAGAGGAATTAATTAGTAATATTTCAGTTTTTCTTGTTTCTTCATGTTTTTAAGGCTATCTTTGAATAAATCTCATGGTCAGGTCAGAGGAACAGGCCACATCACCCAAGGCGACACAGAACAATACTTCTTGCATATGCACTGCTCATAGTTTAAAAACTATCAAAATGTACTTAAGTGCGTATTAATGGACAGGCAAAGCTCAGGGCATATACCTAAAGCAAATCATATCAGGGTAGCTACATACAAATGAGTGGGCCTTTCAAAAAATACAGATTCTGATTTGTTGCAAGTTCATCCATTCATATGGGTCTCCATCAAGTAATGACCAGAACACGGGTTTATTTAAAAAACACGAAAAACAAAACCAAAACCAAAACCCAACAAGCACACACCCCAAACAAACAAAAAACCACAAACCCAACACACTCTTCTATTCAAGTACCTGGGATTAAGTTGAACCTACAGTCTTGCCCTGAAAATACCAAATGCCTAATTACTGGATTTTGAAGATTCTGATTTGCTGTCAATTTCACTTGTTCCTCTCAAGCTTCAGGTTTTCAACAGCAAAACTCTAAGGGGCTCTTTCATCTCACCTCCCAGTTCCCTCTGACTTAAAAATAACGATCCAAGTCTTTAATGGCTAAGGTCCACCTGCTGGTATGAGTCAGCAAAAACATCTCTGCATATTTTGTTGCGGTGTTCTTGCACATAGGTTTCAGGTAGCTCAGAAGACCACCTCAGATGTGAAAGTCTGCAGGACATTACAGATTCATTTGTTGACCTAAGCAGCATTTTCATGTCATCATGAATCTTCACAAGCCAAATTAAGAGATTCTAGGACAAAATATTTGATTAAAAATTACCTGCATTATTTTTCCTCTGTTACATGTATACATACTGCCTAAGAATCTATTGATATTTATCATCACCCAAAATGTTCCACATTTCAGTATTTAAAACAACTTTGCTAACAAAGCACCAGAACACAGAGTAATGAGCTTTAGATCCCCTGTATTACATAAAACAACCATCCAGAAGAAAGCTGTAGAAGTCTATGGAGGCCTGCTACATCCCGAGGGTTGTTTTTGCATTTCATTACTTTTTACGTAAGAGCTGCTCATGTCTGGAGATTTATTACCAAGGTTTCTGGGCCTCCTTGTCTCAAACACTATGGAATTAGTCAATTAATGTTTGTAAAGTGCTTTGAAGATGAAAAACAACAGAAAATTGCAAAGAATTGTTTGAACGTCATAGCAAATTTCAATTTCTTTTTCTTAACACAATATGTTGCTATTAATTCATAAAACTGAATGGGTTCTGTCTTGTAGACCATTTTAAGTCCTAAAAATGTCCACATTTGTCACCATATTTTCATTTAATTTTGACATTTTTTTCCTTATGAACAATTGTATGGATTAATGAATTTTCAACATTCTTCTAGTGGAAAAAAATTATGAACATCTACTTTGCAAATAGATTAAATTAGGAAAAGAACAGTTAGGCAACACAGATTCTATTTTGAAAGACTAGTAAGCATTTAAAATAGTCAGATAAGAAAGAAGAGAAAAAAACCAACACAAAATTAAGGCTAGCTCAGTTCTCTTTCAGGTGAAGATTCATTAACTTGTTGTGAAATTTGTATAGCTTGACCATTTAAAATGGATAGTTCATTTCTAATACAGCATATTACTGAAGCACTGCAACTTTCTCCTAAGCTGGTTTTATAGACAAAGTACTTTCAGGACTAGGAAAAGAAAAACCTGGAAGTTTTGAGTTTGTGCTTACTTGCAATATACACAAACATGTAATTTTGTTGCTTACCATTTTGTTTAAGAAACCATGTGAAAACACACAGATTGGGAGTCATCACAGCCTACCAACATAAAACATAATCCTGGCAATACAGCTAGAATATGCCAAGAATATCTATTTGTAGATAGCCACTCTGCTCCCCGAAGAAGCAGGTATACCTGTTCTTTGATCTCTTGCAGTTTTCTGCTTTGCTCTCTGATATCATGAAGTAGCTGTAGTGCCTTATCATCTTCCTGAGACACCTCCATCCGTGCCTGCTCCAGGCTTCGCTTTAAGCTCTGCAGAAAGCAAAATGTTCAATACATAGTCTTTGGTTTTTCAGATGGCTGTATACTAAAGATCTTTAGCTATACAAATGCCTCCTTGACTGCAGTGAGGCATCAAAAAAATCAAGGCACCAATGATGGAACCCTAAAGAAATTCATGGCCAGTGCTGCTTCTATCTGGATAGAAGCAGCCCATTTTACAAACACTGTTTACTACACTTAAATCTTAGTTCAAATCTCTACTTCCTCACATTAGGTTTAGAGACAAAAACCAAACAGAGATCACAAAAGGCATCCATTATTGACAGCATTTATGTATATTTTATCTAGCACTATTAATTCACAACCTAGATACAATCCTTCAACTTCATGTTACTAATAAGCTTATTCATTTTTCTTGTTACTGTTAAGTGAGTTAAATCCTTTAATCATCATGAAACTTCTACAAAGAACAAAAGAGCTGCTTCTGTATCTCACCACATACCTTACCTGCAAATTTTGACAGACCAGTGGTCCTCCTATCAACTGTGTATTATTCTTCAACAGAAAGATACAAACAATTTTATTTATTAACCTAGTAGCATTTGGTATAGGAAAATCACTCAGCCCCATTTTAAGTTATGCTTCCCAACAAACAAACCCATCAGAAATGCTTTTCAAGTCTCTGAAACAGAGTATTATTTGGATTTTTTTTCCTGGTACAAGAGAGGAAACAGACTATTATATCCAACTGAAAATACAGAGACTATTAACTAGAATGAAAATATCCTCACTGGAATCTTGCCAGGACAACTGGGCATACATTCCAGCTCCCATGAAAAATGCCAAATGATCTTTGAAGACATGGTTTTACGGCCTCATTTTATAATCTACCTGAAAAATAGCATCTGTCCTAGCATCATCCCTGACATTATGCTGGGGAACTGGATCAGTCTGAACTGAGAATACCACAGATGGGGGCAACACCAGTGTTTCCTAATCCTCTTACTTGTCCTTGAAGATTTCTGTCTAGGTACTGACTAGGCCCCGTCCTCTTATGGCTAAGAAACCTGCAAAAAGTTAAACCCAAGCATGTTCTAGCACAACCAGTAAGACAAACATCACAAATAGTTTCAGCAAGACCAGGACAGTAGTTATTCCTGTATGTTCTAAGCACATGACCATGAAACATAGTTTGATTAAAACTATCAAGCAAGCCTCTGCAACAAATTCAGGGTTCCATGTTCAACAGATATCCTCTCACATATTATTTTCTCTCCATCAAGTACCCCACTGAAACCATGATGGAAGAGAAAGGCAAAGACCACCAGATTTCAGGCCTTCAGAGCTGAAAGGACTGGTGTAAGGGCTCACACTGCATTCTGTGATATAGGTGGCCAGGTCCTGCTCCAGGAGGGATCGCTGGGTCTCAGAGGCTTTCAGTTCCACCTCCTTTTGGCTAAGTACAGCCTCCACCTCTGACACTCTCCGGTGCAACCGCGTCATTTCCTGCTCCATCTGCAATAAATATCAAGAGGTTATAAAGGGTGCTTCAAAAGCTTTGTTAACTGCTACTTTCAGAGCTCTGTAAGGAATTTGTCTCCAAGAGACTTCTAGCTATGTTTCTCCAAATGGTGTTTAAATTCCAATACCATTGTCTCTGCTCCAGGAACGCACAGTTCTTCTTAAGGACAAGTAGTAAGTCTAAGTCACCCCATTCATTCAAGCTGCTTGTTCATATTCAGTCATTCTTCGAACCCCAGTTAGCAAAGAAGATACAATCATTTTTCACCTGACTTGCAGAGATGGGTTACTTTAACCTTATCCCAAATCCATGCTGGACCAGAAGATGGTTTCCCCCCATCTCCTTGTCAGGAGCAAATGGTCAAATCCAGAACAGAGCAGGAAGAAAAGTAATTGAACTCTCATAAAAGTCTCAAACAAGCAGTAAGTTTTAAAAGACTCCACCGGGTTCCCTTTATTGGAGCACAGCAACTGTTACAAGATGTTCACTGTAACCAGTGACGTGACAACAGTTATGTAAGTAGAAGCTGATGAGTTAGGAAGAGAACCTCAGAACAGTACTGCTGTAATTGTGCGTATGATGAAGAGGCACGGCCTGCAGGAAGAAGCAGTCGTCTGTGTCACGCTGAGAAAAGGACTGTTTAAAATCCAGAGCCGCTTCTTGTTAAGATAAAAGTATCTAGAGCAACAGCATGGCCTAAATTCATCTCCCTTTGTATTGGACAGGAAGCCACCTCACTGAAGGAGAAGCACTTTGCCCACCACGAGTCTGGATGATCAGCAGCATCTGACAGATCCCTGGACATACAGTGGTTGCAGATTCCTGGAGCAATGGAGATGGCCAATCGCATAAATAAATACCTTGTGACACTTGTCCTGAGCGTCTTGGAGTTCTTTGCTCTTGAGAAGTAGTTTCTTTTCCATGGAGCTGACCTTGGCTGGAGAATCCACACTTGAAAAAACAGATCTAAAAGAGCAAAGCCAAACAGTACATGAATATAGGCAAAAGATACAGAAATCTGCATTTATGCAGCCTTGGTAAAGTCATTGGGTACTTACTTATACCAGGATAAAAGAAAAGGGCAGCAATCACAGTCTAACAGCCATCATTTCAGATCAAACATACCATAAAACCTGATGACAGTACATCATTATTAAATAATCCATGTGTACGTCTAGTTACAATATTTATATTTTCCATCAGTGACTTCTATGTCAGAGTGCAAAACAATAAATCACAGCAACACATTCGCATAACTTGTACGGATTTATAAATGTAACAAAACCAAAGCATAAAGTCAATATAACCATTTGGAAAGATAACAAATTTTCAGAGAATTGCTTTTTATTTTGTACTTTATTTTTAAAAAGGTTTTAAAATTATCAACAAAGTACAAAAGCCCTGAAAACTTTAACATGTCATAATCTGCACCACAGGAAGAAGAATTTAACGCCCTTAGCTACCTTCTGTGAATCAAAATTGAACTGAAACTTTCCTAACCCAATTCATATGATCCCTACAAACTCAATCAATATCAATATGATTAGTCACACTGCAGAACTTCAGAGTTCCACTTATAAGTAATTTTTTTCATGAGACACAACTTAACTATACTATTTCAAACAATTTGACTCCAGAAACCTGAGGGAAATATTTACATGTTCTTAAGCCTTCTGTCTAATTGGGACTCAACATTTAAGAAGTTTACCATTTCTGATAGTCTAAATTCTTTCTGGAAAAGGATGGGAAGTCACTCAATGTCTTGGAGCGTATTTTTAGTGCTTTGCAGTCTTAAATATGTAATTTTCAACCAAAAAATTAAGTACACACATCAAAACATAATTTTAAAAATCACATTCTCCCTCACATAAAATGATTCAAATTAGATATTTAAGCAGTTAGTGATGGAACCAGTGTTAAGTGATAGATGAAAACACAGAAGTACAATGAAGGTGCTAATAAAAGATCATACAGTCTGCCCACACATTGCTTTCTGCTTCTCCTGGACACAGTTTGGTATGCAGCCAGTTATCCCCATGGAGAGAAATGAGCTTTGAGCAGCTCTCTGCATATAGCCATACACCCACACACAGCAGCACAGTCTCTTCTTAACACCAAGAAAAGTTTGATTCCATCACCACCATTTTCTGAGAAAAATCTACTCTGTAATCCAAATAGATATGCAGGATAGTCACAAAAAAAGACACATGGATTTTTATGAAAATGCTGCAGCATAACCGTATCAAAACAGATCTTCAGTACCACCACCTTCAGCAGTCATTAGGAAACACTGTTTTGATACTAGCAAACAAGCATAGCAAAATTCACCAATTCTGCCTTGAAAGGTCAAATATTAATATTTCTTCAGAAACCTGATGTGGAAAAACTTAGAAGAAAGAATCCTGCACATCAACAATACAGATATGATCAGGACTTAATAAAAAACAAATGTTAAAAGTGAATGCTTTTGTAAAGCATTCCTTTAGTCCTAGTCCAATCCATCCGACCCATCAGATTACCATATTTAAAAATCAATTTATAAAGCGTGTCTATACTCCTACAGAGAAAAGGCAACCATCTGAGAAAGATGCATATTAAATCCCATAACAGCTGGGTGTACAAACAAGGCTAAAAATGAATAGTTGAGAAAAGCAGTCTAAAAATACAAATTAAAGCTCACATTAACTAAAAAAGACACTAAGGAATCTGCTTTAAAATGTTAATCAAATTTATGTAAATAGCTGCAAATGTGTACTAAGACAAGTCTGAAAATCTTTTTATAATAAAAATATAGCTTTACAGCTCTGAACTGTACTGGCTAAAGTAATTTTTTTTTTTAAATTATAGTTTCAACATTAGCCATCACCTTTTTACTTTTATTCTTTTCAAATCTGAGACACTACCTAAGAAAACTCTAGCCAGTTTTCACAGACCTGGTTTTATTTGCTACTTCTCTTTCACCTCCCTAAAGGGGCTAATTTTATTTGCTATTTCTGCTTATTTATTTTATTTGCTAATAAAAGAATCAGAGCCTAATATTACAGGCACCATTTTGCATTTCAAAAATTTCTCCTAGCAAGCCAGATTAAAGCATCCATATGCACTGCAAACACAGGAAGTAAAAGGACAGATTCAGGCAAGAAGATACAGAGCTCTGCAGAGACACGCTGTTCAGCCAGGAGCTATGGGATGGGACAGAGCACAGGAGACTTGCATTGACCGAAGTTTGAATTTCATTCAGGTGACTGTAGAGGGAGCTGCTCCTCAGGGTTGGTGCCGGTTTTGTGAGGAAAGAGAAGGCTACAAACTAGAACCACAATCTTTCTTCCTCATCCCCGTGCAAAGGGAGGAAGAAATTCCTTAAAACATATGTCCTGGTGACACGACGATTTTCTTGTCACAGAAACAGTACATCTTATCTCCAAGTGAAGCTGACTTCAGTCAGCACTGGACACAGTTTTTAACAGACATCCTTTCCCAGTAATTCTTTCCTGGGTACAAATTATATTAGAACAACTTCATAAACATCCATACAACCTTCAAAGTATCAGAAAGGGGGCAGACAGAGGAAATCAAGAGAAATGGAATACTGACTAATCTAATAAGCCTTGTCAGGGTGATATAAGCTCTCAACACAGCATGACAAGGTGGAAAATACCCACATTGCTGGGGCACTTGGATTCTTCCTCAGTCAGCATCATCTCAGAAATTAAACACATACAATCCAACATCAAAAGCCATGATTCAAAGCTATCATTCAGGTTGGTACCATCTCAGAATATTTCATTTAATTAACTGCTACATCTGGATCAATTCTTTTAGCACAACAGAGCAGTTTCTACTGTTTCCTCTGAAGTGTGAAAAAAAGATTAACAAAAGGTAACCAGCATACATCAACAAGAAAATGGCAATAAAAGATTAAAAAAAAAAAAAAGTCAAGTCTATAGCACCAAGTGCTGATAGCACTAGCTGTGCCAATTTACTTTCAAAAGAAGCACTGCCTGCATGACTAAAAAACAAGTTAACTTACAGCTGACTATCTAGTGATTTCACAGCTAGATCAGCAACAGCCTCAACCAGCAAAACTATCTGGTGCTAGTTGTGTAAAAGCTTCTCTCACCATACTAAGACTGGAGGAAGAAGAAAAAAGTATTAGTACAGGAAAAGCTATAAGATGATTCTGGGGTATCAAACTCATATCTTAACCTCTCTTGCACATCATACCTCATACCTTCCTTTGTTCTTTTATGCCACTCTCATAAACCCCCAACTCACCTGTGCTTCTTCCTTCTCACAATTGACACCATCTGTCCTAATCCTGGCCCCCACACAACATGCCTATAATCTCAACCCCCGTCCCTCATGCTCTATTCTTTTTAGCATTATACTCATCTGTACCTTCCGCCCCCTCGTAAATGCTTGCTCAGGCCTAAAAAAAACCCAACCAAAAACAAACAGTGATACCATCAATCTGTGAATAGAGCTAGCTGAAGCAAAGCATATTTTTGGTATGCTCATCCTGTGCTTCCTCTTTAATCTATCTTTGGTGAAAGAGTTTACCAGAACCTGACAAACTGTTGGAAGAAATTGGTAGTCCTTCTTTTTGGATGAATGGCCCATTTTAACTCTCAGTATTTTATAATGACAATCACAGATCCATATCAAATGTTAAAATTATATTAAAAAAAAAAACACACCTTTAAAAATACCACTTCTTAGGAACTTACAGAAAAGATTTGGACCATCTACCAAAGCCTCACAAACCACAATTCAAGAATTATTAGGATTACATTTATTATATTCTGATAGATAATTAAAAAAAAAAAAAAAAAACCTATATCAGCAACTGAGATTAGGTACTAGTCCCACTGTCATCCTTGCCTGTGACTAGATCTCTAGGTTCTGGTTTAGCACGTATTTTGTATTAACATAAGTTTTGTATCTTAAGTAGTCAGGCCCCTTTAGCTCCTTACTCCAGTCTAAGAGAGGACAGAGGCAGGCAGAAATATACAACATGAACTATTTTTTTAATTAGGAATTTATTTTTTTATTAGGTATTTTGGTATATTTTATTAGGTATTTATTTGTATTAGGTATTTTAGTATATTTGGTTATCCCTGGATTTATAATATATTTATCTTATGCCTTAGGGCTTCTGCTAGTCACCTGCCAAGGACAAGAACAATTTTTTTTCACCACTTGATGCATATTTCTGGCCTCTAAGGGTTTTTCTCACTTGTTCTAAGCACTGGAGAACAGCCATAGTTAGGGACAAGATGTAAGGTGGGGCTGGCTTTTAATGGAATTAAACTCTCAGTTGCCTGTTACCTTGTCACAGTCACACACTCGCAGCCAAACCAGCAGCCAGATTTGCAGTCAGACAGGCATTTCTCCCCCCATATCAAGAATGCAGAGGCCATGACGGGAGAAGGAGTTAGCTGGTCCTTCTCTGCAGCCTGATCCTAGTTCTTAGAATCACATAGGACATTTATTTAACAAACACCTTGCTAGTACAGGAACCTATGACAGAAGCAATGCCCTTGATTTCTCCTGATTGCTTCCTATGATGCATTATTGTCACACCTTTTGGTCTTTTATTAAATCTTACATTTGTTATAGGGTCACAAATTCTTCTCAAAACTCATGGTATGGGGGAACATACAGGACATTTTAATTCAGTGGACCCTTCTAAACTACACACTGACTATATAATTTCCAGCAACAGGTCTAAGTGACTTAGGTGAACCCTCCTAACCCTGAGTGGTTGGGAGAAAGAGGAGAATGGAAAAGAGAACTTCCTTCATACTTCTGTCCTTTTATATATTTTTTTTTAACTGCCTTTTCTCTGAAGTATTTTAAAGTCTTAGCTCACTTATGGCTTTTTACTGTCCAGTGAACAAGGGCAAGGGTATAACCCTAAACTTATATCTTGACAGCCCTCAAATTAAAAGCAATGAAAGTTTCAAGGACCTTGTTAATGGCACTCTGCAGTTGCCTGGCCTAACTGTGAGCAGCACTAGAGGCATTAGAGCTATCATGCTGCAGACACAGGAAAACAGATCTGCATCACTTAGCAACCATAAGGGTTAGACTTTCGGAGGAAAGATTTTAAGAACAAAAATTCTGGACTGATAAACTTGATGACTTAGGACCTTTCAGAGAAGACATACCAAGATTCACAACAGATAAGCCTACCCTCCATTTACCGTTCTCTTCCCCATCTAGAATTTGATATTCAAGGTACTGTGACAGAAACAGTACTTTATTTCCTCAAGTAAAACATACACCACACAATATTTTATAAGTAAGAAGTTATCTTTATGACCCAGTGTTGCAGTGATATTGAGAATAAACTAGTCACTGCATTACTTAAACACAGATATTTTCAAGGCTCCATATACTCTTTGCCATATTTAAATCACCTTCTTAGAACAAAATGCAAGTATTTACTGATAAAAATATCAAAGTGCATTTATCAAGATCCCATTCTAAAAAAGAAACCACTAAGATCTACTTATATTAAAATTATTTGGGGGAAAATTAAGTACATGATGTCCTTCTGTTCCAGCTCAGAAAAAAACAGGCCACACCAAGCAGAAATTTTACTTCAGTCAAAATTTCTCCAGAGCACATTAATCTCTATATTCTTTTGCTATACCCCTTCTCATCTATTACCAAAATTCAAACATAACTTCAATATGCATTTTCAGTACTAGCTCCACAAAGAAAGCACATCAATCAATCTGCTATATCTATATTACTTTTTAGCCTTCAACCTCCAACACAGTTATACCACTGTTCCTGAGACTACCTCACGCACCTCTTCAGTTCTAGTCCTGGGCCCTGGTTACATATACATTTTTACCATACATATACGGTCACTGTTGAGCCTCTTCTGACTGTTACATGAATGGTCATGTAGCCTTGACAGATGGATTGCAGTTCCCCAGGCAGAAAAGATAACACCTTAAGTTATTTCACTTCTAAAACAAGACAGATTTTAACCCCAGGTATCTACAGATAAAACATTCCATTTCTCTAATTCTGCTGACAATATTACATCATTTCACCAGAAGAATACTTTTTTGGTTGTTGTGTCCTCTGCTTTCCTTCCTCTTTTGTCATAAAAGCAACTCTGCTGAGGAGGGATAGTCAGATTCCCTTTTTATTACTGGCATAACCATCACATAACCTTGATTCATGGTGTAGGCAAGATCAAAGATGTCAACAGTATCACCAGATTTGGTTACACACTTACCGCAGAGCAACTATCACAACCAATATGACAAAAAAAATGAAAACTTGATTAAGACAGATTGACAACGAAGCCCCTTAAGGGAACTAACTAGCAGCAATGAACGACAGTTGACAAGAAAACACAGCGCCTTAGTGCATTGAGTCACTAACCCAGCTAAAGCCATTGCATTCCTGAGAGGCCTCATGATACTGAGGTAAGGACTTCTCAACTTAACATACTGCACTAATACTTTTTCAATAGCTCTGTCATCAGAAACTAACCACCCACCACACCAAATGGTTTATACCATACTATTTATATTCTTCTTTTTCTCCGACTCCATTCTCTCAGAAAGCATGTTTGCTTTCAATTGAAAACCATTTTTCTAGATCCGTACCTCCCTCCACAAACACACACCCTTGAATACTTCATCTGAATCTCCTGTCTGTTAACACACAATACAGCACTGTCCAGTCTTCGTATTTAACTTGACCCAACAGCACACAGCGAGCTGCCATGAAGCTCCTTCTCTCGTTCACTGACCCATCACTGCACATTCCCAGATTAGTGGAGCTCCATTTCTGTGGATCACTGATTCAGCCTTACACATCCCCAGCACTTGGTGCCCACTCTCTGACCCAATAAAATAACACCCCCCGCCTTTTCCATCTCTGAACTCCTCAGTATTCTCCTTCTTTCAGGGATCTGCAATACCAGAAATGAAATCACCTACTTCTCCCTGGCTAACAGCAACAACTAATTCAAAGTATTTGAACAACAATTTTAACGATAACTGGTTTAGAATCAATCTTTTCATTCCCTTCCCTCCCCCTCATCCCAGAAATAATCACAGAATGGCAGGACATGCACAAGCCACAGCCAGCAACAGATAAAGCCAGAATCTGGCAGCTTCCCTAAAGCAGAGTACAGGCCAGTTAAAACAGCTTTTCCCCACACACACCATCCTCACTGTAACAAACCTTCACATTTTTCCAATGGTCCTATCCACCTAAGCAGTAATTCCTACTTACTCTGATCTGAGGATCCCTAACGCCTTGATGAATGAAAACCCCACAAACGGCAAATCTTCACCAGAGAAGCCTGCTGGGTTCAACTGGCGCGTAGAGGATAAAACCCGCGAATTCTTCTCTGGTTCATCAAAATTTGAGGTGTCATCATCAGACTTGAGAGTAGGAACGAAGGGGGGAGGAGCTGGTGAAAAAAGCAAGAAGAAAAGACAAAATTCAGCTACAGTTCACTCTGCAACAGTCCCACTCATTCAGTGCTTGCAATGGCACTGCAGCTCCTGCTTTTAATCTTGCTAACACAAGCAGACTGAGCTGCTGCTCTCAAATGGTATTACAGCAACAAGAGATTAACCCTTAAGCTACCAACATGGCTACCACTCTGCAGGCAGAATGTCTCCCACACTGATTAAAATGGGTTTTAGGTTGGGGATCTGAGATTGTTGGTTTTGGTGGGGTTTTTTTCCAGGTTAGGGGTTGGGTTTTTTTAGACATACATTGAATCAAATCAAAGCACCAGGCTATGAAAATAATCACTGTAATATAGCTAAAAGTAATTCAATTCTGATTCATCTGGAAAAAGAAAATGTCTCCAACCTATCCAGTTAGTGACACTACATGAGAATGTAGCCTGATCCTTTGCTAGTCAGCTGAGGGATATATTTACCCTTTAATACTACCAAGAATCTTCCCAGCACAGGCTTCTAATCAACAGCAAACTGATCTTTCTCCTGGAAGATTCTAATAAACTATAGCTACTAGAAGCTAACTAGTCTTCAGGAAGGGAAGAAATATCAGAGAGATTTTATTTCTCTGAAAGAGCTTGCTAGATCTGGAACTCTTGTCGGGACACCACTGCAGTCTGGCTCTGATACAATCATCTCTTGAAGAGAATTATAAATAGCAGGAATGACAATGTATTTCTTACTATAATTTCTAAATTGGTACCACTTAACTTGTTAAGCAGTTGTTTAATTTCAGCTCATTCTCTTATGTTTGCTTCAGTTTAATTAACCGACAGAACAAAAGAACAAGTTCTTCTCAATGATGTGCAGCACCCAAGCTACCTGCTGGCTTGGCTACGTGTGTGAAAGGAATGAATGCAAAAGCCTGCTGTGCAATTCCTACCTCATTAAATCACGTTTTCTAAGATTTTTTATTATTATTATTTATTTCATCACTCAGTCCTCACTCACTGCAAATCTACTAATCTCTTTTCTGCTCTATAAAGGAGACAGCTCTTCAGTCAGCAACTAGAATACAGCCCATTGTCACAAGCTGATGGAAGTGTAGCGTGCTAAAACCGTTACCATGGATCCAGTATAGATCTCCTGTAGCTGAAGGGCTGATGAGAATTGAAGAACCGGGAACAAATATTACAACCCCTGCAGTGCAGGCTCCCTGCTCCTCACTCTCTGCATGCTCGGAGTTTAACCCTACCTGCCTGCATTCGTGACAGATGCTGATGCTTATCTGACTGACACAGGCAGAATGAGTCACGGCTGGAGCTTGCTAGCTCCCTCTAGGTTGCCAAAACCTTTCACAGCCCGCTTTTAACTCTTCATTCTCTAGACAAACGTACGCTTAAACTACCCACCAGACCAGCGTTAATAGCAAAAAAAAAAAAAAAAAAAAAAAAAATCTGTCTGTATAAACTGCCAAATCACAACTACACATGCAGGCATTGTTAGCAGGTCCCCAAGGAGCCATTCTGACGCTGCTCCCAAGCAGGGAAGTGGGAAGAAATTGCATGAAGCAGAGAGGATGCTGCTCACGTACAGTAGTTCCAAGTACATTAGAATGAGATAAATGGGGGAAATATACAAATTAAATAGGTTCTGTAGTAAGCAGTTTTACTTACTGGCTCCAGAACATCTAAATTTTCTGTCAATATCATGAATTTATTAATTTCTACCATTTTATTGCTTGTAATATAAATTTAGATCCAATATAATGCTGACATTTCAGTACTGTAAACATAATTTTGGAATACAGATTGTTGATTAGGATCTGTCTTTTTTTAAAAATTCACTTAATATCAGGATAATGTCCAGCTACTCTTTCATATGCTCTTAATGATTAAAAACAGAGAAGCAACAGAAAACAGTTTGTAAGTATATCATCTTTAACGCAAATATAAGCCCAAAGTTACAGTTAATTCACAGCAGAGGAGGATAAGTTCAGGAATTAATATTTTTCAGTTAAGGACCTCTGTTGATAGAACTTTGCACATCCTCTTACAGGAAGGGGTTGTGGGGTTTTTAACATTGTCTTTGAAGACAGATACTGTCTATGAGGTAAAGTAATAGAGAAAACAGCAAACTATTCACTTCGTCTCGGGAAGTCTAGAACCTTTCTTAAAGAGGTAGCAAAAACCAACATAGCTGCCTTTTAATAATGGTATAACAACCCTGTTATATACTCCTCAGAGTCTGACAGATAACTTCATCTCTGAAAGAGAGATCTAGTGCCTTACTTCTCACCAGAAATTAGCTAAGATCTTAAGAGTCATCTTCAAGCCCTTGCAATTAAAAAGAAAGTCTTTCCTCTTACCAACAATAAGAATTCCTAGTCAAACCACATGCATAAAAGAAAATATAATTTAAATATGCCTAAGATCAGCATGAACATAAAATGAAAAGCACTCAGTGGGGGAACAATGGATACAAAAAGAACTGAATGTGAGACAGAGCAAACCTTTGGGGCTTGTGGGAAACTAGTTTAAAGAGCACAATGTTTTACACTACAGTTTCCTCTAATGTTTAATAAAGGATGTGAACGAAGAAGAGAAATTGTGAACACTAGATTAAAATATAATGAAAATATCCTTTGCCCTCTATTTTGCATTCACTAAAAATCCATGGCTAACAGTCCAAAAACTCTGCAACCTTGCAGTATAACCTTGTTACAATATTTGCATCAAGAAATAGTAGCAACTAGAAAGAAAACTTAGAACAGTCATTCAACAAAAACACCTCTAGACGTTAAGTAGTTCTGTACTGTCAATGGTGACTGAAAATGAGAAGCAGAACTTCTTCAAAAGTTTCAGGACACTGGAAAAAAACTCACTTAGGAGTAAGAGGGAGTATCTTTAAGGAAAAAAAAAAAACAACACTCTCTGATTTTGTCAGTTATTTGGTAGTTTCTTCATAGTCCTTTATTCCTAAGACTAAGGAGTCCTTTGTCTGATGTCCAAATATCTACAGAATAAACAGAGTAGTCTTGTAACAACAAACTAAAACAAATGAGCAATTTTGTTCTCAAATGTCAGTCACATGGTGACATAATCTCTATTTAATTATTTCTTGCTTAAAATCAGAGGAGTCACACAACTATAGTATTTTCAGAACAAGGTGAAGATTGGTGAATGCAAATACATTGATGTGCTTATCAGTTTCTTTAAAGGGAAAAATCCTTTAGTAGAGGTCAAGATAAGCCTCTGAGAACTAAATGTTAAAACCATGCCATCACATCTGACAAGGTGAAAAATTTGCACTTCTTTCAGGCTTACCCAAAACAGCGACAAAACTAGTACTCAAAAATACAGTAAACTCGATGCTTCTACTCATACAAACTGGTTGGGTATAAAGACCTCTTTTTGTCTCCGATATGTTACAAACGAACGTACATGTTCTGTTTACCATTTAAAGTATCTTGTAGAGAACTGCATGTTTTAAAAAAGCCAATTGCTTGCATAGATACCTCCCCACTTGTGGAAGGATGTAACCCTCTTCCATCTGTTCCAAAGAATGACTTTCAGAGGAAAAGGGGGTGTTGTAGGTTGCTAAGTTTAAAAAGAAAAAAAGAAAAAAAACAAAACCACCACACATATACTGCAGTACTTTAACCAGTTTATCATTAAGATTAGATAAAATGTCTCTTATGGAAAGAAGCTTTTTTTTTTTTTTTTAAACTCTGCAATAGTGTGTGTATTTATGACTAAGTCAAGGAATATTGCCTTAATCGGATCTTTCCATTCTTTCAAAATATTTTCATGCAAATTCAGAAAAGAGATACTGCATTTCCCCTGGGACAGTGAAAGACTTAACTGAAATAGGAAATTTAAAGGAAACACAGAACATTTCTTAAGAATAAAAATGTGTCTTTTCTTGATCTACAAGGTGATCTACATATGCTTTCTGAGGAAAAGCATCCACACAGCCTTTTTAAGTAGGTTAGGCGTTACTCTTCCTCAGGCTTTAAGAGGCCTATTTGAGTAAAATCCTATGGAAGAAAAGTAGAAAATAGAAAGTCCAAGTGATGTAATTTAAGGATGTCTTCCCTAAGACCACTTTAAAAAAAAAAGCATTATACTAGTTCTAACCAATCTGTACAATATTATCTTAACATCTTTACTGTTCTGTCAAGACAATGATCCAATGCATACATTTCGGCTAATAAGTGTGGTCTTCAAGCTGACATGAAAGTGATCTCCACTTAGAGAAACAAGTCAAGACATTTTTCTGAGGGCAAGCATTTACATGAAACATCACAATGTTTAACTGTTAACATACTGAATGACAACTTTGGGTTCACAAGGATGAGTCTTGGACTTAGGAACAATGAGATTTGGGTTCCTTCCTGTTTAAGAGCAGAAGACAGCCTAAAAATCAGTCTTCAACACTCTCTCAAGTTCTTCTGTTTGCACAAGACATTAATTCTTTTCTTCTCATATATATAGTTTCCTCATACAAGTCTGAATATACCATCCCATTTTCAAGACCTCTTGGACTGCAGTTACAAAACAATTCTTAAAATGAAAGATTCTTTATGCTATACATATGTATCACTTAGATGACAATAAAAATCTTCTGACCACCTCTCAGCGAGACTTCAGTAGGCAGATTTTTGGTTCCAAATTAAACAGCTGATGTAATTTATCAATTTCAAATAACAAAAGATGATTACCAAAATGCCCAAATTATACAGAATGCAACCTTGTTGCCGATAACTCAAGTATGTCATTCCCCCATTTTCTACCTCTGATTTTAGATACTTATCAAGTACTCAAATAATTCTGTTATCAACTTTCTAGTTACAATCCTGATCATTTAGCTGAAACACAGATAGAAATATGCTTATTCTAGGTAAATAAATTCCAAAATATTTTCAAAAAATTCTGTGAAGTAAATCAACACAATCTTTCAAAACTTTTGGTTTGTTTTCTTTTGGTTGGGGGGGGGTGGTTGTGTCTGTTTGGGGGGGATTTTTTTTAGAAGCTTCAGAGGTCATCAAGTAGCAGAAATCAACAAATACAGAGAGCAGAATCTATAAATATGTTTCGGTGTAATATTTCAAGGAAGGGGAAAATTACCTGTTGAGACAGATTTAGTTAGACCTGACCTTAGGTTTAATGGTTGGATTCTGTTTCTGTAATTTAAGAGCTGCTTCTACAGACACATGCTACTTGAACCCAAGGAAGTTGGGAGCTTTTTTACAGGCAACTATCTTTTGGGAAAGGGTTTATTAAAAAGTCAAGTGTTTCATAGGTTACCATAACAACAAAATGTAACACTGAAAAACCCTTTAATGACACATTCTTAACTAAAATCAGCGCATTAAGAATGGTTTTCCTGGAGCTCCCAGCATGATAATTTAAATACCTGCAAGGCAAGGGTACCAATTTTTTTCCTACCTTCCTCAGTCTGAAATAGAAATAACATCATTGCTTTTATAGACTATAGAAAGTCTGACTGTGCTGACACAGAATTTATTTGACAACCGTAGAATCGTAGAATCATAGAATCATTTAGGTTGGAAAAGACCTTTAAGATCATCAAGTCCAACATTCCATACCCCCAAAATCTTTGACCAGATTAACTTGAGGGAGTGAGATTCTTTAATCTAAATCTAAATCCTGTGACCTCTTCCAGCACTCACTTGTTTCCTAATTTTCTCAGGCTGCCATTGCTCCAGTTAAACACCACTATCACCAGAGGTCAAGATAAGAAAGAAACCTTTAGCTTTTAGATAGCCCAGGTCAAACCCGACAAGGGTTTTGAACAGAATGACAGCAACGCTGCCCTGCATAAACCAGCAAGTGGAGAACCACTGCAGAGAGCAAAGCAATAGGTGATACATTGAATCTGCTACTAAAAGCAAGAAGACTGCTGTGTTTTGTGCTAGTTACAGTAGGGTTTTATGAAGTATGAGACATAACAACGAAGTCAGGGGTCAAAACTGCATGAATCTTCACAGGAGGTAGGTCCGGATATTACAGGGAATGATGCAATCCACTGGCCAGCTGCAGACAGAAATGTGATTTTTTTTAAATCCCAAATGATTATTTCAACATCATAACGACATCAGGGCTGCCTACCAGCTTGTCCATCAGCATCACTGCTGTCACATGAAATGGCAAAACACTGAATTAACTTCCGCAGTTGTGTGAATACTGGACAGGCAATTGCCAAGGAAACACCAGAACATATGCTCACATGCCATTTTTTTCCAGATCTGAGATAATATGATACAAAAGCATACAAAAAATTCAGAAACAGAAACTGGTGGCTTAGGCAGGGCTCTGGGGAAAGAAGGCAGAGTGAGCTGAAGTCTGGGAAATGTATGCTAAAACGATGAAAAAGAATCAAGGCTCAATGGCTCTCAAAGGGCAGAAACAATGGAATTTAACAGAACAGCAGCTCCACAAGTTCAAAATTAATGAATCAACAGAAAAGTGAGTAAACATTCTGTGGAGCTGACAGCTGAAGTGCCGAGATAGTCATCAAAACTAGAAGCACTGGCTTAGCAATTTATCATGGAAAATGGAGCACAATCATTGCTCTCACAGCATATTTGATAAAGAATATAAGGCAGACATGTTCCTTGCTCAGATAACCTTACAGTCCAAATAATTTAAAATACTATCCATTGCTTCCATAGTATTATAAAAAATTTTTTGCATAGAAAATTATCTGCTTCACTGGTTTTATTCTATTCCTAGTAGAAGGAACAGATTTTTGACAAAAAAATTAGTCATATATTAGCCACATTAACTTCAAGGAAAAACTCCAGTGCCCCTATGACCGATGATATTTTATCGCCTACAGGAGCTTAAAAACAAACAAAAAAAACCCCCAAAAAACCCAACTTAAATGAACTTGGATCACAAGCAATGAAAGAGAGAAAGCTGAAGATACAACAAAAAAACATGAGATGAAGCCAAAATTAAGCAAATTGAGGTGGAAAAGGCCTGAAAGAACATACGATGCATTTTAATCTAAGGAAGGACATAGAAAGGACCATTTTGATTTTCCAGTCTAGTGCCTCCAGTAATATGGCAATTGCAACAGAAATTCATATAGAAGTGTATTAAACTTCATCTTACCTTACAATTTTCACCTGAGATGTTAACATATCCTATCCAAAACCCAAAATGAATTGTCTTCTTAAAAACACTTGCTCCAGGACACAGTCCTGTTTCATTATGAAAAATTATTCAGATCAAACACACTTAAATACTCACATTGTACAAATTTTCATGTTACCCAAAGAAACAAGAATTGCTTATAAATACAGTATTATTCTACTTACAGTTATGAATGTTATTCCAGTCAATTTTAGAAAAAAATGGATGGCAGCAGAGTCCCTCATAACCTAGCCTTTCCTTCTGCCCACAAAGCAGGCTCTGGATCAGATCAAGAAATTCACTACTAACTTTCACATCCTCTGGAAACTTCAGAAATCTCTGCATTAGAAGGAAAAGGATATTTGCTCAGTAGGAAAACAGACCCAGAACAGCAAGATTAAATTTCATTATTCTGAGAGATGTCAGGCACGAAGGATAAATATTTATAGCATACAAATAAAAGCATTATACATTTTTTCCAAATAGGCTTTTATATGCATTTAACGCAGTAAAGATAAGAGCATAGGAACAACCATTCCCAATCAGACAAATGGTAGTCCCTGATCACCATCTTATGCTGAACAATGGTCAACAGCATACAAAAATGGAAGAGTAAAACAAGACAATTCTCCAGAAAATTCCCCCAAACTTCCAAGGATTTGTGGCTTATAATTTTCTGAACCAGGGATGATGTCTTTGTATTTTCCAGATCTCAATGGATTCTTCTTCTATGAATTTTTCTAGACAATCCTTGAACACATATAAACATTCAGTAGCTGCAAACTTAGGGCAAGGAGCTCCCCAGCATGAGAATGTGCTATATGAAGTATCCTTTTTTGTTTGTAACGTAGTTACTGCTGGCTACTTTCATTTGATGCCCCTAATTCCCATATTAGAAGAGATAATAGGCAACCAATCTTTGTTCACTTCCTCCCAGCTACATATGATTTTTGTTTTTTTCTTTTTCATCCTACTAACCCCTACCATTCTATATGCTGCTTTTTGGACTGTTACTAAAAACTAAACTAACATTTGCATAGATTATAACATCAAGATATTCTTGAGCCCACCACTGGGTAAAGTTGGGATACTTTTCCCTTCGTATGCATTGGTTTAAATTTATTTACACTAAATTTCACATGATGTTTTAATCATGCAGATACTCAATATCCTCAAGTCTTTTGGCAGCTCTTCATAGCTAGCCCTTACCTTTACTATCCAGGAACACTTAGAAAGGTTCGGAAACCTTACCAATCCACAACTCATCCTTTCAATCCCTTTTCTAGGTTATTTTGGAAATGCTGCAATTATAGTTGCCTAAGATGGACAGCTAAATCTTTTCTAATTCATGCACTGTCGATGATTATTTTTAGACACCTGTTACAAAAAAAATAACTTCATATCTACAATACAGAGACGTATAAAAACGATATAAAGCATATATTCTAAATATTTTATGAACATGACAAAGTAGGAGATATCCATAAGCTTCTTTTCTCAACTGTAAAAACGTAGTCTTTAGTTAGTTTTTTTACTCAAGAACACGGAAGGAGTTCTCTCTACCTGGAAGTTCATGATGTTATTGAAAGTTTTTGCTGAAGTCCCTTCAGCAAACGGAGATCTTCCATAAATCATTTCATATGCAATGACTCCTAGAGACCACCAGTCACATTCTGGACCATAAGAAGCTTTGCCATCCCCATTCAACCCTGTTAGCATTTCTGGTGCCATGTAGTCAGGTGTGCCAACAGGTAGCTTGGCATTTACCTAGAAGCAAAGATATACCAAGTGAAATTACAGCACTTTCTGTTCATTGTGATCTTGGTAATAAAACACATCTTTTTTCTTTTTTTTTCTTTTTTTTTTTTTTAAATGAGAGACAATTTTCAGTCCTCCAATTGAATTTTAAGTAATTGTAAGCAAGGCTGTTAAGCAAAAAGCGCAAGGTTAAAGAAACAAACAGAAAGCAAGCTATTTGGTACAAAAAGAGTCAAATTATCAGAGCTAACTGTTACTAGAAAGTACAAACAGCTAAGGTAGAAAAAGCAGCATTCTCAAAAGCACAGGATTACTAAACAGTGATGTTTAAAGCAGTATACATAGTCTAGCACTACTGCTTCAGCTAGTATTAACAGGGACATCATAGCTGAAATTTCAAAAAAAGTCAAATTTAGACATAAATATTCCCTGCCCTCATTCCATTATGTGTCATCTCTACATTTTTACCTTGTGTATATGATCAGCAAGGTACTAATATTTGAATTTCTGGAGTGCTTAGAAAAGGTAATTCAGGAGCCAAAACTGCAATCATTTTTGCACTGAGTGGCATAAAGAATGAAACAAAACAGCAGGCAGACTAACACAAAAACCTGAAGATGATTGAAAAGATAGTGTGGAGAAAAAATTTAAAAGAAAAATGCACTGCAGAGAAGCACTGAAAAGGATGAACAGGGAAAACAAAATATGAGCAGTCACAATACTAAAAAAATGCTAGAAAAAATAAAAATTGTAAAACAAGACAGGAATCTGGCATAGAACTTCATATTCTCACTTGGATATATTTTAGTTTCAAATTTTCACTTGAAACTGTATGCAGTTACCTAAATTTACATGCAACTTATAAAAAAACTCAACAGATTCACAGCTTTGAATATAGTGCTTTCTGGTGAGTAAAGCCCAGAACATTGGAATATGACTTATTTCAATCAAGAGCTCTCTGGTCTCCAAAACTATGCCACCTTAGTTACAACAAACACAATTTTCAGTCCAATTATGAACAATTATAAATCCACGTCCTTCTTTAAACACAGCATTGAACAATTGTAAGAATCTCTAGAAGTACGATTTTGTATTGCAGTACAGCACCATGAGAAAGTAGACCTGCCTTTACCCTACTTGTGTATTAAAATTTTAATAGGCAAATATATATCTACTGAGAGCTGCAAAAGATACTTGAGCTCATGTTTGAAAAGCCATTCATAAATGGAAAAATATCACTGTGAACAGATTCCATATTGGACAAGAAAGGCAGAAAACCAAAGTGCAATCAAGGAACAGATATAAAGTTAGTTTCCTCTTTTTGAGTGGACTATCCAAACAAGCCATAGACAAAGTTTAAATCCACATTATTACCATTTTGTTTACTGTCATTTTGGCAGCTGACCCAAAGTCCACCAGTTTAATGTGTCCTGTTCGGTCAATAAGAATATTCTCTGGTTTGATGTCTCTGTAAGCAAGAAAAAAGCAATCAGTAACCTTTCCATACCATTCCCTTTGTCACATCTAGATAACAGGATAACCCTATTCAGCTACACTCAACCACGTACTCAGCTGCACAAAATCTTAACAAGTGGGAGTCCTATTTCCAACTGTTGTTCTGTTTCCAAGCAAACATGAAAGTAGTAAAGTTCCCCTAATTTCATGTAAAGTTAATAATTATTGACAGAAGATGGAAAGAAAAGGTGGTTTTGCACCTCGACTACATTGTAACTGACTTACAGTGAAGTATTATATAGCTTCCTTCCCAAATTTCATCACAGCTTATTCCACACATCTTTCAAATCCAGGCAGCTACCTTGCATTAGAAAGCCACAGCCTATGCTCTAAGTGCAGCTGCTACAGCTGCTTGGAACATAAAATACTTCATAACATTTCCAAAGGAATAAATTTATTAAACACCAATAGGATTTGAAAATGCATACAGTAACAGCCTTCAAGCCTTGATATGATCTTTAGAAAACATTGTGATATTTAACTATTCCAACATCCTGTACTGCCCTGTTCACCAATCAGCACACAACAAGTTTTAACAATTACACAAATTTCCCACACTACTTAGTGCTAAAAGCAACAATCTCTGGAAAAGATTTTAATTTTTTATAGTGCAACATTAAGGCTTCTTTTTACTAAGCCTCCAGAAAACACACATAACAATCCTTTCTTGATATTAGTTTGAACTTTACATCAAAGTTAATGCCTTTAGCTACAATTATAGTTGGAGTCTGATTAATTTTCTAATTTTCTTTTCTGATACATCATGTGAAATAGTGTCCTGAAAGAGGACGGAATATAAAAAAAACAAGAATGCATCATTCCAGAATGCTTTTTCTGGAAGGATACTGATCAAATATTATGTGCAACTCAAAGCAATCTTTACCTACCGATGTACATAACCCATCTGATGGACACTGTGAATGGCTAAAACCAACTCTGCAAGATAAAACTGCACCATACTCTCATCTAGTTGGTCCTCATATCGGTTTAAGAGTGATAGTAAGTCCCCTCCAGGCTGATACTCCATAACCTACATAAAATTTTAAAGGAACAGATATAGTTCATATATACAAAAGATATTGCATTCAACTCCTCCATGTTACGCTGGACACATATCAAACAGTGGTATGTAACAGAGGAAAATTTACAGAAGATGAGCACACTTCAACCATCACATTGTTCTTCAACATAACAAAGGCAATAGTGTTCAATAGAGGAGAAAAGAAACAAAGTCTAGGCATTACCAAGTACAGATTTTTCTTGTCTTGAAATGCATATTGTAACTGTGGAATCCATGGACTGGTGCTTTGAGATAATATACTGCGTTCTTCCTCAAAAAATGACACCTATAAAAAAAAGGAAGTATTCAGTTACATCATGGTGAAAACGAGATAGAATACATTAAAATCCCCTAGTTTTAGAAAGATTTGAGTCTGTGCCAAAGGCACACATCACACAAAAATTACACAGAAAATATTAATGCCATTTCCTTGTGATTTGCACCTTTTAAAAAGTAATTTTACTCATTTGTTTTTACCATTCCCCTCCCACCTCCCATTGTCTAGCTTGCTTTCAACTGAATAGTCCATGCAGCAAAGGCCAGCTTCCCTTTCAAACTGGTGAAGCATCTACCAGTCTGGAGTGCAATCTTAGTTGACCTCTTCTGGACTGGCCCTAATAAAATAAAACTAACCTCAAAAGAATCAGACAAGCAGAAAAGAAGCTAGAGCAATTATGAGGTAGCATCTACAGCTAATTCAGTAATAAATTCATTGTAAGGTATTAAAATACAAGGCTTTCTTGAAATCATCTTCTAGCAACTATTTAATTATTCAGATGTGCAGCCAGACAACAAGAAATTAATTACAGAGATACTGCAAGTTCATTTAAATCAACATTCCCTACTTTCACTGACCCACACTCAACAAGACTGAGCAAGTGTCATATTGAAGGTAGTATCACACTTTGCTTTCTCATCAACCTATGCCATAACAAGAGTAATTTTAGTTTATCTTCATTTATGACAGCCACAAACAATGCTAAGGGATCTCAGGAGAAATCTAACTGCACCAGATATTGGGAACAACCGATACAGATATTGCTGTATAAATTCACGAGGTCTTTCATGGAGTATCTCTGTCCTACTTGTCGTCTCATGTCAGTGAAAGATTAACTTCTGTTTCTCACCAAACTATGGTAACAACCTCCATTATCCCTTTTTTAAGTTTTCAAGTAACACATTTCTCAAGCTAGTGAGAGGCTCTCCATAAAAATCCAGTCACCACAGTTTGCCTTCACACCCACTCTTGACATTCTACGTCGCTCTTTAAAATAAAATAAAAAAAAAACTTAATGAATAGATTGCCTGAAAATTCAAGCCATCATCAAGCCAGTCAATACTGATCCAGTATTTTCTTCATCTGTTTCTTCTTGTCTTACAATTAGATGGCAAGCTCTTTAAGACAAGGGACATTTTTGGCACCTCACCCAACAGATTCATAGTCTGTGACAATGGCTTTTAAACACAGCAGAACTACACACAAATATATTACTTCACTGAAATGTAGGATGATCCCTCTCAAGATACACTTTTAACTTAATTCTAATAGCAGTGACAAAAAGGAAATGTTCAACGAATTGTAATTTATTGTTCTACTGTCATAACAGAAAAATATACATACGTGCTCCTGCGCCAACAAGGACTCCTTGCTCATCACCTTCATAGCATATACATCACCAGTAACTTTCTCTCTTACTACTTTTACATCTGCAAAGTGACCACTACCAACCACACTCTTTACTTCAAAATCCTTCACACTGGGTTGCAGTTCCCTTAATTCAGCTATAGCCTCTGCATCTATAAAAATAAAATACTTATTTTTACATTAGCCAACTGGCATTTCATAACAAACACAACATCAAAAACGGGGAATAAAACAAAAAACAAACCAAAAAAAATTTAGTTCCAGACTCTCAAGAAATGTTAAATCATTCCAGAACATGCTTCTTAAAAAAAACCAGTATGCATAAGAACTAGAGAAAGACTGTATTAATGCATGGTTAAGACTGAAATATGGTACATAAAAAAGAATCAGGAAATGTTAAGACAGTTCCCATAGCAACCATAATTCTGTCCCATTCATAACATCATAGGCTGATAGCCTCTTTTGTTTCTAATTTCTTTCCAACCATCCTTTACCAATACAAAGTGTATTCTCTAAATATGAGGGCTTTACCCAGCCGAGTTCTGAGTCAAGTGGCAGGGTTTTCTCCTCTGCCTGTGGGAGGCACTAGTCTATTGTCTAACAAACAACCGTAGACATTTATTTCAGATATTCAGTTCAAGTTTTCCATTGACTACTTTCAATCAGCATGCACTGTGATAATCAATTGCTCACAGTAGATTGTTCTAAAAATACTTCAGACTAGCAGAAAATTACTCTCCGCTAGTAATATCTAGAAACTGTTGGATGGAACGATTATAGAGAGCATGATAAGTTACTTTTAACCAAAGGCTTTCTAGTATATCTTAATAGAAAAATTGATGAAACTTTTTGTTTCTTTTGCCCAAAAAGAATCTGAATACATTTTCAGTAAAATATTTATTCCATCAGAAATTATATTTCGGAAGCACAGAATTACTGTTTACGAGTTATACATGCAAAATTTGGATAACATATGGAATCCAAAAGATTACTTCAAGCTGAAAGAGACAAGGATTACCAAGTTCCTTTCTAGGATTTTTTTTTCTCATACCTCTAGTCACTGTCCTGCTCTCATCTTGTGATGTCCTTCTATTGTGTGTACTTGGACCTTTGCCGTATGCAGTACTCAGACACTTTTAAGAAAAGTGTCTTCTCAACTATAAATACAGTACAGACTAAGAAGGACGGACATTCGAGTCACAGCACTTCAAAAGCTACTTGCGTTTGATCTTTTTGGAACTGAATAAAGCCTTACTAAGATTGTCAAGATCCCCTTTGCAATGTTGGGTCTGCCCACAAAAAGTCAAGTGCTCAAAGTCCTGGGTTACAGTCACTAATGAATCAAAGCAACTAAAGCATTATCTAAACATTCAGATTCTTAAGGACTGCCTTTTAAAATGACAACTGAAAATCAGTCTAAACAAACTTACACTTCTTGACAAAGTTGCCAACATGTTTAATTTTCATTAAAGTGGGGTTTCTGCATTCTTCAAAAAGAACGAATAAAGAATCAAGGATGCCTTCCCGGGAGAGAGGAGACATCTGCTGTTGAGTCACAAAGAGTGGCTTCCCCTGGAAAAAAAAAGATGCAACAGCAGATGGAGTCTCAGACAACAATGAAAAGCCTCAAATCAATAACATATGTATAGAGCAGATTATATATTATTCATCTAAAAATCACTACTTCAGAAATTGGACAAACGATACAGAAGTGTGAGGTAAATATGTCAACTCACTATGTCCACTCACTATGTCTGTAATAGCTGTTACAGGTATTTTACTTTTAGACAGAGCAATCCTTTAAAGATTATTAAAGTTCAAATCACAGCTTTCTTGAAACTATCTACATCCTACTGATGACTCTGATCTTACTGGCTTTTTTTCTTGACATTGTACCATGTGGGTTTTTTCATGGTACAAATAGCTTAAGCCATCAGTACGATTATGAGCTCTGGAAGGAAAAGCTGCTGAACCTCAGATGATCAAATAGCAGCTGGTTAGGGAAATTCACCTCATGACAAACCCTTAGCTACATCACCCATGAAAAAAATGTGGATTACAGGACACAGAACGCAATACTCCATCTTGATGTGGGAAAATCCACTCAGGCTAAAACATTAACAGATGCACATGAACATACAACCAGCTACTATCCACTGAACTTTGTGCAAACTAGATACACACTTTGAATTGTAACAAGTCATCCCCTTCTTTTACCTGCTCCTCCAACGAACCACACGGGCACACTTTTGAGTGTCCACACAAACAAGCAAAACTGTATTCTGATATGCTGGGTATGGACACAGATGAAACTGAGATCAGCTAATCTCAGGCCAGACATTCTTTACCTGAAAGAGCAGATTTAGCCGAGAAATTCGGCTGCTGATGGGCTCCATTGGTCCTGCCTCTACTGGATTTCGGGCACCGCATTTAAACTTCAACATCTTTACCGATTATCTTGTATAAAAGATGACCTGAAAAACATAACAGGGACTTTCAAGCAGAGGCATTTGAACGGGCGACTTTAAATAAAAAAGGGGGATAGGGAGGAGGTACGATTTCAGCAACATTTGTATTCCCTTGGAGACAAAATTTATCAAAACTAGCGAGTTTGAGCGCATCCGGACCGTCACAGCAAGGAACGTGATGTTGGGACAGGCGCGGAGAGGGAAAGGCTGCCCACGGAAAACAAACCCTGCCGGTACCCAGCCCCCCAAGCGGCGGCGCCCGCGGTTGGCGGAGCCGGACCCCGCGCTCCCGCAGCGGCTCCCGGCCTCCCCTCAGCGCCGCCGGCGCGAGCCCCGACCTCCCGCCACCCCCCGCGCCGCTCCCCCCGCCTGCCGCCCCGCTTTACCGCCATCCAGATTTGAACGCAGCGAAGGGCGTGTTCCGGCCACCATCACTTCCGATGACGGGCGCCGAGCCGCCCCCCTCCCCGCCTCAGCCAATCCCGAGGCCGGCCTGGCGGAAGCGCGAGTCGTCCCGCGCCGCAGCCCTCCCCAGAGGAGCCGCTGGGGCCCCTGGGACGTCAGCGGTACGTCAGCGCGCCGGGCGGGGCGGGCGGTTAACGGTTTTAACCGCCGAGCTGGCGGTCTGTCCCGTCTGCCTGCCGCCCAGGCGGGGGTCGGTGCCGCAGGAGGGCCGGGAGGCGGGCGGCTTCCCCCGCTCCGCTCCGGGCCTGGTGGGGAGCCTGCGAAGGGCCGTTCCCGCTCGGCGGGAAGCGGGGGAAGGTGAAGGGAAAGGCAGGGCAGGGCCCCTACGGCCTCCAGCCGGGCGGGTGTCGGATAGTGCCGTGTGCTGGCACTGAGGTGCTGCTCTGCTCTGCTCTCCTCTCCTCTCACGGGTTTGTTCCCGTAAAGCGTACACCACTTGCCCTGTATTTTACCTCTTTTTTTTTTTTCTTTCCTTCCTCTTTGCCAAATCTTAAAAGGCAAAAATGACTCATTCTTAATAGTTCTGACTGGAGCTAGTTCAACTGTAGACTAGACGTCATAGTTGGCAGCTGCTGACTGCCAGGTAGGGCAGCCAGAGGGGAAATAAAAATGTTTTCAGAAGCGTTAAATTTTCTTCAGTAAAATGCTTATTTGACTTTTATGTTCCTATTGGGGGTGGGGGGAGGTTGGTTTTTCTTTGTGATATGTATGGTCATTTTATTCATATATAGGGTAATTAGCTTTCAAGTGAAGCTTTGGTGAAAACGTTCCAGCTCGGCATCCCCTCTAAAGCGCCTACGTGCCATCCATCAAAATGTTAAGTGGAATGCAGCATGACCTTGTTTAACAATGGATCAGTGCAGTGATGTCAGTGGCGAACATCAGCATGAAGCTTTGATGCTATCTGCAAACATCACAGTTATGCAAAACACAGGATGCTATTTCAAAGTACAGGTCATTGTTACAGAGTGTCTTGGCAGGATTTAAGCTGGTAACAAATCTAGGTGATGGGGTTCCTTAAAAATAATCACGTTGCATCATGACATAAAACAAGATGCTTTGCTATCCAGCAATCATTTTAATTATGCTAATACTGGCTTGGCATCTAGCTGATAAAGTAATGCACTGATGGACTTATATTATGACTTTATACAAATCATTTTACAGATCTGTGCTTCCTTCCACCTCTTCCAGTCCATCCCAGGAACACTGACATATTTTCAGTGTATTTCTTATCTCAAACTTACATAGCTGGGTTCGTTTCAAGTTATTAAATCTGAAAGAGTTTTTTAAATCTAATTTATTGTCCACCACCTGCAATGCCAATTTGCTTTCTGGATTCCACTGGGCACACTGTCATTGTCTATGTCTCATCCACAACTGCATTGCACAGGAGAGAGCAGCTCTTAAAAAGAAGTGCAGTGAAGAGCTTCCTCTTCACAAACTGGTCAGTCTTTATGCGAGTGCATTTTAGTAAAATACCACATCCTGCCTTGATATTTGGAACCTTATCATGTCTAAGGGTACTCTGTCCTAGATTTTGGACAAGTCTCATTGTCTGCCATCAAACCTAAGAGAACTTCAGGCTCCTCTGCCTTTCTCTTTCTCCACCTTACCTTCTCCTGCACAAATGCCATTAGCCCCCCTCTTTCAGCTGCCAAAATTACTGTTAAATATCCACACTGTTTCTAATGCCACTTGGGATATTACCGTGTCTGTACATTAGTTTAGATTTTGAAAACAGGGGAAGCAGAAGAACTGGGTTCTCTCTGATAGCTCATTTCCATATTGTGTTCAATAACAAGTTGTGTCTGATTCTCTTTCCCATCTTCTCTGCAGGATGGTGTAGAACAGCTGATTCACAAACGGGATGAGGAGATGGGCCATTAAAGGTTTCATCTCATCCACATTAGGCTACCCTTTCCCTTCTACAACATGAACGCTAGCTCTGGGTCTCCCACACAATATCCCAAATTTGACCTGCCAGATGAGCTGCTTGGCTAACAAGTCTGCCTCAGTTGGATAACTGGCCTCTCAACTGCCCAGCAGGTTCAACAATGGTATGAGTTTAGTTGCTACAATTTTCATGTTTAAAACTTAATTTTTCCAAATAAAGATTCCTTTGTTTGCATATTGTTGAGTGCTTGCAAGCAAGGAAGCTAGCTGTTAAAAGCATTGTTTGGGACAGATACAGTTTTCCTCATAATTTAGGTGGGGGCTCAAGTTAGATTAGTTCCCTTTAAGAAGGCCCTTAAATACATATTTTGCTAGGAGCAGCCATGTGGTAGAAGATCACTTGCTGTGTTTTCTTCTTTGTTGCTGTGTAAAAGACTCACATAAACAAAAATGTCTACCGGCAAAATGAAATAGTAGCATAAAAATACAGCTGCACCAGAACTGTTATCAAACATTAAGAAAAGAAGCTGAAGTGGCAGATGGGGGGAGTAGAGGGGAGAGAGAAGAGCTGTGCAGTTTCAGTGATAAAACCTCAGTACCTATTTCTGATGTCTCAGGTAAAAAAAAAAAAAAAAAGAAATACCTTTTCAGAAGAACATGTGTTTTTCTTTAAATTGGTGATCTGAAGTCTTCAGAGTGAAGGTGATGATTCCTTCATACTTCCGATATTTTTATCAAGAGCAATCATAGTACACTAGTTCTTCGTCTTTGTGACAGTCAAATTATGTATCACTTCTTGATCTTGACAGCTACTCCTGTGGATAACCTCACTTAGCTTGAAGGATCATCAGCAGACCTGCAACTGTACAAAACAAGGGCTTATTCCCTCCTATTAAATTAATAGATCATTCAAAAGCATAACAGAATAAATAGCTCTATGATTTTCCCTAAACAGGTCCCAATATGGTGCTCAACATGTTTTGACATCTCGCCATGCACTGAATTGGTTACCATCTGTTTGGCATTTTTTGATTATAAGAGCAGGGGTTTCCCTTTATTTCCTTGGCCAAAATTCTCCTCCCTCATGCTGTTGTATAGTGCGCCAAGGTGACCATGTTCCAAAGATTGCTTGTCACTGTAACACCCTTCAGGCTTGCTCAGGGTCTAAGACACTAAGTAAATGTAAAAGTAAAGGATCAGGCATGCAGGTATGCCAACTTTTTGCCAAGAACCTGGCACTCAGATTCTCATCCAAACTAACTGCCATATTTTAATGGGCAGAGAGATGCCAAATCCCCCCTAACACCATCTGGCTGTGAACTTCTGTATTTACAGCAGCATCACTCTTAAATATCTTCATCTTTGGAGCAGCAAGACACTCACGACTGCTCTCAGGATGCTAACTTCCTAAGATTTACATATAGCTGGAAGGTAATAAAAAAAGGCTTGTGCTATCACAATTCTAAAAGCTAAGCATGACCAAAAAAATCCTATTTTTTGTCCTACCTTGGAAATCTCCTCAGCTCTGTCATTTCCAAATTTTAATGCTAATCTATTCATGCAGACTAGTAGCAGTTTGCAACCTAGGCTTCCAGAGTATGTGGACCCCAGAAATAAATCTTGTTCTTCAGTGATTCCTTTGTTGAGTGTTATGGCTGGCCTTTACCATAGCTAATCTATATGCATATGAAAACAAAAAAAATGAATTATCCCTTATCAGCTCCATCCCTTTCTTTAACTCACCAGTATTTAAAAGATCTTATAATAAACCAAGCTCTTCCTTTTTTTTTTTTCCTAGCCCTAACCCTGATCATAGCTGGGTTACCACTTTCTGTATCAAAATAAAGGGTTAAACTTGGCTGACTTGAATACTATCATAAACCCTTGCTAATAGTAGCTCTCACCATTGCTTAGATCCTAGGCATATTTTTCTCCACTTTCTCTTCCCAAACTATCACAAAACATCCAACTTAGATGTAATAGTCATGCATGCTACAGGTGACAGAAATACTTGCACACTACATCTTCAGGAATACAATTATGGAAGAGGTAAGTAAATTCCTTTTCAGAGAAAGATATGAAGGCAAAGAAATATAATCGCCAGGGAAACAATTATATTGTCTTTCTTTCTGCAGTATTTTTAATTTCCTCCTCAGAATTTTTGGAAGAAGTCCACTCTGCAATCATTCTCCTAGGATAAGCAGAAAGGAAATGAAACTTTAAAAGACCTAAATGGCTGTTAGGTGTTTCTTCCTTAGACTTCCAGTAGAAGTTAGGTACAGAGCTACATCTGATAATATTCTTCAAGGTTATTTTGATTGAAATATTAAAGGCCTTTTTTGTTTGTATTAGCAATATGCTAATAATAGTATTATATAAGTGCTAATGTTCACTGCGGAGTTTTTTATACATTGCTTTTATTTTCTTTATATTTACAGAAGTAAAATCCATTAAAATAGTGTTTTAAATGCACATGATAGCCTTCCTATTAGATACATAGCCATCATCTATCTTTTTATTTATTTATAAAAATGCAAACAGACACATGATGCTCTTCAGACCTAATCCCAGTTCTGAGGATTCCTCCTTCCAGCACATACCGTTCAGTGACTACCCATGTTTTCTTACCAAACTCTCCTAACATACAGCCATATGTTGAATTTCTCTGTAAGCCAAAACATAATCATGCTAAATTTCTGGTGTGACCAAAACGAAATGGTAACTGAATTGGGTCACTATTTTTATGTGCGAACTGAGCATTTAACCACATGAAAGTGAAGCTTTTTTTAATCCAAATTGTCTTCCACATTAATTTTTTTTATATTTATCCTAAAACAAATACCTCATTACTTTCTGGAGAAATAATTCACTAACTTTTAATTTTCACTAATGCAGTGAAAAGTGAATGATCTTTTATATATCTCAGCTGCAGGCTTCCTTTGTGCTATCACAGGAACACCCTTGATTCCAAAAAAATTGTTTTATAGAAAGCAATTTATTAAACCTCACGATCTGTCAAGACACATGAATATTGATGTGTTCACATTAACATCTCCTAAAGCAGCTGAAAACTAAATTTGTCATGACTTAATGGGAATTATATGTTGCAGAGCAACAAGTGACAGGGGTTTAATTAAAGCAAAACTGACAAAGTATCTGAGCAACTATAACAAACGTATTGTTTTGTTTAGAATGTAGCTAAAGAACTACTTGCATGTTTTTATTGTTGTGGAAAGGAAGGCAATGTTGAACTCTGTTTTAGAAGATAAAACCTAGAATAGGACAGGTGCAATTTATCATCTGGAAATTGCATATAACAAAATGCTCAGTTAATCTGGAATTTAGATATGGTAATCATGTAAAAGGTGGCCATATCAAATTATATTTTACCTAGATTCGAAAAGAAGATATGAACTGACATGACTTTATACTGAAGATACCAAATTCTTTTGAGAGCACAATTAAAACTTACTATTAGAATTTAATCTTATATTGGTCTTAGGACGAATGAATTCTAGATGTTCACAGGAGTACTTTTTTCCTTGCCTTAAATCAACAAATCCACAGGAAAGACACCCTTTGGTTTACTACAACAATAATTTGCTTGCTTGTGGAATGGTCATTGGTGCTTCATTGCCATGTGTTGGAATTTCATTTAGAAACTTGGCATTCCTCACCCTCCTGTGTGCTGCAGAACATTGTGTATCCTGATTTGTGGTCAAAGAATGTCTGACTCAATCCTGTCCCTGCACTATATTCGGAAACTGGAAATCTGACCATCATCAAGGGAAAGTGCCCAAAAAGATTCATTCTGTCTTAATATAAGTAGTAGGCTCTTAGTTGATCTCTGTCCCTGAGATCTGCCAGAAACAGAGATGTGCCAGACAGACATCTCCCTATCCAATATTGATGAGTAGCAGAGCCATGCATACCCATAAATGTCTTTGGCTGACTTCCAGAAAGGTGTAAGAATGTGAATTAATTTAGGAGTTAGCTAGATGGCGTTGAAAGATACTCGTATGTCGCTATACCATTGTGATTTTGGGGACAACAGGTCTAGTTATTGTTTGGAGTTTTCTGGAATAAATAAGGTTAGATTGATGTTGAAACTACACTATGTAACAAAATGGCAGGCAGCCATCTGGGGAGAGAAGCATCACTAAATCAGTTTTCCACTGGAGTGGAAAACATCCCCCTTTTTGAAACAGGGACGTTTGTTAGTTTGTGTTTTGGGGTTTTTTTAATAGGTCAGTTCAATGCCAGTTGCAAATTACAATTCACTTGGGAAGAGCCTGCTCATATCAAATCCACACACTGAGGCAATTGCTCCAGTCATCTCTGCTGTAGAAGTCATTGGGAGGTATAAGGTGCTTTCCTGCAGCCCAGTGTTGGCTGACAGATGTAGCTACAACGTACTACAGAGTTCCATGATTTGTTATCTAAAAGCAAAATAAAACCATTTGCTCTTACCTACAGTTTAGTAAAACAAATACTGTCAGACTGAAGCATCAAAATTAAGTATTAAAATAGATTAAACAAAATATGTCTGTTAAAATTATGTAAGCTCTCCTTAAAAAAAAAAACAACTTTTTACTAACTCTGGTGAATTAAGATACAGAGGTAGACTTGGCTTCTTCGTATGACTGAACTTGAAATAAATTCTGTCTTTTTTCTTTTGAAGATTTATTCCAAAAGTTCCAGTAAACAATAATCTGTGCACTGCAGCCTTATAGGCATGGTGGCAAGAATGAATAGGGGAGAAAAGAACAATAGTAGCACTTTGTTCAGAGTATAAATAAAAGAATCAGATGAAGCAATGACAGCTTTAATGTAGAAGGACTCTTCCAGGTAAGACTAAAAGTAATTTAGATATGATTGCCTGTCTATTTTTTAATTTGGAATCACGATTTTGGTACTTTACAGATTTAAGATGTTCTTGCTCTGAGTGGGTGTGTTCATTCCTGTCTTGAAGAACTCAGCAATGGCAGCCTACATGTTACTTTATTTAATTCTTCTAGAATTAGTTCTATACTGTTTGCTTGGAGGCCAAGAAATATTTTACAGTGACTATTGTGGGATTCTGATTTTTAAACAGCCTTTCCATGTTAAGAATTGTGATGGATAAGTGATTAAGAGATAACACTGACAAACAGTGAAGTAACTTAATGCTCATATAGGAATTGAATGACAATTTCTGGCTGCTCTGGAGGTCCCTACATGGTCAAATCGCTCTTTCTGGAGCGCTGTTCACCATTCCTGATGGTGATTGGTGGGGCTCACATTGTTTTCTTACACTTTTAAATTTCCTTTCCTACCTGAAAGGAAAAGGCTACAAAACCAGTATATTCTTCCTCAAACAAAAAAAAAAGCATGGTGGGAGGTTGTTGCAATGATGCAATGTTCATGGTCTGCCAAGGAATTGTATTTAGCCATTTTTAGCTAAAGGCTGGATACTAAAATACAAGTCTTGAAAGAGGAACGGAAACTCCATGCAAAAGAGTTTCTGTGGAATAAACATTTCCTGCAAAAAAGGGGTTAAGGCTACTTTTCTTATTTTCCTGTGTTTTGTAAGTACTGCAGATGAACTTAAAGTTTAAAAAATGGCTTTTTAATAAAAGGCGATTTTATGCTACTGTTGCAAATTCCTCTATAATTGAATGAATTACATAAGTAGTAAGGTAAAATATTTTCTACTGTCTGCTCTTTCTATCACTCAGCTATCCAGTTTTCCTCAGAGCAGTGAGTCTTTTGCATTGATTCTCTGAAATTTTGAAATGGATCAGATGCAGCATTTATGAATTGTGTCAGTGGATCTAAACAGCTCATAGCAATTGCTTTCTTGGAAACAAAGGGAGAGGTGCAGACTTGTTGGGGCATAGTGCATAGTACAATTCATAAACCTTTTAAACATGAAGCAGAAAGTCAGCTTTTCATATCAAACAATAATCAGAAAAAGCCTAATAGCTGACCTCAAAGTGACAAAAACAAACAAACAAACAATCTATGCTAAGTAATTGTTATTTGCTAATAACCTTGCTAAAGCAGAACACCAGCTACCACTTAAAGTCCTCCAGAAGACAGCGGTAAAAGCAGCGGAGGAGTCTGAGTTCTGCATCAACTCAATCCACCATGACCAGATATTAGGAAATAAAGATTTTGCATTTTAGAATACAGGATGCTGGAATAAAATAGTATTTGCACACAGGCTGCATAGTTTGTTGCACCTTTGTCCTCTTTATATTCTCCTGGGTTTCGCTCTGATGCCTTTCAGTACCCCAGCATCAAAAGATGATATATTATTTAGTTCCTGTGAATAAGAACAGCTGTTTCTCTCTTGAAAAGGGCTCTTCAAATCCTACTGTTTTTCTGTTTTGCCAAGCTGGGATTCTTCAGCACCAAACTGATCCAGAGGCACAGACAGGCAATGCTGGCAGTGGTGTTCAACAGCTGTGTACAGTCTGCTAAAGGATGGCTATTCTGGAACCAGTCTTCCCACCTTATATGTAGCTTCTTGGGGCAAAAATGCCGTCTCAACATTCAAAAAGATCCAATAAACAGGCTGATACAAGGTATTTATAAACTATGAAGGTACAGGAACAAGCCTGTCGCATCACTCTGTCGTCAACTGCCCAGCTGTGGTATGAGCAGGACACACAACTCCCACAGCATGAATCGGGAGTACCAACACATCAGAAAATGGCAACTGCTAAATAACATTTTTCTTTTCATCCCTCTCAAGTATTTTGTAAGGGGCCATTTCTGCCCAAGCTGCATATAAATTGTACACTGTTAGTAGACTGATGCTCTCTTGCTTTATCTGTACAGTGCTTCATGCCAAAACCACAAGACTGCAGGACTTCAATCATAAAGAAAAAAAATAATCGATAAGCCTAGGCAGCTTATGACGCTTAGTGACAGATTTTCACTGCCTATATGGCTATATATTAATTTAGACAAAAATAGTTAACACCACACTTGCATGCAAAAAGAAGTCATCTGCTTCTTATCTAATGTGTAATTCAATAATTCCTATAATTGATCTTCATTGACAGTTTATGCAAGCTCACTCACCCACACTGCACATACTGTGCTTCCTGACATAATTCCCAACATAGACTATGATATTTCAACAGAGGAAGCTTGTTAAATCAGGTCAAACAAAATAAAGAATCAGAATTTCCTGCAAGTCCTTGCAGCTGTCTGTCTTTTCACCCTCCCCGTGTCATCCATCCATCCCCTGTCCCATTCCCCCCCCCCCCCCAAAAAAAAAAGAATCCCAAGTATTGCTATTTTTGTAATGGGCTAAAAATACAAAAACCAGTTTTGTTAAATGTTGATAGGCTTCAGAAGAAAAACACATCATCATTTTTTTCCCTAGATGCTGGACTGTTACTGTTGATCAGACATAACTGCCAGTCTTTATTGTTTCCACGTAGTTTGATTTTCCCTGGAAGTGCCATATATATTCTAATGATCTGCTGAATTAAAAGAATTCTAAACTGGTTCTCAATTGATGAGATGGTATTTCTGAGATAGGCCAATAAAGGACATTTTCTCTCATTGACAAAGCAATATAAAAATTATGAAGGTGATAATGGGTCTTCAGGTGTCTGAAACAGTGATACGTGATTTCAGAGAAACACAAACAATAGATGCATTTTCCATTTACAATTATTGTAAATAAAGAGGAACATAATGTTTCTGTTTTATAAACACAATCCCTTGCCTAGCCAGCACTCTCCAACTATTTCAAATTACTCTTATTCTCCAAAGAACTGAGATATAGGAAGAGTTTAACAGACTAACAACTCATAGATACAATTAATGGTAGCAGAAAGCCAGACAAAGTTAAATAGAAGCTTGCTAAAATACTAGACACAAAAGGCTGGAAGATCATTTCCAGAGCATATGCTAGCACTGGGGAACTCCAGGTTTAATTTTCTATAAATACAAAGAAAAGTCCAACTTTTTAAACAAAGCATTATTGGAAGCTCAGAGCGAGGCACTTTTCCAAAGATGTAGATTCCTTTATTACAGATTCTCTTTCCAACTGTAAGACCTAATTCTATGAGCAAATGATTGAGCAAATGATTCCCATAAATAACTTCCTTCACCCACAAGCCTTTTCCCCTATCAGCTGGGGGGAGGCTCTTAGGCTAACTACCGACTGTGCTGCTGAATGATTTTCCAATTTCTGACGGCTATAGCACTTCAGGTTAGTTATGCTACACCTTACTGAGCTAGTAAGTCATCAGGAGAAAAAGGAAAGCAACCAAGGGTGACACATGTGCAGACACAATAAAAATCACAGTAGCCCACACTTACCGTTCATGTCCACAGCAAGTTCCTAGGGAGGCTTCTGCACAGGAGAGGGATTTTGGTGTGCTTTGAGGAGTAAGACAATATTTCATGAGCTCTGCAGACATATCATTTCATGTGGAAGCATTTTCTTCTTCCCACAGTGTAACTTCTGAAACACTAAACAAACAAAAACATGTGAAGGGTAAACCCATAAATATTTCAGTTATTTGTATATAAGTTATTCCTTTGGCTTTAAAAATGGAGTAAAACTGACACAGCATGTATCTTACCTGTCACTGACACCGAACAGCACAAAACTGACCCAGGGAGTAGCAAGGATTACTAGCTCTGGGCCAGACTGTGTGGCATGGGAAAGCCATATAGCCTCTTTTGGGAGGATATTCAATAATGCTTTAGAAGGTAGTTACTTCGCTCCCTTTTGGCCTTTGCTGAAATTTCTTCACTTAAACATAAATTTAGGGAAGCAGTATTCATCTATCTATGCAATGTCTTTGAATCAAAACAGTGAGGGAAAATATAAAAATTAAATTCTTCACATAAGGCTACATCAGACACTAACCTAAAAGAGGATGATTAAAATAGGCAAAAATTATATTCATTTAAACTAAGGTGTTCTTTTAATAGTAAAGCGTTTCTGAAAGAAGCCAGATACCCAAATATGTGGGGAGATAATGCAAGCTAGCCCACAGCACTGAAATAATGAACGTAAGAAGACTTTTGATGACTCTTCTCTTCCTGCCCGACAAGGCTGTTTTCATGTGGTTTAAACGATCTTGTCAGGCAAAGGTCTGGAAGCTTTATAAAACAACCTGATCTCCAAGAGAGAGGAGAATCACAGTCCAAAGCACAACAGGTAAGAAAGGGCAATCAGCCAAACCAAGCTCTGCTGGAGAGCCTGAATTGCTGTAGAGTTTTATCATAGTCTCTGCATCTAAGATGAAAGGCCGTCAAATAAGCAAAATATGCACATGATCTCTATATCCTTTTACAACAGCATGCCAAAGTATTCATCAATCCCAATGAATAACATTTGGCTTCATGTTTGTCACATCTGTTGTTTGTCACATTGCAGGTCATGCTGCTTTCACACACCCCATGGGAGAAGTTGACTGTGAACTCAGACTGAGGCTGAATTAAATGTTCATAAATGACATTTCCGATGAGACTGAGCTTGCCTAGCCTCTGCAGGCATGGAATGCTATAAAGCAAAATTTAAAAATGGGAAACCAGAATAGAAGTTACTTTATCAAGGTAATGTTCATATCTGAATTTCACTCCCATATAGATCATGTGTGGGTGAATATTAGGTTTAAGCACTTAACTGAATGCTGAATATGTTAGTGACAAATATGGTCTATGCACTTACTAAAATGTCTAGAAGTATGCAAAGCAATAATATGGGAAAGGCAAGACAGAAAGACAAAGGAAACTTTTAATCTTAAGGTTTATTTTTAGGTCATATATTGAATGAACGTTTGGCTTTTCCATAGAACACCCACACCCATGCAGCAGAGCAAAGATTCTGATGAATGTGATACCCAGAGTATCACAACTTTCTCCATGGTTGGTTTTTTTCATATAATGTAGTTAGTTAATTAGATCTCCTCTGATCAATCATTGAATTACCGCTTCAAAAGGCATTGTGATATGATGAGAGTGCCTCGCAGCAGTTAAACACTTTGATTTTTCTGTCCTAACACATTTACAGCTAGTGTGAACTAGGTCCTCCCAGCAGGAATAAAGAAATACTTTTTCTTTTTTAAATTACAAGTACAATTTATCTCACGATTTAAAAACTGACCAGTAAAATTACTGTAATATGGATTCATTCTCTCCCCTTCTCCTTTCTGGTATTTAAGACTAATCACTTTCATGTTTTCCATGTGTCTTATGTATTGATCTCAAGCTCTTTGGAGCTGCAACCTTCTCTCTTGCTCATGTTCTATTCAGCTCTTTTAATACCATCACTCTTACACATCTGTGACTTCAGCTGTGTTATAACATCTCCTTCCTTGATACTTAGGAGTCTGTCTCAAAAAACCGAAGTGCAGTCATTACACAAAGATACTAACACAATCTCTTTTGTTTTCCTCTTGCGACGTGGCTATTGAGGAGAAATTGAAGATCTAAGGGTTAAGACTGTAGGTCAGAACTTCAGCATGAGATTTGTGCATGACCTGGCATTGGGGACTGTTGGCTAGTTACTGCCTTGGCTTCTTTTCATCCCTGTGTGAAAGAGGAACAGTGATTACAGGACAGTGTTACCCCAAGACTTGCCTCATTATAGTTTCTGTGAAGAGCTTTGGACTCCTTGGAAAGCAAACAGTACAGGAAGAGATGGTATGTAGTTTTTGCAAAAGTCTGGGTTTGCTGCCTCTCCAAGAGCAGATGACACTACCTGTGTAATATTCAGGGATCTTTGCATACTGCTGTACAGAGGAGTTCTTAACGCTAGCAGTAAAACAGACAAATAAAAAAGTTTTCAAAGTCATGCTTCCCCAGCTGGGAAGAAAAGATGCATTACTTTTTTGAGCAGTATAAATGATGGAAAATAATTTATGTTTTAATCCTAAAGAAAGACATTTGCCAAATGAAAGCAAGCTGAACTGTAGTATAGGAAGTTCTGCAGTTGCCTTTCCAGCAGGATAGTGCAGTCTGCAGGTAATTAAACAACAGAAACCAATACCCATAATTCAACAGTATGTCTTAGCTATTATTTGTCAGTTCTTTTCTCTTGAACACTCTTATGTGTAAATATGAACTTAAAATGGAAATTACCCATAACCAGTTTTATTTCATTGTGAATTGTTCTCATACAGCAATATGCAACCACATTGTAAAAAAACCAAATCTCTTTTACTGCCAGCTGAAGCTGACCTGCACTCTTACAAAGTCTGTTATTTTGAATTTGCTATCTGTTACATGGGCAGCAGACCCCGGAGGGATGATACACCAATCTGGCAACTCTCCATTCTGTGAAGTTGAAAGGTGCTGACAAACTGAAGAGGATTTAGAAACCAGCAACTAGAATGAGAAGACATAAGATTTTCATTTTTCTGGAGAGATTAAGACCTGGGTATTTTTATAGCAAGGTTGATTACAACCCCCAAATTAAACACCAGTACTCAGGGAAACAAATTATCATCTGGAAGCTCTTTTCCTAGTACTTGCAGTGTTCCCTGTGGCCAGGCCAGCAGAGGAAAACAGATTTCCAGGTGTCCTCCAGAGCCAAGAGGAGGAGAGGTTCTGGACCACCCTGCAGAGCCACTTTTCCTGGGGCCTGGTGAGGCTGATGTCCCTGTGCAGGCCCTGTCCTGTGGTATCCACAGACACTACTTCACTTTCCCAAAGCTGTTCAGAAGGAGTGCGCATTTTGAATAGAAGCCACTTGGACTGCTCCGACTTAAATATTAAGAAGTTTTGTTACTTCTTTCATTCCCTATTTAGTGTTGGTTTCTTTTTGAACACCTCTTTCAACCCAGAGGACTCTGTTTCTCGTGAGCTAGTATTCAGTAAATACTACAAAGCAATTTAGTATTTAGTCAATATTAAGAAGTAATACCTGGCTTTTCCAGCTTGAACTGATATGGACAAGGTGAAAAACAAGAATGTTTCCAAGTGTAATCCTGTTACCAGAACGCACACTGGTAGACATCTCACTCCGCCTGCCGCCTGCCTGGCCTCTGCATCCCGATGCCAAAAAGATCAGGCATTTAACTTCAGGCTTCAGATAAACGTGTATAAGGTAACAATGCTCTTTTTAGTAACTGAGCTGTTTAAAAGAAACAGAAGTAAAGAAACCACAGTTTGAAAGCATGAAAAAGGAGAAGGGTGCTGGGCAATAGCACTGATTAACTCATGTTAATGCAGGGTCCCTCCACCATTTAGAATGACCTTCAGCTAACCAGAAGCAACTTAATTACTTCTTCTGTTCAATGGTTTTCCACCTACATGTGTATCGTTGTTCATGATCTTGAAAAGTACTGAAGAAACAGCTCTGGGGATGAAAGGCTGCTCCTCTCATAGGTAATGGGTGCTGCTGAAAAGCTCTTTCTGAAAGTTTCTGTGCTGCACATATCCAGGATGCCTTCACCTGGGCAGGATTGTCTGGCTCCTAACAGTGTGACAGTTCAGGGTCTGTGATTTTTTTCCCAGCACTTGGGATTAGTAAATAAGAGGATTCCTTTGCACCAGTTGAAAGGGTAGGGATTGTTTGGACAAAATACCCCAAACCAAAACCTCCTCAAGGCTGCCCATTCCTTTATCTTAAGGCAAGAAACTAGCAGTAGATGGGAAGGAAGCTCTGTTACACACACAGCCTCTCCAAAATGTTTAAGTGATTGAACAGGAGCAAGAGGTTCCTGTATCAGATTATCAATCTCTTGCAGTGTCCAGTCCCCCATAAATCTTCGTCTCAAAGACAAAAGGACACATCCTTCCTGCCACAGCCACATGCAGCATTGACCACAGCACAGCCAGGGCAAGGTTTTTGGAGCTCATGAGCCCTGCAGATGGAGCACAGAAATATTCTCCAAATCCAGCAAGTTTGGCAGGGGGGTCACCTAAACACAGGCAGGAACAAGCTCGTCTTCAGTTGTGCATATCCACTGGTCACGCATTCTCTAATGAGGGAAAACAACTGACCAGATCCTGCACAGATGTGAAGGTGCTGGTATTTGCACCAAATAGTTAATAGGCCATAAGGATTAGTAATTACACAAATAAATATATAGCTAATTAGACACCTGTTATCCTATACTTTTGACTTGCAAACTTCTTGTTCCCAAGAAGTGAATCAGGCCTCTCTTCAGATAATTTATAGAATACCAGTTTCCATAACAACATAATTGCTCAATGAAGCAAAAATACCTGGCAGAGTTGCCATTATCATGAAATAACTGACCACAACAGTGAGTGAAGGAGACTGCATTAAAACCAAGATTGCTTCATGTCAACACGGTCAATTACAATCCAATAATGCTAGATCAAAGACCATCATTCCTAACATGAGTCATTACGAATCGCAGCATATCCATGAGAGGCAGAGCAAGATGATAGTGAACAAATACTTTTCCCCACAACAAAGCACAAAGCTATGCCTAGTCATGTAACGGTTGCAGAACTCCACGGCCAACACCCTGACAGGTAATTTTAGGACCTAATGGTTCCTGTAAAGAAATACAAGCAAGAACATCTCACTCAGTTTGTGTCTTCATATAAGCAAAGGCACAGGCTACTTTTTCTTTTTTAATAGGAGTGTTTGTTCCACAAAGGCTTGTCAAACATTGTCATGTTGTAAGATTCAAGAGGGAGTTACTCCCACCCACTGCTGAAAACACCTACTTCATAAAAAAAACAGCCCTAGTCTAGATGTAGATCTACATCTACCCATGGAGCCACTGCATCTTTACTACTTCTGTGGACTGCAGAAGCAGCAAGCCCAGGGCCAGGTTTGTGTGGAAGTGCTCAGACCTAACACCTCTCAAGTGGGCATTCAGTGCCCACCCTGCGTGGCCCCATCCCAGGTCTGCCCTGAGACATTTTTTGTTTCTTTACAGCTTCTCCAGCTGAGAAAGCTTGAAGCAATGAGAAGTGGTGCTGCAGTTGCTCTGAGTAGCATATGTCTGTAACACGATGCTGAAGGCACACGGTGGCAATCCCTGCAGCTGGTGCAAGAGTACGGGAGCCCTCCTGGGATAAGCGTTGGAAGATTGTGCCAGTAAGCGGGACCCAGCTTGGACACTGTTTGTGTCCGGAGTCTACCTGTAGCATGGGAAGTCAAGAAGGAGGCCTAGGTGCAAAGTACTATGTATGTTGTATGGCCGGTCAGGACCAGGTGTGAAACAAAGTCAAGTTGCTGGTGTGGTACCCCTAACAAATCAAGCTGGCCTGAAATATTGGCCATGCAAATCCACTAGCTCCAGAATAGTTCTCCTTGTTCCCAGCACTGTCAGATTTGTTCTGGAGAAACCATTATGGCATGCTTCCAGACTTCACACCTGAAACAGTGACTAAAAGCTGCAGTACAAAGTATTTACATCTCTAATTCATAGATGTCTCAGCATGATACTCATATGTGCCATATAACGAGTCAAAACTACTACCCTATTCTTTTCCTGTTGCATCCCTTGTTCCTTACACGCAGGCAGTAGGGTGAGCACAGTATGGTGTCAACTCTGTCCTTAGGCAGTCCTGAGTCACCCAGGCTGTGCTTTATATCCTTAGCAATCAAGGGATTTTTCCCCTGACTTCGATTTTGTGAGTCACCTTGGTGGATGAGTGCTTTTTCTGCTTTAACTGACGTAATATTGATAACCCTGGAAAACAACAAACTTGCTGGAAACTCTGTGGGGATCTTGAGCCTTGGGAAGAATCAGGATGGTCTTTTATTTTACTACATGTTGCTTGGCTAGCACTCATAACAGCTTTTTTCCCCTTCTGTTTAACCAGAAGTTTCTGTTCTCTTCTCCCTTAACAATCTCTGCAAATACACTTTCCCATGTTGTATTTTCTCTATGCAGCACCAGGGAAAACGTGGGCACACACGTACTGGATAGCTTTGGACATTACAGAAGCAAAGAGAAAAAAAGGTCACACATGAGTCTTATCTCTGGCTTTGCAGTTCTGGCCTGCTTCGAAAGCAAGACACGTATGTCCTTTAATTATTCATTTGGGTAACCGCAAACTCTGAGCAAACTCTCTTAGGCTGCCTGCCCCTCTTGCTGCCCATCTTGCAGCAGCAGGAGGCTGTGGTACACTGAAACACCTCAGCACGGAGGTACCCAACCAACCAGAATAACTAAAACATTTGTCAGAAATAAAGTGCAGTAAAGCAAAGAGAAAAATAAAGCAATTAATCATTTAAAAAGATAAGAGAGAGAGACCGTGGCAAAAGAAACCTGATAGCTTGTGCCACCTCCCCTGGAAGACTGTCAGCTCACTGACAGGAAGATTAAGGATGCTGATGGGAATTCCTCTCTCACCACAGTCAGCTTTAAAAGCACAGGACAATAATCTACTTTTACAGGTCTGGCTGTGGCTTTCCCGCAACACGTCTTTTTCTCCCCTTATTCTAAATAAAAAAGGATGATCCCTTGCAGTGCTTGTTTTCTGAGTGCTGCCCTCACAGCTGAGGTGAAAGTATTGATTGAAGCACTTGGACATTTATTGGATTTGCAGCTTTTCTGATCTGTGAAAAATGTTTTGTCCTGCTTAACTTGTACAGTCCTACATACTCCAGTATTTGTTGGTGTAACCACGAAAGATCCAGACTCTCTGCCACACTTCCTTTGTGAAGAGAGCAACTGGTGAAATCCCTGGAAGGCAGAAAGAATACTAATTTCAAAGCAATGGTTTTAATGATATACTTGACAATGGGCTTGAAAAGCCTGCACAGCTTAGAGTTCACCTCTCCTTGACCCTCTGGGGAGGACAATACACATTGCCATATCCATAGCTTAAGCTGGATTGCCTGTTTCAGTATCTTGCTCCTTTAGGAACCTGTTTAGCAGAGTGAATTGCACTGGCAGATTGCCCTGAATGGCTCCTTGAGTTAAATTCTCCAACCATTCCCATGGCTTATTTACTGAATTGGGTAATCATGGGATGGGGAAAAGAAGGGGAAATTACTTAGCAACAAAGTCAGTGCTGTCCTCTTTCCCCGTACAAGATAGAACTTTTTGCTACTTGCTTTTCTTTTACAGCCCTGTAAGTTTTTCACCTGAGCAAGAAATGAATGATTGCTCCTCTTATAGGCAATCTTAGAAACCACTCACTTTATTTTCACCCTTGTTTCCTAATATCACAGACAAGGCCTTCGTATGTCCTGGACAAGGTGACATTTTTGTGTTATGTGATGACATCACTTGCATCAGTCACTTGCTCTCAGTTCTTTGTGTGCTTGAATCAGTCTGGCCTTTTTTCAGAAAGGGTCATCCCTGTGGTGATGTCCATGCTGAAAGACAATTTGTGCGGTATACACAGGAACCATCCACACTGTGAGAGCATCAGCTCCTGAAATGCTTGATGTAAATCTCCACAAGAACTACCCGCTCTTTGCAGTTCTTAGTACCTGAGTAGTGAAGTCTCGCATAAGGCTTGAGTGGTGCAATTTAAAAAAACCCTCATGTTTGACTCATTTCACTCAACTCATTCTTCTTTTTTCTAGCCTGAAGTTCTCCAGAGGACATAACCAAGCCTAACTAGGGCAAGAAGAGCAGAAATGGGCATCAGGTGTCTACCTATGGATGGCAACTGTCCCAGCTCTCAGCTGAAATACATTTTAGGATCCTAATAGATAATGCCACCATATAACTGTAAAGAAACTGTACTGTTGTATTCTTAATAGTTTTTCATGGATATTTGATTGGGATATATTTCTAAAAAGTCAAATCAGTAATTTAATGCACAGGACAATGGATTTTTTTTTGAAGTGGAAGTTAATAACAGGTTGTGCTGTGAACAGAGCTTTAATCCAAGGTTACTATGGATAACACTGTTATGTCTTGCAGTCAATAGGCCCCAAACGAGCACTAAGCTTGTATAAATGCCTGAGTGAGATGGTGGCATATCTACAATACATAGCACTGATTTGTATGTATTTTTTCTTTCCATCCAGGCAATAGCTTTTTTTCATCCCTACCCTAACAGCTGCAGCTATGCGTTTTGTTTCAGGCTTTGTTTGCGGGATTAAAACCATCTCGGTATAATCTCTTTTTGTTTTATACACTGAAAGAAGCATTAGAGATGAAAATTAATGCCACAATGGATTTCATTAATCACACCAGAAGGCTTGGTTTGCTGTAGTAGGCACTTCCAGCAGAAGGTGCTCACAATCAGTTTAAATATTAAACGTCCTTCTGTGTTTAAATAGCAATGATCAAATCTGTGAAAGCACGGTTCCCGTGTCGGGGCAGGGGGATTCTTTTAAAAGGGCCAATACTGTTCAAATCATCTGGCCTTATGGTGAGTCCCGCTTTCCAGCAATGTAAGCATCAGTTGATTGCAAGGACAAAAGAGCTAGCAAAATTGGTGCCTGAGGGAATTGCTGTGAGATAAAGAATGTGTCACCTCTGGGTCACCAGCGCAAAAGAAATCACAGTCATAATAGCCAACAGTTACCAACGGATGCTGGCAGGCAGCATGGCATGAGGTACCAGGTCTCTGCCTGGTCTTTGGACAGCAGGTGCTCACATTACAAAAAGCACCACTAGCATTAGCTGATGCTGCCAGGAAAAGGGCCAAGTATCGACAAGTCCTGCTAGCTGGGCTGTTGGGGCGTATCCCCACGAAAGGCTAAGTCCCAGTGGCAGATGGCCGGAGGGAAGTTTGCATTCCCATAATTCATGCTCTAACCAATACGAATAATCAGCAGCTCTCCAGGGCCCTGGGTCTGACGTGAGGCAGGAGCCAGCCCTGCTAGAAAACTGCATCAGCCATCAACTGTCCTAGCCAAAAACAACCTTGGACTGATGTGCTGGGGCAGCTGCATGCAGATTAACACAGTCTAAGTGAATCTTCTGTAGGAGGAAGGAAAGCAATCCCCATAGAAGCATGGTCTAAAGAGAAAAGCTGTAATATTCATCGTTTCTTTCTGCAGAACCTGGGAGTCAAAAGCACAGGTTTCCTTAAACATGCTATCGTTCAATCACTATTAAAGCCTCACTTGAAATTAAAGCATGATCAGACACTGAAAAAAAGCAGTCTTAGCAAATGTGACAAGACACAGTTTTACCCCACCTTACTCTGCCTCAGCCTCCCTCCTGTGGCAAGAAGGAAAGTGATGCCTGGATCTAAGGGGGGAGAAAGTCAACAAAACCAAAACTGAAAAACCAACCGGTCCTGCCGCCAACAGAGTCTCCTCCCAGAGAGGAAAGTGCTGTGAGCTGAATTGACTACAACTCCCAACGTTCACTAAGGCTGCTTTTAAGACAAATTTTATCCAGGAACATCCTAAATAATCCGAAATTGAAAGCAACCCCCAGTGGTTGTTGGAAGCTGTAGTCCGCTCTCCAGGGGTGAACTACCGAGTAGAAAGATCCCGAGAGCTCCTCTCGTAACCAAAAGAGCCCAGCTAGCGATCTGGAGGAGCAGGTAGCGAGCAGGAAGAAAGCGCCGTGCCCCTTCGGGGCCGCCGAGCTCCCTCCTTGGGCTTTTCAGGCCACGCCAATGTTTCGGGGGGATTTTTGGCCTGGGCCTGCAGCAGAAATAGCGAGACCTGATGGCAGCAGCCGGTTCCAGCAGGCACAGCAGGATCCGGGCACAGTTAAGAAGCACGAAACCTCCACGCACAAACACACGGCGTCCCCCCGCCCCGCGCTGCCCCGTCCCTGCGTCGCCGAACGCGGTGCGCGGGCGCTGCCGCCGCCGGGGCCCGACGCCGGGGGGGTTGGGAAGGCGGGGGCCGGGGGCGGCGGCGCTCCCCGCCCAGCAGCCGCAGCCGCGGGCCGGGCGCGGGGGGCGCAGCGGAGCGGCGGCGGCGGCGCGCAGGGCCATGTCGGCGCCGTGCCTGCGCCTGCCCGCCGCCGGGTCAGCACCGGCGGAGGCGGACAGCGCCGGCGGCATGGAGCCGCCCGCCGCCGCGGCCGCCGCCGGGGCCGCCGCGGCCGCCGCCCTGGAGCTGGCCCTGGAGGAGGAGTTGGCGCTGCTGGCCGCCGCCGGGGAACCGCCGGAGCCGCCGCCCGCCGCCGCCGCCCGCGACCCCGAGCTGCTTTCGCTGATCCGGCAGAAGGAGAAGGACCTGGTGCTGGCGGCGCGGCTGGGCAAGGCGCTGCTGGAGCGCAACCAGGACATGAGCCGCCAGTACGAGAGGATGCACAAGGAGCTCACCGACAAGCTGGAGGTGAGGCCCCGCCGCCCTCCTCCCTCCCTCCCCCCCCGGCCCGCAGCGCTCCGCAAGGGCCCCCGCTTCAGGGCCGCGGTCCCCGGGAGCCCCGCGGCGTGTCCCCGCGAAAAGCGGCCCCTTCCCCGCCAAATGCCGGGGGCGGCAGGCAGGCACGGGCCCTGCCGGGCAGCCCACGGAACTCCCTGTGGCCGTGATCGGGAAGAAAGGGGTCTAAGAAAACCCTCTTAGGCCTGGGGGAGGCAAATCTGCTGTTCTCCCCGCTCCCCGCCTGCGAGCTGCCGTATCGGCCCGGGGACGGGCTGCAGCACCTCGCTTCGAGAGGCTCCTGGGGGGGCCGTTCTGCCCCAGGACCCGGGTACCACCTGGGCAAGGAGATGTGCACTGTGCTCGGCTCATCTCTTAACGGAAGTGCCTCGGAAGTTAAATTTATACAGCAGGTACTGAGCTACAGAGCATATGTAACCCTTACGCTTAAGCTCTTGCAGCTAAGGCATTAGGCATGGCAGGAGATAAGCCCTAATGATACATCTCTCTTAGCTGGTTGCTCTGAAAAATACCTACAGGTATCTGGAGAGAGCTGTTTGCCAGGACCTCAGTGGATTGAGCTATCTATTGATTTTTAAGGATGAAATAGAGCTATTACAAAGAAAAAGACTTGTGCAGGCAGCTTTTTTTGGAACAACTCTCTTGCACAACTATGTAAGAGAGCCACTCTTACCCCCACTCTTCTTCTCAGAGATACTCTTGAAATTTTAATTCTCCCAGCAAGTAATACTGCTTAGAAGGCTGAGAAAAAGCCTCTCTCACCTTTCTGGACAGACTTTGAACAGTGCTGGATTAACATTCAAATTTCAAGTCACAGCCCTAGACCAGTTCTTTCTGCACAGTCCTGCATATTCCTGTGTTACTTCCTCACAGACATCTCTCAAGTTCAAGAGGATTTGTAAAATTACTGTATGGCCTTTGTTCTCCTGACAAAATTCCTCTCTATTATTAAACTTAGCACTTTACCCTAGCTGATCCCTTGCTCTTTGCAGGGAAGTCTCTCTGCATTTACTATTCTGATAGAAACAATAGCGAAGGTGACATTTGCTCTAATTGTTGTTTAGTGGCACTATTTATCAGATTAGAATTTCCCAGAGTATTAAAATTTGCCAGAGCAAATGTTTTCAGGTTGATCTTTAAGCAAGAACAGACGTATGAGGCATGCTGACGTGGTTTTCCTGATGAGTTGGAGTAGAACCTTTCCTTCCTTCTGTTAAAGGAAAAATGCACAAGTTCAGGTACTTGCTGAGCTGCCTGTTAGGGAGTTCAGGAGTCTCAAATACCACTCGCTGTTTGCAAAATTTAAAGATGAAAAGGAGAGAGGAAAAACTGTGACTTCATAGTACTTTAAATAACATCCCCCAAATGTTTACCTCTGCTCTTATGGGCCCATTCAGAAGGTGAATGAAGGGATGGTAAACACAACCAATTGTTTACATCTTTTCATCCCATTACTACTGCTCTAACTTTCCAGTTGAATAACAGACTGCTATTTTTCAGGCTACCCATCTGATAGGAGTTATTGTTATCTACTTAAGGGTCAGATTTTTTCCACTGCATTTGGCAGATCTAAGACGGTGATACTTCATACAAAAAATCAAACCTGAACATTAATCTTCTACAACACAAGCCTGGTAATCCTAGCCTCTGCCAATTAAATGTTGGCCTCCTCCTGTTGCCACTGAAATGAACAAAATTTCACAATAAACTTTTCAATTTTGGAGGAGCAGGGAGGAAGGACCCACATTTGTTACCTCCTTCCCTGTGCTAAGAACTTTCTGATGATGACTAGAAGCAAAGTCTCAGATGAGATCCTTGGTGGCAATTGCATTTGATACAGTGATATTTAAGTAGCATTTAGGAGAGATTTTCTCCCAGTTAACAGTTCAGAGTTGGTTACAAGAGCTCAGTGAAGCCTCTCCATTTCCCAGCAGCCAATGTGCTGGCATGCTCCTCTGGTGCTTTGCCTCAAGACTAAATATGTGCTAGTTTTGTGGGTTCATTACTGAAGTGCAGCATTCCTACCATACACCTACTCTGGCAACTCTTTCACTTCACAGCCTGAATTCAAATTAATTTCTAATCATGGAATTGAAGTCCTGTAATAAATTCTGATATGTGATCCTAGTCAGTTTTATCCTCTGTAAGGGATTAAAACAGCTAATACCTCCGTTCCTCTGACACAGAGAAGCTTGCCGTGTCCAAGCTGGGAAACTCCCCCTTGCTCTCATGTCTTTAAATGAGGACCAGCCCAGCTCAGTTAAGTTGAAGAGAAGCTGCTTGCAGAAGAAAACATCTTTTAGAAAGCTGTGCTGTGTAAAAATCAGTGAGCAGCTGGTGGATGGAGAGAGACTTGGAAAACAAGAAACTCCCCTACTGAGGACAGCAGTTTGCCCTGTCATCACTACATGCAAAAAAAACCCTATCCAGGTCTGCAGCCATGCAGGTGCTGGGGTGAGGGCAGGTGAGGGGAGACAGCTGCTGGGAGAGGAAGAGGCAGGAGGAATTGGTCAGCACGTCCAGTCTGGTTTATCCTCCCTCTTTGCAACAGCCTCTCTGTGCCCCACTGCACTGTTCTGGTTTCGCCATCACAACAGAATAAACTTGATATTCTTTGTCACCCTCTAACTCCAACCTGTGTGATGGCCATTTATTGGAGCTGTATATAGTGTGGATTTTCTTTTGCAGCAAAGGACTAAAGTGGTTTTTAAATGACTGACAAGGCTTATCTGTGGCTTCTAAATCACATTTGAGTATGTCTGGGGAACTTTGGCTGCAGTGCTACTCCTCAGTAGGCTGAAGTTTCATCTTCCATTTAGAGAAGGCCCTGGCTCTTTCTAAACGTTGCCTAGCAGTGAATGAGACAGAGCTATAAAAGACAGCATTTTTCAGTGTGCTGCTAAAAGTGAAATTGTGGCTGCTCCAGCCACACTCAGGCTACAAACAAGATTTTTTTGCAATGGTTGTCATGGGCCTGGTGCTGGGATCTCATGCCTGCCTATTGCATTAAAAATAATTGTAATAATACATAGCACTCTCATTTGCAAGGGGTGCTTACTCTTTTAGTGTCTGAAACACAGGGAAATACTTTTGCTTTGGACCAGTGTTTTTAATCAGCCTTCCCTTACATTTGAGAGTTTTCCAGAAAGTCCTAAATTTGCAGAAGGATTTGGAAGGACACAAGCAGGGTGCTGCTACACTGCACTGGAAGGAGCATAGGAAAGGATTTGGAGATAAGATCAAGAAAGAGAAAACGTGCATCTTCTGCAGAGCAAGAGGTGGAAGATTAGTGATAACGCAGGCTAGAGGGCTGCTGGATAAGTGGAGAGCTTTGACATTCAGACCTGCTCGGGAAGGTGGCAGAGATGCTGCAAGGGAGGCTGTGTGTCATCAGCAGTAGGCACCCAGGGGAAACAGCCACCTCACAGCCTGTGTTTCTAAAAAGCAACAAAAAGCCACTTCACATAAATGCAGTGCAATTTTCTTTTCCTCCTAGCAGGTTTATTTTCCCCTCCTATCATAAGTGGCATGAGGATTGCTCACTGGGGGATGATACCCTGGGAAAAATGGGCAGGCACTGCCAGTGCTGGGCCCAGTGGGTTTCCGTTCTTTGCTAAGATGCATTCCTAAAAGGCTGGTGAATCTGATAGAGTAGCAGCAGGTTATGCTGGGGGACAGAAGACAACGAACAAGGAGAGGGCTCCTGCTCTTCAGGTTTCCCTGCTAATCTTGGGACATGCCCATGTCCCAAATTTGTGACTGTTCTGCAAGTATGCACATGGCTTCGGTCACCAGGGGAAATTCAAGCTCAGGGTTTCAGAGCAGGGATTCTTTCAAATGGGCACAACATAAATCTGTTTTGACCTGATTTGCAGCTCTGTTTCAGTGAAGCCCTCATTTAACTAGGCCTGTAAAACATGCAAAAGTTCCACCAGGTTTGTGCTGTCCCTCGTTTTCCAGCCAGTCTTAAGCAGAGCAGAGTCTCCAGAACTGAGAGTGGTTTCTAAAAAAACCTGCAACCCAGAATATGCATGTATGGAATGTCTATAGAAACTACTTCATTGCATCCATTGCCATTCCAGAGCAGACTACATCAAACAATAGAGTTACTGTGCACTATCAAACTACCAGACAACTAATTAGGTCAGGAATAGAAGGAGCAAATGGGTAGATGATTCAACTCTTGTTCATAAGCCCCATATGACAAGAAAGATGCCTCATCTAGATTCCTCACCAGCAGTAAGGATACAGTTTGTGTAGTTTTGACTATAAAGGCAATTTTTAAAAGAATTATGCCACTGCCCACTGAAATATTGCTTTGGAGTAAAGCTAGGCTCTGCTAAATCAATTGGCCTGCCTGAACTATATATTCTGCATATTGACATGTGGCCTGCTTCACTCTTTTGGCAGTTGTTTCAGTAAAAATTCAATGTACTGATCTCCAGAGGCCAAGGACAGGCCAATTGCTGAAAATGGAAAGCAAGTTTAGTGCCAGTGACCTGCCCTGACATGGTCTTGCCACCTCCATGGCATTGTCACGCTCTAGTACCATTCTCTTTCCTGCACAAAAGGTTTCAGCCCTAAGCATAGAAGAGGAAAAAGCGGCAGTGTTCACTTTTTTCCTCCCTTCCTAACCTCATCTCCCCCCTGTTATCTAGCACCTAGAACAAGAGAAACATGAACTAAGGAGGCGATTTGAGAACAAAGAAGGAGAATGGGAAGGAAGGGTGTCTGAACTGGAAAGTGATGTGAAACAGCTGCAGGATGAGCTGGAAAGGCAGCAGGTTCACCTGCGTGAAGCTGACCGCGAGAAGACACGGGCCGTCCAGGAACTCTCCGAACAGAACCAAAGACTCCTGGACCAGCTCAGCAGGGTGAGTCACTGCATCATGGTGAGGGCAGGCACTCAGCCGCCTTTGTCATGGGAAAGGCTTGCAGCCCTGCTATGAACCAACTTTGGGGTAATTAAGTGGGAAAGCTTCCTCTTTAAGGAAAAAAAAAATGGTTCTGCATCTGGTCAGATTACATAGATGTCCCTATAAAACATGCTGTCTTTAAACTGAATTTTACACCTTTAAGGAGTACTGCATTTCACTGGTAAAAAAGTTATGTTTCTGGGTTGAGTGGTCATTTACTGCATAGATGTCTCGCAACTGGGTTTTTTATCCAAAACTGATTTAGAAAATCTGTTTCTAATTTACAAATAAGCTGAACAAATGTAGCACGCAAGAAAAAGGCTAATCTGTGACAGCGAGGTGAAAGGCTTTTTGCTGGCCTCCCTTTTTTGACATACATTGGCTATAATGTTGTAGAATTGAACATACCATGTCATTCTAAGACGGTGTGTCCCTACAGATAACTTCGCCATGGTCAGATGTGTGAGAACCTACTGAAATTCCTTGGAATGGCAAGTTTCAGAAAAGAGCTTAACTTGCCTCTGAATGAAAGAGGATTTATAGTGGGGCTGCTACAAATCAGCCTAATTGACCAAATACTTCCAAGCATGGGTTTCTTTCTGACAGCAAAAGACTTAACAGTTTCTGCCTTCTCCCCCAGAAGTTAACCTGTCTTCTAGAATGAAGAACCCTGGGTTTTTTCTCCCCACTGGACAGTTAGTACAAACCATAATTTTAATGCCTGAGAACACAGTTAATCCACCAGATGAAAGCTTTTTTTTCTCACCAGTTGCTTATCCCCAAAATAGCATAGAACAAAACCACACACCACAGACTCGCGTGGAAGAAGCCCATCTAATGTTGTAAGAGCACATTTCAGACTAGATTCTGTCAGGGCTGAGTCTCTGGGGCTGACACAGGGATTGCCTAAGGGAGGGTCCACCTCGACTAAAACACTAGGACCAGAAGACTCTGAAATGGGCCAAGTGTACAAGTCTCTTCACTTGTCTTTACTTGATCTGACTATGCAGTTTTCCTGTGCCTCTGGAGGTGAGAAGAGCAGGTCTTGGGTATAACACTGTACTGACACTTGAGGAAATCATTCCTCATTCTGCTACAGATTTTCTTGTCACGTACCAAAAAAGCCACTTAGTCTGTGGATTTGTTTTAACGGGCTTTAAAAAACAAAACAAAACCACAAAACAAAAAAAAACCCCAACTTCCTTAACTCAGGAACACTGCTAAGTTTATCCATCTTTTTAAAGCAATATCTCCCTAGAAGAGCTAGTGAAGATCTTTCACCTATTCTCTGAACAGAGCATATTTCACATACAACATGGATGAAAGATTCCACCCAAGCCCTTGCAGAGCTCCTGTATTTTGTCAGGTTTCTTACCCAGGGCTAAGAATTTGGCTCCCATCAGATTTGGTGACCCTTAATGATTTTCTGTGTATGCATGATTTCCATCACTGACTAGAAAATGTAATATTTGTTATGGTCCCAGCGTAAGCACAAACTGAAAGACAAGTCTAGGAGAGGAAAACCAGACAGCTTGCTTTGGGCTTTAAACCCATGGGATTATCCTGACGTGACACTCATGCTACAGGAGCCTCTCGCAGCCCAGATGCTCAGACAGCCGTTCAGCTAAACCTTGCGCAAAGGAACCACCAGGTTAGGTCTACCAGCATGCAATGTCCACGCATGGGTTTTGTTCCCTCAACTCCCTATTACTGCCAGAAATAGTCTTCATCCACCCACTTCAGAGCTGCAACATTCTGGGAAAAAGTTGAGTCTTGGTGCTGCCCTCCCTGCTCCAGCCCAGCCCTGCTCCCAGCTTGGAGAAGAGGACTGTTGTTCTCCAACGCAGACAAGGCAGACAGATAGAGACAGCTAACGCTTGCCGAGGCACAATTTGGTGCTCATTGAGTTTGTCACCTGGACAAAACTTGGTAGTGACTCAAATATAGAAGTGGATATAGCAAGGGTGTAAACAGTCTTCCTAGAGTCACGAGAATCTGGGCAAATTGAAACACAGTTGGGAGTGGTCTGTTGTCATTCACCCAGGGCTTTAGTTGAGGCTTTTTAAAATCTCAGCGTTATATTAGCACTTGATTACTGGGTGCTTAGTATTCTACGTTTGCTGCTCCATAGCGCAATCGCAGCCTTATTTGTCTGATCTCTAATTCTGAAGAGGTTATGCATGTAATCCTTGAGGCAATGGTAGTACTTAAACCCTGCACCCACATAGTTCTGGCTCCTGTTAACTACTTAGACTTTCAATAAAAAAAAAGGACAAATATAGCTGCATGGATGTGCTTGCCTACAACTGTATTGCCATAGGCTGGAGTTTTGCCAGGGATCATGAACTGAGCACTGGGAGAGGAAAAACCCTACAAAGAAGTGCTGTTAGAGCTGCTGTGAACTTTGAGGTGTTGCTGGTATCCTCCTTGCGTTCCTAGTTCTGTGTTTCACACCTGCATTTTGTGCCACAGTGGGTTGTCTGGGATGAGAGGGTTATGAGAAGTCTGGGATAAGGCAATGAAAGCCTTATTCAGAGCGTCAACTCTGCCCCATCTGACACTGTATACCCTATTAGAGGCTTCACTCACAGGGCAGAAATACAGGTTGCTCTCTGGTACAAGTCATTCTACACTAGTAGGTATTAGCTTTTAAATTTGAATTTCTACAGTTTTTAGCAATTAACACCTCGTGGCCCAATTTCACAATACTTGAGCATCTCTCTTCTGGGGAAGGTATTCCCTTGGCACTAGGCTCTATATGTCAAATGACAGTCTCGGCCTCATGAGCTACGAGCCCACATGGTCCTGCTTGCTCCTTATGGAATCCCTGGGCTTCAGCCCCTTTACCTCAAAGCAGGGCAGCATCCACTATCTCCTTCATCCTACCCCTCCTCCTTCCTGCTGCTGTGATATTCTTTCACCAACTAATTAAGCTTTAGGACATTTTTTTAACCCTGCCTTCCCCAGAGATGAAAGGCCAACCCAAGCACATATTTTTTTCATCTAAACCTGACACAAATGCTAACCAACCAAGCACACAGTCCCACACACCCACACAAGGATAGCAAAGGGACCTAGAAAGCTCTTCTTGCAATTAAAGCATGGGACTGAAAAAGTCCATCCTCAATTCTGGCAAAGACTGATAAGGAAAACTCAAAGATAGGGATTTTAAGTCTGTTCAGTCTCTAAAAATGGGGATAACTGTCTTGCCTCAGAGTTGCCAAGAGGCTAAAATAAGGTCTGTAAAATGATTTGAGGTCTTCAGATGAGATGATTATATAGGAGAACTTTACATATCTAATAATAGTAAGTAGGCTATAAGGAACTTTGCCTCCTCTTGAAATACAGCCTTTGGTGTGGTTCTGTGCTTTTTGCAGAACGGAGGTACTGCCCAGGGCCATAACAATATTAAACCATGGGGAAATTAGGTGGGCTGGACTGGGAGCTCATAGTGAAAGACATGATTCAGATGCCAAAGATCAAGTTTAAGAAGTCCACAGTAACCTTATTTTTTAATTTGCTAAGTGATGATTAAAATCCTGTCTGCATTTTGATTTGATTTCCCTTCCCCTGCCTCAGCACAGCAAAGCATGTAGTAACTCTCAGCAGTGTGCCCACACCAAGCTAAATGCTGATTTTACCTAGGAGAACTGCAGAGCACACTGCGAGGAGTATGCCAAGGTACATACCACTCACCATAAATGCTCAAAGATAAAGTATAGGAGTCAAAGTACAGTTTTGCCGAGAAAGTCAAGGCTTGATCACGTGTTCTGCTTCCATCTCCTTCAGTCTCTCCCATCTGTTTCAGTTTGCCATTTGGAAAAAAAAATCCTATGCTTTCTGTCCTTTTATGTTATAAAATTTGGAGGGAGTGGGTATAGGGAAAGGTCTCCTCTTACATGTGCCCACAGCACCTAACACAGCAAGAGTCCTGTCCCCACCTTTGGGCTTCTAGGAACTACTAATGCAAATAATAATAACAAGCAGCGCTCTTCCTATAATGAGGCAACATTACTACTTTGTCAGGAAGTGAATGAAAAAAGACTTTCACACTGTTTCTAGGTGGCTTCACCAGATGGCTTTCCCACACATTTCCTGCTACCAAGCTCTGGGCTCCTGTAACTGTTTGCTGCATGTAGCTTGGGCGAGGATATATCCTTCCCAATTCAGTTAGGCTTCTTGTATGGTACATAGAGCACAAGGAATTAATTTCACAATGTCAAGCTCAGGTAGTTTTTGCACTGAAAATCTGTTTTCAGTGGCAGGAAGAAGCGTATCATCTCGCACCGCTGAAATAGCTCTTTGTGTTTCGAAAGGAGTGCTCGGCTGCCACGGCATCCCTCAAAGGGGCCCTCAATCACCAAGTTCTTATATTCGCTCAGCATCTAGTGCCAACATACTGCTACAAAGAATGAGGTGTTTCACCAATCCCTCTGGTACAGCAAGAAAATGATCAGCCAGCCCACAAGTCTCCAAAGGAGCTTTTATTTGCTAGCCACAAACCCTTCCTTTCAGAAATATTTCAATTGAAGGAGTTTTGTTTCTAACTTCACACTGCAACATGCGGCGTAGCTTCAGAGGACTGGCAGGCACTGCCTGGTTTTGATTTGAGAGAAACATGTTTTCACTCAAAAATTAGCTGACCATATTATATTACCCTTTCCAAATCACTTTTACTTTAAATACATCCTTTTGTGGTCAACAACACACTTACAAGAGAGGCAGCTCTGTTGTCAATTATTGATTTGAAGAGATTTTTCTGAATGGTTGTTTGTTGGGTCTATCAGCATAGGAACAATATTCGTTTTAAGAAATCCAGACTAATAATTTTAAAAAGTTACTGGAACAAGAGTGCTGGGCAAGATTCACTGCTTTTGCCATGCTAGAGATCTGTAGCCATTACACTAGGAGCTAGCTTGTCTTTAATTTCTTATTTTATCTGTACAGATGCTTAATACAAGCCTCCTTATGTTTCTTGTTTATTAAGTTGTCTCCAAAAACCCAGCAGGGTGTATTGGGAAACTCCATGCTTACTTAGCACAGAGGCAAGTAAGTCAGGCTGAATTTAAGTACTGCTTCAGGGGTTTTATTTTTAAACAGAAGAGGATCCTGAGTGGACCTAGGCTCAAGAAGAGTTGCTTTGACTAGCCCCACATTTCAAGGTACAAATCAGTCACTACACTGAATTCTTTTTCACAAAAAGCCTCTACTTTTTGCTGTGGCTCAAAGGGTTTACTGGACCTATTCAGTACGGAGTAGCTTACTGTAAGGAACTCCATACTAATCTACTCAGTAGCGCATGGAGTCTTGCATAGCAAATCTTGATCTGCATCACCTGTGAGCAGTCTAAATTCAATGAAGGGGGGAGATTGCATGGGAAAAGGCAGCATTCCTTCCTGTTGAAGGGGCTCAAGTACCTGCTTTTCGTGGCAGCTTAGGTAGGGCTGCTCACTCCTTGGGGGTAGGCAGACAGCCCTTCCAGCATTGCTTTGTGCCTGGCATAAGGCACACTTATGTTGCACGTGGTGAGGTGAGAGGAAAGCAGATACCAGCACAAGACAGAGCCAAACACTGAAGCCAGCAAAACTCTCATTAACCACATCAAGCACCCTCCAGCTCCCCGCACCTCTGGAGCATCAGCAGATGCCAGCATCACATAACCAGATCCCTGATCGCCCAGTGAATACTGATAAGCACACATGCAGGAAAGGCTCCTTCTCACCAGATACTTCTCCCCTAGCAGAGTGCACTTGTTAATAATTCAGCTTCATGCCACATCAGGACTGGAGTGCCGAGGCTTTCTATGCTAAAGCTGTAAATATAGGACGTGACGGCAGCTGCGTGTTCTCGCCTGCAAAGTCCTTCAATGAAATGATTCAGTGCCCTAGAAGGTAATGAAGAAACATCTTGAGGCCACTGCTGAGTGGCACTCACCCACCATCCATCTGGAGGGAGGGAGACAGGCAGGAAGAAAGGCTCAATCCTCTGCTGAAAGTCTGGCCAAGCCTGCAGCACCCGTTAAGCCCATTTTAGGGCACCCAGAGCTTCAGGAGCCAACTGGAACAGGGCCATCTGGACACTAAGGCATAAATGCAGCAAACACCGAAGAAGTAATTTCAGCAAAGATGAGGGGGGCATCCCTACAGAGTTTGCCCAAAGATTTTGCACCCACCCATTTCATGCAAGATTTTTACCCTTGTATCCTTTGCTTTAAGTACCAGTGAGCACTGAGGGAATGGGCAGAAAGCAGTACACAGAATAAAACAGGGGTACACACTGCTACTGAACCACAGTGCAAAGCACTCTGTGTGGAAAGGGTTAAAAAATTACTATAAAGGCAAAAAAAATCATATTACTATTAAAGCAGCAGAATCACATAAGTAGCTGCTCATGGGAAAAAGGATAGCATCCATCGGTCCCAGGGGCTGGGTGGGACCCTCATCCTCCCTGGGGCAGTGGAGCAGGGACCCCGCCATCCCCAGGGACCCCTTGCTGGTTGCTAGGTGACAGCACACCACGGTCCCAGCTGGTGACGTTGCTGTAGCAACCGGGTGTGATTTCTCTGCTTGTAACGCCGTGACAGTCAGTGGACACGCAGGGAAACGCACCTGTGATGTCCGAGGCAGACAGGCGGGTGGGTGGGTGGGTGGCAGAGGCCTGTCTGCCACCCCCGTGGGCTCGGCTCGCTGCCGGGATGTGTCCCCGGCATCCGCCACTTCATGACCCCCCAGGTGCCTTTCCTTCCCCGTTCACTGGCAGTTTTTTCCCCAAAATCACCCTGGAGATCTCCCAGCCTAAGGCAGCCTGTTGTCCACACCACCCACAATGAGCTTTTGAGCCTGCTAGGGGAAAGGTAAACATTTTATTTCCTTGGTAAAAAGAGCCCCTTGTGAGCAGGTTGGTCAGCCCACACAAGGGTGACTCCACCAGGGTTTGGCACAATGCATCTCCCACTGTAAGTCCAGCTCAGGGAGCACAGCGCAACAGAAATTATTATCTGCCAGAGCCACTTAGCCTCCACCCTGCGTATGGCACATCTCACATCCTCAGAGGCTTGGGGTGCCTGAATGGAGCAACAGAGACTGGCCCCATGAGGGGCCAGACTCCCTACCCCCCACACCCTGGGCAGCACATCAGCAGGGAATAAGTGTCCAGAGCACTGTCTAGGACAAATATATGTAAGTGTTAAGCACCTAGTAGTCAGCCATACGCTGCTCTTCCCTGCACTTCAGCTGAACCCAGCTCACAGTCCAGCTTTCACCTCTAGAAAGTGGTTCTGGAAGAGATTTTGAAGGTTTCTGCAAGGCTTCTGCTTTGAGGCATTAGCAGCATCACTAAGCTGTGAACATCTGAAAACAGGAATCCAACGTGAAACTGAAGCTGAAGTTGTTCTGGGATGAGGAGATAAAAATCTGAATGAGTCCCTTCCTCCCCTCTTGCACTGCACAAAAAACTTCAAGTGGCTATTCTGTTTGGGTCCAGGTCTTTATGTTTATAGGAATGGTTTTATTATGCAGTAGCTCAGAGGTAGGACCATGTGGGCAGAAGAGATTTTTTCAAAATATTTCTGCTTATTCACACTTGCTGTAAACACTTCCTCCAGGAGAATCTAGAAAGTAGGACACAGAAGGTGTTTGCATCCAGCCACTGCGTTACCAGCTAGAACCAGAGCTAAACATGACTGAAGGCTTTGCAAATATCTACATAAGAAAAACCCAATTAAAAGCATTTGATCTTTAAAGAGCCATTCTGGGTTATAAAGTTTGTACACCTTATAATGAAAGTCTTTAAATTCCTTTTTTTTTTTCCAAGCAGGATTGCTTTTTCTAAATGCAATTTAGTAGACAACAGCTCAAGAGGGAGGTCTCTTCTACACTGACTTTTTTTGCCAGCTGTATTAGGTGCTCTGATTACCCATGAAATCATAAAGGCCCCTTGCAAAACAACCTAGAGCTTAATCAACATTTTGTTTAGAATGGCATTTAGCAAAGCCCAGTTTATTTTGAGAACAGGATGAGAAAGGCTCTCTTGCTGACTTATGATGGATGCTGCAATGCAATACAGAGCTGGCTTATGCCTGGCAGTACCACCCATGGGGATGGGAAATGCTATCATAGATGGTAACAAGCAGCAGTCCAGAGGTGAGAGTACAACAGGAAACAACTGACAGATTAGGACATAAATCAAGTGACCTGCATGACAGACTGACTGGGGTAAAAGGCTGCTCATAAGTAGGCCAAGAGAGCATTTCATTTGGAAGAGATACAGGTTGACAATATTTTCGTTAGGTATCCTGTATAAGCTCAGTTCTGTAGCTGCAGAGATTTGCACCAGATTTCCTTCATGGACAAGACCCCATCAGTGTCTAGGGTCAGGGGGTGGGGAGGGGACTGCCAAGATCAGAAGTGTTGGGAACATTTCCATTAACTGTTTTCACCATCTCCTAACTATTCTTCCCTGGAAGGTTCTAATGCTGAAGCATGTAAAGAACGCCTTTACAAGGAAGAATTACTTTGATAGTTTCAGCTGGGTTATGATTCTACCAAGATTAGCACAGTAATGCAGATCTGTAATAAATGTAGAGCTATAACAGAACAGTTACAAGATCTGGGGATATATGGGTGCCTAAAGCATCCAGCTCACTTGAATTTGCCCTTTAAATATCATTTACCAGTTCCACTCTGCAGTTCATCTGACCTAAAAAAAATATTTAAAAAATCTATTGTATTTTGTCTTTATTGCTTCTCCCTTCCCTTTTGTCCCTCAGTCTTTCTCCCCTCCTGGATACATCTCAAAAATCAGTTGAGGCTTAAGTTATCACTGGCCTCAGGCCGGTAGTTGTCTCCGCAAATTTGTTCCTTAAGCTGATGTGAGACCATGTTATCCCTCAGTTCCTTTGGGGTTAGTTTGGCCTCCGCTTTCAGTACACCAAGAGGGGAAAATTTAGCCTTGTGATTCCCTTGTTCTCTACATCCTTGGAAGTCTGTTCCTGAATCCACTTCCAGACTTGGCAGTTTTATAGTAACAGGGGTGCTCTTAGAAAGCTATTCCATTTGGCAACTATTTAGCATATGTTGTTCATGTTTATTTGTTGAACAAAGCACCCTTGTATTTGGTTGCCTACAAGCTCAGATCAAGGAAAACTGACATCTTCTGCAACTCAAGTACACACCAGCAGTTTTGTTGCTCACACCAGGACCAGGAGGCAGATACAAACCTTAAGACTTGCTAGAGGGAAGGGCCTATACTTACGGAAGAGGTCCATAGTCCCAGTAGCTTTTGCAGGTGAAATGTTTCAGGACCAAATAAACACCCACAAGTTTTAACAGAAGGGGACCTTTTGGAGAATTACTTGAAGAGTTCTCCTTTGTTTCTTTACTTGGTTAGCAAGTGGTTTGCATAGATTTTATTGCAACACCAGAAAACTGAGGCACTGAGAGACTAGGCAATAATTGTCAGTGTAAGGTGACAAACAAGACCCTAGTAAAGGAAAAATCTCCTCTCCACTTAGGCAGACTACACAAGAGTTTGAGCTTTTCTCCCAATCATACAGAATGGGGATGAATTGGGTTGTTTGTGGTTTTTTTTTAAAGTGTGTATTAGGAATTTAGTGAGCTATGTCCCATACTGTAAGTGTACCACCCCAAGAAAAAGCTAGTAGTCCAGACATTACTCCTTAATAGAGTTTAAACTTTATTCTCCATATCCCTTACATAGAGGACAATGTGTATAAGTTGCAGGATAAGAATTAGACTGGACATGAAGGGAAACATCCCAGATGTAAGGTTACCTGAGTAGGAGAACAAATGGCCCAGAGATTCTACAAGGTCTCCATCAAAGGAAGCTTTTTGGGAAATAGCCAAGTAGTCACCAGCTAGGCAGGGCTGGCCAATTTTTGCCTTGGCATGAGAAGAAATAGGCAAAGTTAAGTCTGAAAGAGGCCTTCTGAGGTTTCTCTATCTTTTATGCAGGCAAGACTTTCAGTAACATCAGGTCAAGTCTTCTTGCTGTTTATGAATATTGAAAGAAAGAGGCAGAGAAGCCTGAAGGAATACTCACAAGAAATAAGTGATCTCTAAGGCTTCGGAACAGACTTGCATTTTCACTCTATATGGGCATAAAGTAACTGAAGGGTGAAAACAAATGTAAACAGGGGACTATTCAGAGGCAGTTTCCAAACTTTGCTTGAACATGAGCTCTTGAACAGACTCAGGTAGTGAGGGAGTCACACTTTCCAGCAGATTTCTGTTTAGATGAAGCCAAATGAGAAAGCCCCAAATGACCGTGTTTGTTCAAAAGAGATTGTTTGTAGACTTTAGCAGTGTGATATTTGTCCAAATAACATCTATTGATCAGCTATGAAGTTGCAAAGGGATTTGCTAACTCAAATTATTTCTGTGGTTTTTGCCTCTATTCCAGCGAGATTTATTTCCCTAGGCTTTACTGGATGTTGTACTTCACTTTGTGCACAAATTCTTCCTAAATGTTGTGCTTCTTACTGTTTATTTCCCTCTCCACCTTAGCACAAGGGACCAGACATCTTAGTGAAGGCTAACTAATAAATATTCAAAGCTTTAAGAGCTCAAGGCAAATGCTTATGAAATTGATGATATCATTAATACTACCTCTTCCTGGGGGCCTTTCTGTGCCTGAAGCACTGGTGCCATGGGCACAGGCCCTCACCCTGCAGAGCTGCAAAGAGGGGTCTCCCAGTCTTGGGCTGCTTTACCAACCTCTGCTGCAAGAAACTGCTACCCCCAGATCTGCTGAGCTACCCCATATTCATCTCAGTCAAGGCAAGACAGCCCAAAAAGCCGCTATTCAACCTGCTCAGGCTTATCTGGCTTGTTTTCATGGTATGGAGGAATAAGCCCAGAGGGAGAGGTGAAAAGGATCATACACACTTGGGAACGGCATTTTTTTTTTTTTCCCTGCCAGATGCAATTGCATATCACTGGTGCTTTTAAAGCTAAGTAAACACAGGCACCTCAAGATCTCCTGGGCAGCACCCTGCCTTCACATGGAGCCCATGCTGGACACAGACCCCAAAACAAGCAAATAGAGAATGGTGCCATCTAAGAGCAGAACTGGAGGCAGGCAGAAACATTACTCACAAGCAATTTTCTTGGCTGGCTGGAATAGACAGGCCAAGCACCATTTTACATTGAACCCCTTAGAGGGGGGGCAGGTGCCACTACAGAAACCTCTACTGAGATTGTAGCCACCGATTTGTACAATCTAAAACAACTCTTCAAAACCCACCTACAGAGGATTAACAGGTTGATTTACTTAATATCAAGAGGCCTCCTCCATTCCAAGCATTATCCAACCCAGTATCTCAGAGCTGCTTACCGAGATTAACTCTGGCACCATGAGACACAGCCCAGCAGCTGCAGGCTGGCTCTCAGCAGCTCCTTCCTTTCAAAGGAGTCATTTGCATCAGGCTTTCAAAACTTGGGAAATTCTTTCTGTCTTCTCATCCTTCATAATCTTCCATCAGGAGACAGTACCACAGACTAAGAAGGTCAAGTTGGGGGAGAGGGAAGGAGACAGGCAGCCTTTCTCCCTTCACTACAGGTCACTGCCTCACCTCAACACAGGAAGGGACGACTTGCCCAGTGTGGGACAGTTCCAGACCACACAGCTTTAGCACTCCTGGTCCCAGGCACAGGCCTCCTCCATCAATCTCTGCCCCTTCTCATGGCCAGGGAGCACACTGCCAAGAAAATATTTTGCTGTGAAACAGATGATGCAGAAGCCTTTCCAAGTATGAACTTGTTCAAATGAATATATTAGCTCTCCTGCTTCTTTTAATCTCCCTGAGCAGAGCTATAAGCCACCCCAGGTCAGGGAAAATGGCCTAATTGACCAAAATGCCTGTTCAGACCCACATAACAAGTAGCCCATGATGTTAACCCTTCCCACAGCTCAGGAAATGTGACAGAAACACCCAGAGCCAGCTGGCCATGGTGCAACTGGGCTCACCCTGGGGACAGGGAAGGAGAAAACAGCTGGTTATGCTGGAAAACCATTGCCAAAGCACATACACATCTATGCCTATATATACATATACACCCCCTCCACTCTTCCTTCCCCTCACATCACTTAGCATACAAGACATTTGCATGAGGCACCTGCTAGTATTTCAAGCATGTGAAGCAGACAGTTTTCATTAAGCCTGTGTCAGCACCACAGACCAAAACGGCTTGTTTACACTTACACAGTCTGCTGATGCCGCAGAGTGCAGACAGATGGGCAGCCATCTCGCAACACCGCAAAAGCCTTGTCTGCCCCTTTGTGCAACAGTGGATGAGGCCACTGCAGGAAAAATTGGAAACGTGATGGCCAAGTTGCTGCTGCTTTAATATCACAGGGAATTTTTTTGCTTGTGTACCAACAGCCTCCCATATTCACCACAGAAGAGGCAGCACTTCAAAGGCACTCAATCACTTTTTGGTGCATTCCACCAGCATCGTTAGGCAAATGTCCATAAATACCCTTCTCACATATCTTGTCTCACTGAGATTATCCTTGTCTCCTTGGCAACTGTCAGATGATGTATAATGCTAGTGGGGATTAGCCCCAATGAGCCTTATAACCCTTGTGTAAATTTCTGCTCTATGAAGAGACCTGGCCAAAAGCTCTTCTTTCCTGGTAACATTAAAATGTTGCCATAAACAGTATTAAATCCAAGAACCTTTCAGTAAACCTGAGTAAGGATGAAAACTAATGTGGAGCTTTTTAATTGGTAGTATTTGTCTTGTCCTCCAAACAAATAAGTTTGAGACATGTAGATATACTTGGCATTTCACAGCTTGACAAGTAAAGCTGTATTTTGAATCAGTACTTAAGAGAAGGCTTGTGCTGAAAACTTGGGCTCTAATATCTTTATCTCCTTTGTCCCTTGGTGCCAGGGGGATCACACTGGGAAATTCTAAATCCCCACAAGAGCTTAACAAATTTATGCTATGCTTTAACCTATTAATTTCTGAAAACTAGCCTGGATTCAGGTCAACACTTGAAATCCATGTGCATACTCTGTCTGACACCAGTTGTAGTGAGACTTTCTGCCTTTGAGCAAGCAGCTATGGGCTACGCCCTCATGCCCCGCTGCTCGGACATGATCAAAGCATCAAGTCAAGGAGGTACAGCCCCAACACCACAAGCTTTCTGCAAGTGGAGCATTTCGCTGCTCCATACCATGTTTGGGCTTGGTGAGGAAGAAGTTGTTTGTCTCTTTGTACCCCATTTGGCCTGCCTGGGCACCCAGAGCAGGCTTTTACCACGCATGGTGCTAACATCACAGAGATGAGACCTGTCCCCACGTAGGAAATGCAGAGTATGCCAGTGCAGGGAGCCAAGCAGCACTGCATTATACAGAAGCGTTAAGGGTTGAAGTATCTAAGTGATAACAAACAGCCTGTGGTGCACAAGTGACACATTTAAACTACTTCTTCCTTCTTCGGTCCATTTGAGTCTTTATAATGTCCCAGCTTGGGGACATCTGCTCTAACTCAACAGGACAAAAAAAATATCTTTGAGCAGAGCCAAGGAAAGGAGGCTAAAAGAAGCACCAGCCTCAGCAGCAAAACGAAAACCAGGCACACTACAGCAGAAATAAAACTATTTCTGTAATTAAGCAAACAAATCTCTAGCACAGCATTGTGTCTATATATGAATTCAACAATGTGCCATAGCTGATACCCATTAGACTAATCAACTGGAGACAGCTGAGAGAAAGGAAGGGAAAAAATGTCTCCAAGATTGTTGCAGGAGGTAGGTCACAAAACAGCCAAGCCAAGGGGTGACGGGGAAGCCAGTGTAGGCAGGGTAGTGACAGGCAAAAGAAAATCTAAGTCTTGGCACAAGCTGGTTAGCAATGATGCAACATGATTTTGTTGCATGTTTCTGTAGACCTGTTTGCTCCCCAGCCATCTGCCAACTGCAGCGCACACCTCATCACGTGCGAGACACAAGGGGAAAAAGGGGTCAGTGGCTTAAGGCAGGTGATTTTTAGCACAGATAGGATAAAAGTCTTCCTAACTCACATGCCTATGTACTAGCAGAAGTTTTTAAGAGACACCATTTTAGACACACCTGCACACAGCAAACACTCATTAGATTTAGGATTGCTACCACAGGCTTCTGCACATAGGAGAATTCAGCTACAGCAGCAGGGGGAATAAAAACTGCTGGAAGCTGAATACCATGATCTCCTCTGTCACAGGTCACATTATTCTTGCTTTTGGGCAGCAAGAGGAAAAGAAAGTTAATAATTTAGAAGCAGTGATGCTAGGGAAGATCCCAGTTTAAAATCCTACTATAGTAGCATAAGAATTGGAGCAGTAGATCAGCCTGTGCTCAAGTGCAGGATAATCCGCACACACTTGTGCAAGACAGCCGTCTCTGCTGAAGATAAAGTGATAAAAGAACATAACTGGAAAGCAATGAAAGTTGCCACAGTTAAAGTACGACCACACCGGAACAGGGCTTTCAAAATGAAGCACACTCCAACAGCTCAGTTAACTTGTCAGAGAGACTTTGAAGCAGAAGAACAGCCGCTGCCACATCGCTTTAGTTGTGTTTTACTTGGTGTACTTTAGCTGGTCTCCTGTTACCTAGTTATGGCCAGAAAGCTCATACACAGGATACATGACACTCATCAGTACTGACATTTAAAAGCACCAGAGCCAAAACAAATAGCATTTTCCCCATCCACCCCACTCTCTCCCAAAGGGCACCCATAGGCCTTTACACACTCTGCCCCTCCAAGACAAATCACTGAGGGTGAAATGGGGAATTTTGGTGAAAGAGGGAAGCATGTTCCCCTTTCTCTGGTCACAAGAGCTTTATCAAGGATGCTACTTCTTTCCAGGCAAAGCCTCAGCCATCAAACCTTCAGCCACCAGGGGGAAGGAAAAACAAGATCTTCTCAACATCAGACACATAGGACAGGCTGCTAATTCTCACAGCATCTGTCAGTACAATATTTCCCAATCTAAGATCTCACACAGTGCTTACAGGTCTCCGCACCCCAGTGTTGGTTTGCAGGCAGCCTCATGGCTTGGTTGCACAAAAACCCAGGCTGCAGATCACCTCCAGTCCCCATGTCTGCCTGGCACCTGCTTTCTGCTGCATGCCCCAGCCGAGGCTCACTGCAAGCTTGCTGTGTCTGCATGGGGTCAGTTGTCAGAAAGCAACAGCCTCAGTGCCAAAAAAACCCCGCAGTTTGAATGATTCTTACCCCTCTAAGCAGCATCTCAGACTGCAGGCGGAAAGGGCTTGTGATTCAATGATGCCTGACCTACATTTGCAAAACCTTGGCTATAGGTACAAGTCTAAGTATAGCATGTGTGTGCCAAATTTGCTGCCCACAGCCAAGCACAGAGCCTTTGTCTGCAATGCTTTCAGCAGACTCCAGTTCACATGCAGCTTCTCGAATACAGCTGTTGGGATGTTGCTACAACAGGTGGGTTTTTCCCCCTTCTGACAGCACTCCACCTCTACTCCATCAGAAAAGTAACTGAATACATGAAAGAAGGGTGTGACTGAGTTGGCTTCCCCCATACAGGGCTATCCATGCTTTACCTTAAGCGATATTCACAGATGCACCAAAGCCTGAAGCTCATAGAGGCGCTTTTTCCAGTGCCTGATAATGCATTCCCCTGCATGTATATGATTTGGCAGAGCATAGTATATTTTATATACCATCTTACAGTATGTGCTGCACCCACCTTGTTTTTCAGCTGAGTTTGCTGTCCGCATCTACTTGCTTTATTTTTTATTTTCAAGCACAGCTTTTTGTAGGACTTAAAGTACCAAAATGCCAGTGAGTTTGCCAAAAGCTGTTATTTAAATAAAATCATGCAAGAACTTTTTAAAAGCTAGGTTGTAGGAGGACAAGGCTCCAAGGAAAGTTCCACATTCTTGTTTCCGGACCCTCCCATCATCCAGAGACTGGCCACAGCAACACCCGTGCAGTCTCTTCAGGGGAGCGCCACACCTGCCAGGTTGACACATGCATAAGATCTGGCCACTTACAGAAGTGCTCAGCAGCTTCCCAAAAGCTGGGTTACAGCTGTTGTTCAGAAAACTTGCCCTGAACTTGGAATACACCTGCTGTGGCTTAATTTAGCAGTTCTGGCTCATGCTAGAAGTTACTATTACATACTTGCTGCTACATACTGCTATTGAGGTGCAGACTGCTCTGAAGGCCAAGCCCCTGCCCTGAGGATCTACGACTTAAAGACCTAATCCCCTTAGCACTTACGTCTGTGGCACTGCACAAAAGGTAAACAAGTTCTTCTGTGTTCAAGCATCTGCTGCACTGAGTCATAAGCTGAACCTTAGTGGAAACAGCAAAGCTGGGCTGAGAGGAGGCAAGTGTTCACGTACTTACTACATACAGTAATGTACAAAATATAGATCTGTATTCAACTTCAGCAGATCAGAGTGCTCAGATGTTATTACTAACACATTGTAATTATCTTTTGTCAGCAGTCACTAAGAGCAAGGTCTGCCTTGTGCTCAAAGTCTGCTCCAAAGACCTTATGCTCTAAATAGATCTTTTCATGCTGCCAACAAGGGAGAACAATTCAGGAATAGCTGGAGGCTGCTGAAGTACAGGAAGAAGTATTGCTAAGTTAAATGGTATCTCTAGAAGCTTTTTGTCTGCAGGTATCCAGCACAGTTCTGTTGTGTTTAGAATGACGGATCAAATACTCGCTGACCAAGAAATACTTTTAAGTGAAATGTTACCTAACAGCTCCAGAACAATACTTCAGGAAAGTAGATTTGGACTTTTTTATTTAAGCATTGCAATTGTGACATGCTGCCATGTGGGTTTTGTTTTTTTCCCCAAACTTTGTGATGGACTTGCACATTTTTATGGCACTCACCTTTCATTTATGACCCTACTGCACCTATCAGAGATAAAAACGTTGAGTGAAGAGAAAGCTTTAATGGAATGGTTTGAAACCATTTTGAGGCCAATATTCACTATAGGGTTTGGGTTTCCTTATTTTTCTACAGAAAGCAGCCACAAGTTTTACTGCATATGCTATAAGAAATAAGCCTTCTGCACAGAACCTCTATCTTGCTCTAGTCAAGCCAAATTTTAAAAAAAAACAACAAAACAAAACTTCATAGCTCTTCCTCATCTGGGTTTTGAAATAAATTCATCAAGTTGTGAAAGAAATGAGCGAACACATCAGTACTGTTTTTAAGAAACAGCCTGATGGAAATGATTGGGAGTCAGACTTTGCAGGGGTTTAAAAGCTAATAAAACATCTCCCAGGTCAATCAACCATAAAGTTTGAATATACATCTACATTTTATAAAATATTTTCTCTCTTCCTGTTTGAAGGCTTCCTGAGACACATTAATATATTTTAAGCCAACTCCTTTAATTTTGCCCCACCTTTTTTGGGCATCTACTCATTTCCCACATATGGGAATGGACACGAGTATTTTCGTGCACTCAGACATGTTTGTAAGTGCAAGTTTGAGCATCAGGTCTACATACAATGGAAAGCTTTTGGTTTGTATATTACTACTAAATCCTAAAAAGAGGATACTCTGAGCTTAACAGGGTGTATAGATGAAGATTTAAAGAGCAGGTAGAGCTGCTAGCCTGCCATCACATATTAGATATCCCCAAAAGAACTCAGCTAATTTTCTTTGAAATAAAGGAGATAAGAGTGCTTAAAGTCAGAGTAAGAGACTGCAAGAACCTTAATTGCCTTTTGCTTCCAGGCACAGACATTTGAGTTTGAACACCTCCAGGTTTAAAGTTTTAGACTAAAACAATTCATAAAAAAATAAATTTAAGCATGGAGATTGGCTTTTCTGCCTTCTGGCTACCAGGGGAAGACAGCAAAGCCTCTCAGAGCAGGAGAGTATGTTATGTTTCTCTTTGCCTCCACCATCATAAGCTTCCGTTTCTTTTTTCAAAAGGTTTTAATGACCAGGTTAAGGCTTCATATTTCCAGTTCAGCTATTTCCAAACTGGTCAGGCATTTTATATTTCCTCAGGCTCTCATCTGACCCACACTTATGGCTCACTAGAAATTTTCTGAAAGAAATATTTTTCATCCTTTAGCTCAAATAGAAAAGTCAGTCTGAGCTCAAAAAATCTGGATTAAAAACCCACATCAAAGGTAACTTGGCTAAAATGTTCTATCAAGATAAAATATGCCTTTTGTCAGGGAAAATAACTTATTCATGGAAATTATGCATTAGAAGTTATCTAGGAGAGCAGACCACTGAACCTACTGATGCCAAACACAGGCCATACAGCTTTCAAACTGTACCAGTTAGCTCTGCTAAGCCAAGGCAAAACTTTAGAAACTGCAGTTGCACACACAGGTGTCAGGGGACAACAGACTTTATAACCTGAAGGTCCTAGACCCCCTTGTGACACACTGGGCCTAAGCTGTGCTCCACTGAAATTAATGTGATGGTTCCTCTCAGCCCCACTTTAGCATCACCAGACTTGATTATTTAAGCCATAAGCCTTTTTGCTTCCATTTACAAATAGGTAACTAAAGTGCAGAGGAACAAATGCTTCATTCAAGGTCATATGCAGCATCTAC